>NC_142030.1:23985475-24306190 GCF_982192425.1 Myodes glareolus
GTGGGGTAAGCCTAAACTGAGGCTGAGCTTTCATAATTAATAACAAGTCCCCATGTCATTATTTGTGAGCTGGTGGCTCAAATAAAAATGTGACTACAAAAGATAAAATTTTAAGTTACATATTTTGGACTGATTTTATAGATATTGATGATGATGTTTTTCCAAAACAGGTTCTAGAAATAATTAAATTTTATCCATTAAAAGTCAAGGGTAAAAGAAAATTAGAGGACATTAGAAGTAAAAAATGTACCAAAAAACCCTTTATTAGATTATTGCTATAAAGTTTTTTTGTTTGTTTGTTTCTGTGTTGTTTTTTGGTTTGGTTTTTGCTTTTTTTTTGTTTTTTTTTTTTGAGACAGGATTTCTCAATGTAACAGCCATGACTGTCCTGGAACTCGCTTTGCAGATCAGGCTGGCCTCAAAGTAACAGAGATATGCCTGCCTCTGCCTCCTGAGTGCTGGGATTAAAGGCACGTGCCACCACTGCCCAGCAGCTATGAGTTTTTTTTTCCCCAAAAAAATGTTACCAAAATTTTGAGGTTCAACACTTTGGCCCGAGCAAGTCCAACAAGCTAAGTTCAGTCACTCATTCCAAATACATCAATTAAAAAAGCATGTAATATCAAAAAATAGAGAGAGGGGATGGATTCAATATGGCCACATTGAAAAGAAGGAAAAATGAAGGTGTCTAATAAACCCAGATCCACTTTCAGGTTATTAACATGAAGTTTATATTTAAATAGAGGCCAAGGAGGATGCACAGTTAGACAGTTCTGTTACGGAGAAGTCCCATCCATTCCTGACCCATCTCTCACCTCCACTCCTGTCAGTCCAGCAAGATGGTCTGATAAGTATCGGGACTGTGTGAAGCCTCTTCCTGGAAAACAAGTTCCTCCTCTGGCTGCCACCCCTTAGCCCCCAACCCCCAGCACGGGATTCCTGGGGAAATTTTAATTTTTTGAGGTCCATTGTTTTAATAATCTGAGAATCCAAGAGAGAAGCACAAAAGTCTTCTTTTTATTTTCAGACCACAACATTGAGGAATATGAGGTAATTTCACAGTTTGCCATTTTTAAGAATTACCATTTGAGACTGGAGAGAAGGCTCCGCAGTTAAGAGTGTTTCTGACTTCACCAGAGAACCTGAACTCATTTCCTAGAATCCTTAGACACCTATATCCAATTCTCCAGGGAATCTGACACCCTCTCTAGCTCCATAAGCACCCCACACATAGGGCATATACTCACACAGACAAAACATACATGCATAAATAAAAATAAAAGATAAATCTTTAGAACTGCTGTCATTTCACTAGGAAACTCAAACTTAGCATTTCAACAACTATATTCTAGCTGACTGAAGTTAGAATTTTCTTTGAGCCACCAACCAGCTCCCAAATAAAGACACAAAGAATTGTTATTAGTTATGAATGCTTGGCCTTTGCTTAGGCTTGTCCTACTAGCTCCTTTAACTTAATTTGACCTGTTTCTATTCATCTATGTTTTGCCTCAGGGATTTTCATGTTTCTGTCATTCTGTATGTCCTCCTTTCCTGCTTCCTCTGTGTCTGACTGGTTGCTCCCTGGCATCTCCCTGACATCTCTTTTTCTTTTTTCTCTGGGCACAAAATCCTCCTCTTACATACTCTCCCTGCCTGGACACCCCATCTACATCTCCTCCCCTGCTATTGGTTGTTCAGCTTTTTATTAGACCGATCAGGTACCTTAGTCAGTCAGGCTAAAACAGCAAGCAATGCATCTTTACATAGTTACACAAATGCACCATGAACAAGTGCAACACATCTTTACACAGTTAAACAAATATTCCACAGCATAAACAAATGCAATACTTCTTTACATAGTTAAACAAATTCAGCACATCTTTGCATAGTTAAACAAATACTATGCAACAGCTGACTGAGATAAAATTCTTGAACAGTTTTTTTCTTCAGTCCTGAATTCTACAGTTAACTCTTTCTTTACTTTTTCTTCAGTCCTGGGAATTGAACATGGGACCTCATGTGTGTTAGACAAGTGCTCTAGAACTGAGCTATATTCCTAGCCCCAGTTAATTTTTAAATGCTAACATTTTAGCTAACAACTTTCTCAAAAGAAGAGGTAGATAAAGAAAGACAAAAGCAATTAACGTAGTTCAAAAATTATCCCCAAGACAGATTCACACGCACACACAAGCACACACACATGCAAGCACACACACAAACACACACACACACACATTTTAAATATGGACTACCAAAGAATAGTAATTTTAGTATATAGTAAGCTGAAAAAATTCAAGTCAGTTAATTTTAGGAGCTCTGGGGGCAGATCAACTTTTGCTTATACTGCTTCAGACACAGTATGACACCCACAGTAATAATTACATTAATGCAGACACATTCTTAGATAATTCATCAAGTTTGCAACTGGTCAGCTAGAATTCTACTAGGAGCACCAGCACAGCACAGTGCTGGAAGAAATCAGTTTCCTCAACACTCTTGTTCTGCACATCACATCCCCCCTTGATAGTTACCAAAACAATTTAAATGTCCCTGCCATGCTGGCGGATGCCAGCTGTTGTGGGATATTTTGATCACACTCTGACATTCCCGAGACTGCCCAATAAAGTTATACCTTGAACCAGGTATAACCAGTCAGTGACCAGCTGACTGGTATTGGCCATAGAGAAGCCAGCAATTCGGATAGAGAAGATGTACAGGAAGGAAAAGGAAGGGAACTAGAGTTTGAGCTCTCTTAGTTCTGGGACAAGGGGAGAGATGTATCTCTTGTGCTGTCTCTGGCCACAAAGCAAGGTCAGCTAGTTGCTACTCAGCCTCTCTGAGCCTGCAGTTTTCACCCCAGCCTTTGACTTCTGAGTAGTATTGAGAAATAGAATGATAGAGACTTAACTTAAACCAACCATAATCATGGCCAAGGCCGAGCCAGGGCTGCTGGACTAGAAGCCCTGCCAGCCATGGCCAGCAGGGTGCTGACTGAGGGGCTGTGGGGCAACAGACCATCATTAAAGTATCAGTAATGTGCAGTTGCTAAGCTGTCAGAAAAACATCAGATGCCTAAGTAGTTTAACCAAATTCCAGGTTTATTCAAGAGAGCTCCCTAAGACAAAGCCTGTTACAAAACATCAGCCCCCAACAAGTTCAACAGAGTCCCAATTTGCTTAAAAAACAAAAAAGAGTGTCCAAATACTGCCACAAATGTAACAGTCACCTGAATGATTCAGTCGAGCCCCAGAGGCTCAAAAGAATCTCCTCACAAGACAAGGAGCCATGCTTACCGTCGGATGCATCGGAGGCATTCAAATCGGTTTAAGAAAAACCCAAATAGTGACAAAGAACTCCCAAACTGACAAGAAAAAGGAAGGGTAAGGCCCAAGTTATGCCCACCTGAGAGTTCTTATAAAGGATTGGACTTTAGGGTGTATGGAGTCCACACATTTGTTTCTCTGCCTTACTGAAGAGAGATGGAGAGCAAGTGATGCCGGCCATAAAGGCTCTGGGATAGCACAATTCCACATCTGCGTGGGACCCTTCCACCTCCCCTCTTCATCTGAGGTATGTTTCCTGAGAATGGACACCTAAAATGTGACTTTTCTCCTGGATAAGCAAATAAAGTATTGTCGGAGGTTTATAAGGTGAAAGCCTGGTCTCAGGTAGGCCAAGCTAGGCTCAGACATCCATCTCCTCTATGCCAATTAGAGAACAAGTGATGGCCTCTGCCAGATAGTCACCAGGATGGACATGAGTTGCTGGCAGCCTATCAAGTTGTCCAGGTAGTCAGCATGCTGAACGGGCTTGCAGGGACAGTGCATACATCTGTGCCTAGAATTTACGGATGACACCAGCCACTCTTTTATCTGTATCATGGAAAGTTCAGTGTGATGTGAGAGGGTAAGGTGCTCACTCCTCTGGAGTCAGAAAAAGAGACCCAGAAGTTGCACTAAACTTGTGATTGGGTCCTGGGTATCTACCTTTTGGCCCATGTGATGACCTGTAACAATTGAATAAAAGTTTTGGAGGGGGGTAGGAGAGGGAGGAAGAGAGGGAGAGAAGGAGAGGTGAAGATGGACATTATAAAGTAATCCCATACTAGCTTAGAATTGAGTATAATAAAGGATTCTTTATCCAGGGACAGACTTGTAGATCATAGTCCACTGCACGAACAGGGAACAGGAACTGAATCCAGCAGCAGAGAGAAAGTTCATGCACAAGCATTATGACTGCATTTATAGTATAAGAGACCATGCCCAAGTGGGTTGGTATCTTAAAGGCTATTGGCTGAAAGAGTTCCCACAACGCCTCCCCCTTTTGTCTAAATAAGAGAGTTCTAAGTCTAATTCAAAACTATACAATAAGAACAAATATCAAGCATAAAAATTAGAATTACAACCAGCCTAAGCAATATCAAGCAAGAAACATATACTAAGTGTTTCAATAATTATCCTGTCTTAAGGAATCTAAGTTTTGTATTAGCATATAACTTGACCAAGTCATGAGAGGAAAGTAACTACAACTATCTACTCTTCAACGCCATCGAAGACCTGAGAAGGGAAACAGTATTACTTAAATAAGCAGGAAGTGCAATCAAGCAACTTCCAAACTGTGCAATAAAAGACAGAGACAACCAGCTACCTGGGCAATCATCCAAAGTCTCATTTGCAATGTTGAAGCAACCAACTTTGGCTAAGGCCTAGAGTAACTGACAGACCATTTTCAGAGGCAGGAAAAATTTCAGAACCATCTTACTCTGTCTTGGCAATGTTTGACAATTTGACCATCTTTTTTCTTGTATCCTGCTTATCTTGTCCAGACACCATTCATTTTGTCAGTGGTCAAGGCATGGGCAGTTCCTTGGCCAAAGGCCAGTTTTGCCAAGAAGAAAACAAGCTCCAAGTGGAGTGTCTTCAGTGCTCAACATTCTCTTGGGAATAGATTGGTGTTGCCAGAAGCAACTGCGTCTCACATCAACAAAATGCTAATTTATTTAAATGCCATATTCTACAGTTCTTTGAAGTGCCTGAAGATTACCTATCTATGTGGAATACAATCTCTATGTATTTAAAGATAACTGTTTTATTATTTGTAATTTACTATGTTAAAGTTAAAACCTTCATTTTTATTTAGGCAGAAAAGGAAGATAGCGTAGAAAGTCCTTCTGTATATGTGTTGATTTTATTGGTTAATGAATAAAGAAGCTTCTTTGGCCTATGATAGAGCAAAGTAGAGATAGGTGGGAAAACTAAACTGAATGCTGGGAGAAAGAAGGCAGAGTCAGGGAGATGCCATGTAGCCACTGGAGGAGAAAGATGCAAGCCAAAACTTTGTCCAGTAAGCCATGACCATGTCGTAATACACAGATTAATAGAAATAGCCTAATTTAAGATGTAAGAGCTAGCTAGAAATATGAACAAGCTAATAGGTCAATCAGTGAAGTAGTTAAATTAATATAGTTCCTGCATGGTCATTTGGGTTTGGGTGGCTGGGAACAAAGGAGCAGCCTCCACCAACACCAATGTAAATTGCCTAAAAATTAAAGCTCACAGGTATTCTTATTACTCACTATTATTATTAGTGTGAGTAAGCTAACACGAATCTATTATCCCATCCAATTTCTCTCTTTTTTTTAAAGAGATCCCTGAGCCTACATAATTTCCACCCCAATCCCCAACCCTAAATCAGTTATAATCAACCCCTAATTATTATTCCTAATCCTGAGGACAGACTTAGTTGGGAGAGGGGATGTCATCTTCTAGAATTACTTCTAGCTGTCATGTTCTTTCTATGGGATCCTGTAAAAGTAAAATGATGGTTAAGTTTCAACTTTACTGTCTGGTATAATTGCAAAGAGTCTCTGAGTATTTGGTAGGGTTTTTCTGAAGCTCCTATTTGGAATTCTGGTTAGAATGTTCTAAGAAGGTGCACCATTTCATCTAACCAAGTTGGAACAATCTCGAGCAGCTGGTACCCAAAACTGACCAGGTATAGTAGTATTAACAGCATCATGATGACACATCAGCCAGGTTGCTGTAGGGCCCCATCTTCTTCCTGAAAACCTCAAAGATTACTGCAGGAAAATTTATTGTTCATTGTGTAAAACTTAAACATTATTTATATAGACATATGTTCAATGAAAGGTACAATAGAGACAAAAATAGGTACAGAGAAAAGAAAAATTTTTTCCTAAATTCTTTCTTTTCCTGTCCCATACCAGATGGCTCCTGACATGAGACAGAAATTCTAAATTTTTCTTCTAGCAATATGCTTGGACTTAGAGAAGGATAGAGCCATTGTCTAACTTCAAAGCCAGATTTGAGTTTTAAGTGAGTCATGATTTTTATTTTATATATATAAAATAAAATGAATATATATTTTATTCATTTTGACATGAATGACATGAATATATATATATGTCAGATAGCAAAATGCCATCCATGTAATGATAAATTATAGATTTAGGAAACTGTTTATGTATTATTTCAAATGACTGACTTACAAAGTATTGTCACAGGGTGTGGTTATTTGAACATTCCCTGTGGGAGGACAGTCCATTGATATCTCCTAGTAGGTGGAGAATTATTTATAAGTAGGCACTGTGAAGCAAATTTTTCTCTGTCCTTTTTTTGTAAAAGTATAGTGACGAAACAATCTTTTAAATCAATAACCAAAAGAGGCCATCTTTTAGGCAATAGGAAAGGCAAAGGAATGACAGACTGTAGAGGGTCCATAGGCTGAATTACCTTGTTGACAGCTCTGAGATCTGTCACCATTCTCCATTTCCCAGATTTTTTATAACAACAAATACAGGAGAATTACAAGAGTTGGATGATTCTTTAATATGGTGAGCATCTAGTTGCTTCTGTACCAGCTGTTCTAAAGCCTTTGGTTTCTCTTCTGTTAAAGGCTATTATTTAACACATATTGGTTTCTCAGTTAACCATTTTAAAGGTTGGGATTGGTATTTGCTTTGTGTTCTTGTCCAGCCTGAACGACTGGTAACCTTTGTGTATAGCACCTTATAATATTCTTTCTAGAAACATGACTTTCTGAAACTTCAGGAATTTTAATCTGGGTATTCCATTGCTGCAGCAGGTCATGACCCCATAAATTCACTGTGATATTAGCCTAGTATGACCTCAACCTTGCTCTCTGTCCTTCTGGCCCTATGCATTCAACCTATCTTAAGATTTGTTTCACTTGAGACAGGTCTCCAATTCCTAGGAACTGAACATCCGACTCTCGAAGGGGCCAATACGGATGACAAGACTCTGGAGTTATGGAAGTCACATCTACCCTGTATCCAGTAATCCCTCAATTACAATGTTATTTAAAAACACTCTTAGCTTTGGTCTTTGATCATTTATAGAAGTCTGCCAAAATACACATTTCCTCTTTCCTATTGGAATTTTTTATTCATCTTCCATATTTATTCCATCATTCAGAACATTATGGCTTTATACAAAAGGCAATGGATTTTTAAATTTTTCCTGTTTAGACTTGTCCTCCACAGTGACTGGGAATGAATGGGCCACATTTGACTTGGGGGCCTATGAGAGGTCCCCAAAGGAGGTTCCTGATAGTATCAAGTTGCCTTATCTGTCTTTTGTTGATCAACATTCTTTGGTCCAGTGTCAACTTTTGCCATGTCTTCTACATAAACCAGAAGATCAAGACCTTTTATTTTTGCCATTCCCAGAGGAGACATTATTTCTAGGAATTCATTTTCTACAATCCCTTTTCAGATGTCCTATTCCACCACAATTAAAACATTTGGCGTTTTGATATCTCTTCATACTTTTGGAAATTGTTTCTCCTATTTAAGCCTCAGTACTATAGTCAAATGTCTCAAGATTCATTGTATGCAGGATCCATTCATCCATTGGTGCTGATCTAACCTTTAAAGGCCCAAGCATCTTCAAGTATGTTTTGCATTCTAAGTTGACATTTTCTAAAGTCAGAGATTCAATAAGCACATGTCTAGCTTTTGAGTCTGTTACTCCTATTTGTACAGCCTTAGTTAATCTTTGTAAAAAGTCACTAAAGTGTAGTCTTCGACTCTTTTTAACCCTAATATAAGATTCAATTCATTTTCCTAGTTCTTGAATCCTTTCCTAAGCATTTAAGGCTGCCGTGTGGCACAGGGACAAGATGTGTTCATCATAAAGAGCTTGAGTCTGTGGGTCAGCATAAGTGACCTCACCAAGAAGTTGATCTTGGGAAGTTGAAAATCCTTTTAACTTTTCTTGTTGTTCTAAAATGTTTGCATCTTCTCACCAATAACATTTCCACAGTAGTTGTGGCCTTCCTTCCAGAACCACTGAAACTAATTGAAGCCATTTATGTGGGTTGGCCTTATTGCTGGAAACAAATGGTGAATGCAAACCACAATATACTAGTGCTTGCTTAATTTCTTTTAGACCATTCCTACCTATAGGTTTCCATCTATGTTCTTTGAATCCTTTTGGGCATTTAGAACTTGATGATTTTTCAGAGGTGATTACAGGGTAGGAAGCTAAAACCCTGGGTAAGTCATCTTTGACTCTGACAGGTACTGGTGATGTTAAATCCTGTCCTTGTACCTTCTCTCCCTGCTCATCAGCTCTGATAATTTCCTCAATCATTTCAAATCTTTTTTTTTTACTACTGTCTTTTGCAAAGCTTGAATCTCTTGGCCTATATATATTTCTAGTGATCTCATTAATACACTTAGCCTCAGGTTCTCATCCTACACACGTGATTCCAAGGTATGAAGTTTTCCTTTAAAGATAACATCTCATCATTGGATATTATTTGGATAGTGTGCAAATTGCCTTCCTGAAGAGATACTCTTTCTGCTAATCTATCATAACTTTTTAACAGATTTTGATTGTCAAATTCAACAGTATGAATTCTTTCAGATAATTTCTCAGTACTCCTTGATGTGGATTGAATTTTGTCTGTCAAATTAATGTTATCCTTTTCAATGATATTAATTTTTCACCTAACTTTTGATTTTTGATTATATTAATCCTGTCAGCTGTTCATTATTAGTCTGTAAAGACAGTATCATTTCTAAAAGTGCCTGATTCTTGGCTCTGTTATCAAACCATTTTCTTAAGGATATAATATGAAAAACAGGGATGGAGAGATGGCTCAACTTGCTTTTTTATAGCACCCAAGACCACCAACCCTGAGGTGGCACCTCCCACAATGAGCTGGGCCTTCCCGCATCATTCACCAATCAAGAAAATGTAGCCCAGGCTTGCCCACAGCCAAGTTTCTTTTTTTAAATGTATTAATTTTTTTTATCATTAGTGTAGGGATGGGGGTTGCCACGATGTATATGAGGAGGTGTCACAAGACAACTCTGTGGGTTCTTTCCTTACCTTTTGCATGGTTTCTAGGGACAGAACTCAATCAAGCAGACCTGTGTGGCAAGCACTTTTACCTGATAAGCTATCTCAATGCCCCTGGAACAGGTAACATTTACTTATGATACAAAAACCACAAGAAATAAACAGTGAATAGGCTTCATTTATAAGAGAAGCTTTGTTCTTTGAAAGGAGCCTCTAAAGTGCACAAAATAATGAACTTCAGATCTGGAGAAATTGCCTCAGTGAATAGCTGATAAAAGATACCAGTCCGTGGTAAACTAAGACCTTGTATTTCAATTAGCAAAGGAAAGAAACAGCTCAGAAATCTTAGAAGCAAAGCATGAAGACATAAAATACATCCGGATGCCCAATAAACAAATGAAAACACATCCCACGCTTGTGTTGGCTAGTTTTATGCCCACTTGACACAATCTAGAGTCATCTGAGAGAGGGAGCCTCAATTAGAAAATGCCTCTGTAAGGTCTGGATGTAGGCAAGTCTGTAAGGTATTTTCTTAATTAGTGTCCCCTGGGAGAGGGCCCAGCCCATTGTGAGTGGGGCCACCCCTGGGCTGGTGGTCCTGGATACTATAAGAAAGCTGGTCAAATAATATTCTAATAAGCCTGAAAAAACCCTGAGACTGAGGGGTATTGTGGTGCAGGCCTTTAATCCCTGTACTTAAGAGGCAGAAACAGGCAGATCTCTGAATTTGAGGCCAACCTGGTCTACAGAGTGAGTTCCAGGACAGCCAGGGAGACACAAAGATATCTGGACTCCCCCTGCCCAAAAAGTGACAGTTCAAATCACATCTATTCCGTCTCTTGGATTTTAATACAGTATCACCCAAGGAGACACACCAGTCGTAAACCCCTTACCCTTTGTTGTCCTTCTTTGTGCTGTTTTACTCAACTTACAGTAATGGTTATCTTTTTGGAAAACTCAAATAAATTTAACTGAAAATAAAACAGAATTCCATAGTAACTAAAAAAACACAATATAAATTAGACGTTATGGAGTTATAGTATCATGTCCTATTTTATATACATATAAAACCAAAGTCTCCTGGAAGAGTAGCACATACTCTTAGCCCCTGAGCCATTTCTTTGGCCCTAGATAATCAAATCTCAAAATTAACCAAAAACAAAACCCACAAAAGCCCAAGAACTCATAATGAAGCTAAGTATATACTGCTGTTGAAGAGGCCTACCTCAACATTGGTGCAGCCATGACAGGCAGCAAAGTAACAATACTGGAATTCTAGGCCTCACCCTTTCAATAACCAGGAAAAGCCACAAACTGTACCCTGCAGGGACCAATCAGAATTGAGACAAACAAGTACTAGATGCTCCAGAACCTTAAGGATATATAGGCTGCCAATTTCCTTGTAGCAACGCCAGTACTTATCCCTGTTTGACAAGATTTCTGTTGCCCCACTGGTGTAGGAGGGTCTTCTTTCTATGTGCTGCTTTCATTGGTCAAATAAAAAAACTGCCTTGGCTTTTGGATAGTGCAGAATTTAGATAGGTGGAGTAGACTGAACAGAATGCTTGCAGAAAGAAAGCAGAGTCAGGCCATGGCTCTCCTTTCCAAGATGGTCGCTGGTTAGACTCATGTGGATAAGCGACAGTCAAGTGGCAATACACATTAATGGAGATGGGTTAAACGAATATGTCAGAGTTAGCCAATAAGAGGTTGGAACTAATGGACCAGGCAGTGTTTAAATGAATACAGTTTCCGTGTAATTATTTTGGGTGTAAACTAGCTGGGCGGCCGGGGTGCTGGGAACACAGCCCACTGCTCCTTTTACAACACCTCACTGATGCCCAACCAGGAGTTCAACCCCCATCTGAATCTGGAATTCTTCTACCCCATCCTTTATTCCTTAAAACCCCTGTCATAGCTGAGCTCAAGGCTTTCCCTGATCCAACCGCTGTGTCAGAATGGAGAGAGCCCGAGCTCAAGCCTGCAATAAAGGCTCTTTCTTTGCTTCTGCAGACAAACTCTGGTGGTCTCTGGGAGCTCATGACGCCCTGGGCATAACAGCTGTAACTGCAAACAAAGTCCAGCTCATGGAAGCCAAAGCAGGGAATGGGAAATGATGCAAACACAGTCAGAAACTTTTTAGAAATTTCCTGAACGAAAAGAGATCAGGACACACTTAAAGTCCCCATGGGAGCTGTGGAGAAGAGTATTGGTCTTGTGAAGTGCACACACCACAGCTTGCAACTGGAGCAAACAGCTGCTCCAGGAGTTGTGCCGAGCAGGGTGGGTGTGGAGTGACTGGAATACGGTCACAAGCAAAATGTGTGTTGACGATACACACCAACAGTAAAATCAGAGGCCCTGTCACATGTGAGGGATGGCACAGGCTGGTGAAATGGCCCCAAATCACCACTTGATGAAGTACAAAGGATTTTAATGAGTTCACAGGGTTATACAGAAGTGGAACTCAGAGCCTTACACCTGCTCAGAAAATGCTCTGCCACCACTGAACACACCCTAGCCAATTTTATATTTTGAAAGGAAATTCTCAATATATGGAGAGTGATTGCAGTTTTGTCTTCTTGACCTCTTAAATGTAGACTGAATTTTAGCAAGGAAGTATGTGTCACTTTAGGAACAGAATCGATAAACAGACCAAATTCATGATGAAGGCAGCGGGCCCAGTTCCCTCCCCCCAATGCTTTGCCTGTGACAGTGAACAATGCTGTTCTTAGAAGCTACAGCTTTGCTACTATCATCATTGTCAGACACACGGGTTATGTCATGTGTATGAGTGCTACATCTGCATGTACATCTGCAGGCCAGAAGAGGCCATCAAATCCTGTTAGAGATGTTGTGAGACACCATGTGGGTGCTGGGAATTGAAGTCAAGACCTCTGGAAGTGCAGCTGGTGTTCTTAGCTGCTGAGCCATCTCTCCAGCTTCTAAGGACGTCACTTTAATGCTGAAAACCCACACTAAACAAGGCTCATTGTCCACACCAAAAGTGGTTTTTGTTTGTTTTTTTTCTTCTTTTTTTGTTTTATTTTTTTGGGGGGAGTTGTTGTTGTTGTTTTTCCGAGGCAGGGTTTCTCTGTAGCTTTGAAGTCTGTCCTGGAACTAGTTCCTGTAGACCAGGTTGGCCTTGAACTCACAGAGATCCACCTGCCTCTGCCTCCCGAGTGCGCCACCATGGCATGGCCCAAACGTGTTTTTAAATATCCAGAGTGACAGACTAGAACTGAGAGATCCTCAAGAGACTTAGACCTGGTCTATTTCCCCGTATCCATCTTGGTATTTCTTGTCACAGAGCAGAGAGAGAAGATTCTGGAGGCGAATCAGAGAGGTGCGTGCTCCATAATGTGATGAGCAGTTTTATGCATTCTTAGACATTTCTAGGTCCCAGAAACAAGCCAAATGGCTTTTATTTTGTTTTATTTAGTTTTTGCGTGTCCTGGAAAGGGCCTTTTGCAGATGGTGGATACAGCTTCCAAAGCCATAGAACTTGTGACGTTATTGCTTGAATGTATTGACCACGTCCATGGCTACAACCATCCCTGACGTTCCAAGTGACTGCCTAGCACTTGGAGTGTTCCATGTATGTGATGGTATTACAGATCAAGTTCTTCAGGTATACTTCTAGACCCTGCCGGTTTCCAGGCCCTTGACCCTGCCACCAGGGCACATTGTAGGTTTAGTGATACCCAGACGTTGTCAGACGTGGTGGTTGAGTACAAGAAGAAGTTTTGCTAAGTCAAATGGCATTTTTAATCATCCTATATTTAAACAACCAAGAAGTCAAGCATGATAGCACCGGTAATCCCAACATTCAAGAGATTGAGGAAGATAGTAAATTCTAGACCAGCCTAGGCAATGATAGCGACCTTGTCTCAAAAAAACAAAACAAAACAAACAAACCAAAACAAAACAAAAACAAAAACAAAAACAAAAACAAACCCAAATCAATAAGAATTTTTTTGTCCAAGACAGGATTTCTCTGTGTAATAGCCCTGGCTGTTCTGGAACTAGCTCTTGTAGGCCAGTGTGGCCACAAATTCACAGAGATCCGCCTGTCTTTGCCTCCCAAGTGCTGGGATTAAAGATGTGCACCACTGTTTAGGGGTAAGGATGCTGGTCAAAGAATCCCAGGCTAACTCCAAAATATTTTAATTATATTTTCTTTACTATAAGGGTCATCATCATGCCACCACTGCCCGGCTCAATAAGGATTATTGAGGAACCTGCACAAACACATACTTAGACACACACATGTGTGCATGCATGTGCACAAACACATGCACATACAAAACCCACAAGGATACACACATAAATAAAAACAAATATTTTTTAAATTTTATTAGATTTTATTTTTTTATTAAGTTTATTTATTTTATACAGAGTCAGGCAGTGGTGGCATTGGCCACTTGGGAGGCAGAGACAACAGATCTCTGAGTTCAAGGTGGTCTACAGAGTGAGTTTCCTGACAGTCAGGGCTACACAGAAAATCCCTGTCTCAGAATATAGATTAAAACAAATAAACAGATAGAAAGATAGATAGATATTTTATTACAAAGAGAATTCCTTAAATCGATGTCTCATTTTCTATCATATTTGAATCATGTATGACTAATGACTCCATTAATTTATTTTTGAATGGAGATTAAACCTGGGACTCTTGCATGGGAATCTAAGAAAGATCAGTGGAAAAGATCTTCTGTTTTTACTTAAAATATGTTTAACCTTTCGAGGAATGAGATGGATGGAGGAAGCAACACATTAAGAAGTGAGCACCTTGGCTCTCTGCTCCTCCCTGTTCTAGAGACAGCCGCTTCTTTTTGCGCAGTGCCAGCCTTGTTCCAGAGACACGATGGTGAAGGTCGGAGTGAACGGATTTGGCCGTATTGGACGCCTGGTTACCAGGGCTGCCTTCACTTCTGGCAAAGTGGACGTTGTTGCCATCAATGACCCCTTCATCGACCTCAACTACATGGTCTACATGTTCCAGTATGACTCCACCCATGGCAAGTTCAAAGGCACAGTTAAGGCTGAGAATGGGAAGCTTGTCATCAACGGGAAGGCCATCACCATCTTCCAGGAGCGAGATCCCGCCAACATCAAATGGGGTGATGCCGGTGCCGAGTATGCTGTGGAATCGACCGGTGTCTTCACCACCATGGAGAAGGCTGGGGCCCACTTGAAGGGTGGGGCCAAAAGGGTCATCATCTCCGCCCCTTCTGCGGATGCCCCCATGTTTGTGATGGGTGTGAACCATGACAAGTATGACAATTCCCTCAAGATTGTCAGCAATGCTTCCTGCACCACCAACTGCTTAGCCCCCTTGGCCAAGGTCATCCATGACAACTTTGGCATCGTGGAAGGACTCATGACCACAGTCCATGCCATCACAGCCACCCAGAAGACCGTGGACGGCCCCTCTGGGAAGCTGTGGCGAGACGGCCGTGGTGCTGCCCAGAACATCATCCCTGCATCCACTGGCGCTGCCAAGGCTGTGGGCAAAGTCATCCCAGAGCTGAACGGGAAGCTCACGGGCATGGCCTTCCGTGTTCCTACCCCCAATGTGTCCGTCGTGGATCTGACATGCCGCCTGGAGAAAGCTGCCAAGTATGACGACATCAAGAAGGTGGTGAAGCAGGCATCCGAGGGGCCACTAAAGGGCATCCTGGGCTACACTGAGGACCAGGTTGTCTCCTGCGACTTTAACAGTGACTCCCACTCTTCCACCTTTGATGCTGGGGCTGGCATTGCTCTCAATGACAACTTTGTAAAGCTCATTTCCTGGTACGACAATGAGTTCGGCTACAGCAACAGAGTGGTGGACCTCATGGCCTACATGGCCTCCAAGGAGTAAGAAGCCCGTCCTGGACCACCCACCCCAGCAAGGACACAGCAAGAGAGAAGCCCTCGGCTGCTGAGCAGTCCCTGTCCTAACTCAACCCTTGACACTGAGCTCTCCCTCACAGTTTCCATCCCAGACCCCCAGATAGCAGGAGGGGCTTAGGGAGCCCTACTCTCTTGAATACCATCAATAAAGTTCACTGCATCCCCTCAAAAAAAAAAAAGAAGTGAGCACCTTTTCTTACTAGTACATGGTAAGTTTAATACAAAACATCCATCTAGCAGGAGGAAACCAGCATATCAATCATTGTAATATTTTTACTTAGTAAGGATTATGCTATATGGTGACATTACAATATGTGTGTGTGTTTGTGTGTGTGTGTGTTAGCATTTATACATTACACAATATCAAAAGTAATTTTGCACAAAAAGTCACTTTGGGCTCCAAGTTGGAAAGGGGAAATACAAAGCACCCAAAGCCGTTGATGTATTTGACCTAATTGCTGAGGCTGAGTGGAAATATGAAAATAAGCCTTTGTTTAAATAATTATTCCATAACTAGGCTGGGTTAGCACTAAACTCAGTGGAAGTCATTGGTACTGACTGGCTTCTACCCCATGATTGCTTTAACTTAATGGCTAAATCTCCATTGAATTAGGAAGTGAATACAGTACAGTCATACACATGCATGGACATGTCATAAGGAGACTCATTATGTTGTAAGATAACTAAAGATTTAATTACAAAGCAATTACTACCCGCAATAAAGATAATTAGAACAGTAACAGAAAGGCAAAAGCGTAAAAACTGTGAACAATACAGTCATTATCTGGTGCAGGAGGTCCTTCTGTTTGTGTGTTGCTTTCATTGGTTAATAAATAAAGAAACTGCCTTGGCTCAATAGGGGCAGAACTTAGGTAGGCGGGGAAGATGGAACTGAATTATGGGAGGAAGAAAGCAGAGTCAGAGTGAGAGAAACACCATGGAGCCACCAGAGACAGACATGCTGAATCTTTCCCGGTAAGCCACTGCCATGTGGTGATACACAGATTAATAGAAATGGGTTAAATCAAGATGTGAGAGTTAGCCAAGAAGAGGCTAGAACTAATGGGCCAAGCAGTGATTTAATTAATACAATTTCTGTGTGGTTATTTTGGGGCTAAGCTATCTGGGTAGCTGGGATGAACAACAGGCTCTCCTTGCCACAACTATCAGTATTTCCTAGGACAATTCTCCTTCCATGTGGAAGTAAATACTCTCAGGGGACCATGGAATACAAGTCATGTTTCATTCCTGCTGTATAAACAACAATCACAATATGCCAGTGCCCTCCCTTACTTACCTGGACCTGATATGGCCATGAGGAATTAAACCAGGCTGGTTGGAGGGTCTTCTGCAAAACTTAAGCTGTGGCAATTATATTAAAAGTATTCAGATTTTTTATACCTTTATCAGAAACAGAATATAATGACAATTGCCAGGACCAGTATAGTTGTAGTTACCAGGATAAAGTGACATTCACAATCTATAGAGGGCACCTGAGAGACCAATTGTCCTGTTAAGCTTCCATGCTTCTTTGACTTCTAAGAAAACTATAAATGAAAGTTTCTGTTTTGCCTGGTCCTGCAGAAGTTCAGTTCCAAAGAAACACAGAAAGGCTTATATTAATTATAAGCTGTTTGACCTCTTAGCTCAGGCTTATTATTTACTAGCTCTTACAACTTAAATTAACACATAATTCTTGTCTATGTTTAGCCACGTGGCTTGGTACCTTTTCTCAATGAGGCATTCTCATCTTGCTTCCTCTGTGTCTGGATGGTGCCTGATTCTCTGCTTTTCCTCTTCCCAGAATCTCTTAGTCTACCCTGTCTAGGATACTCAACTGTCAAACCTCAGAGCCCATTGAAGAAACAAGTTAGAGAGAAAAGCAGAAAAGGAGACTTAGTCAAATGTCTCCACATTGGGAAGAAAAACAAGAGGTCTAATAACAAGCACTCATCCCCTGCATCCCTCCCCCAGCCCATCTTTTGTGTCCTGACATAAGGTTTAGGTTTAAACAGAGGGCAAAAAGTATGTAAAACTAAGCAATTCTGGTCAAGGTGTGGTCTCTCCCATCACTGATCCATCAGTTTCTGGACTCCAACCCACCTGCAAAATAATCTTCTGAGCTGTGAGAACGTGTGAGAACTGGTAGGCCAGCTCCTCCCCTAACTGGTACCAACTTCATCTTCCTCCCAGAACAAGCTTCATGAAAAAAATTTAATTCTTTGGGGAAAATTTTGCCAGTAATCTGAGCGCTGAAAGGAGGAACATGCATGCCTCCTTAGAACAGCTTTGTTCCTGCCATGGCGACTAGACATTTTAATCTACCCAATGTGTGTCAACACACCCTATAATGGCAGATTAAAAGTTTGTAGGGTTAGGGATGTAGTTCAATGAAGGAGTGCTTGTCTAGCATGCATGAGCTCATAAAATATTGCAAGTGTTTTAGCAGAGTTGTTTATTGAAGCGGTTCTCAAAAATGCAACATTGGAATCTTCTCACAGTTTTTCCTCCATAAAGTATTTTAATAAAGGCTCTTATGAAAATTTCAGAAAATGTGACTAGAATCAGGAACACGAGCCAGAGGAGGCTGTGAAAAAGGAGAGAGCGAGTCTCCTGGAAAGCGATGGCTCGGGTGTGTGCTTGCACTCGTGTGGGGCAACCCAAAGGCAGTGGGTGGAAGGATGTCAGCCGCAATTACTATTTTTATGATCTTCCCATCCACAGATTCCCTACCCTTGCTGCTGTGAATAGCACAGCAATAGACACAGATGTGCGGGTGTCTCTGTGGTGGGAAGCAGCTCTTCAAATATGTATGTCCACGTGCATCTTATGGCAGTTTGAGTATTAGGTTTTTCAGAAACCTCCATACTGATTCCCAGGGCTGTACTAGTTCCCGCTCCCTACAGTGAACCACAGCGGCTCCTTTCCCTCCTTTCCCGTGTCCTCGCAGCTTTTGGTGGTGTCCATTTCCTTGAGAATGATCATTCTGACTGAGGCAAAATGCATCTCAAAGTCATCTTATTTTGCATTTCCCTAACGGCTAAGAAATAGACTCACACCTTTGAGTCCTAGCAAAAAACATAGATTTGGGTTAAAAGTGTGTAAGCCTATATTCAGAAGACAACCAAAAAAAATTTAAAATCTTGAGCTTGTGACCCAAAGAGTTAACAGTCATCACTCAATCAGCTTATCAGAGCTATAATGTAGAAGAAGAAAGAAATCTGAAACATTTCTATATTTTAATTATTTATTTATACCATGTGTCTTGCATTTCTATCTTAAATAATTTTTAAGACCCTTAAAGCTTATTAACTTTTATATCTCCAGACCTTTATATATCTTAGAACATTTTTCTCATGCTGCCAAGGTAACAAAACTATAGCTAGCCTAGCCATCAATACTGTCAGAGATCTCAGAAGGATAAATAAATTATATAAGTATAGACCAAACAGTTCCTGAATCTATAAAAAAAATGACAGGGACCAGTTCATACAGTCATACCAGGTCTCCATAGCTTTGGAGGCAGAAGTGTCAGAACAGCAGACTTTGCCAGGCTCATAAGAGTAGAGGTTCCTGTGGAAGAGGGACATGGAAAAGACTGATCTTATCTTGTCTAGAAAAAGTGGTGCAATCAATTCTACACTGTCCACAGTTTGGGTTGGGTCCGGGCAGCAGGTTGTAGCGTTGGGACACCTCATCCAGTAGTCAGCAGCATCATTATCCAGGTGGAGACATCAGGGTGTCCCTTAATCTTCCTTGGAGACCTTGAGTCACTGATAGGATTTGGGAGTCTCTCTCTGATACAAATTTTTTTATTGTCATTTTAGATGCCATAGTCCACAGATCTCTGAAGTATTTTAGGGCTGCCTAGGTAGATCTAATTAGACTTTGTTATTAATTACTTGTTTTAAGCTTGATTTTAAAAACTTATACAGGGAACTAAGTGAGGCTTATCCCTGCAATTAATTATATCAGTACCTTGAGGAAGTTTGACTATTAACTTGTGCTTTCTAATGTCTACAATAAGTTAGCAGCTTTCATAAGACTAGAACTTCATGCTCCATGTTTGTCAGGTTTTAGTTTTAAAAATCCTTTTAGTATTAATATAAAATATGGCTCAGTTTTTTAAATGTTGTATTTGCAGGTACAAGAAACCATAGCAAACATATTTTACATCCTCTAGCCTTTTAAAAACTTTTAAATATACCTTTTACAATGTTTAGGTCTGGCTCTCCCTGTAGACAAACTCCTCTTTTTTTTCTTCTCTTCACTGTTTCAGTTTCCTGCCTTCTCTTGCTTTTCAGAAAACAACACAAAAACCTCCATCACATACTTGTCTTTCTTCTCATTTTTCAGACAAACTGCAAATTTTTATCAAAGTCTTTTTTGTGACTTTTTTTAGCAGTCAAGATCATTGTATAGATATAATATTTAAAACAAAGGCAGAAATATATATATCTTAATTATTAATAATTTGTACCCAATTTTTAAAAACGGTGGTAAGTATTTGTAACCCATTGACTCTAAATGGCTAAAACCCATATATTTTTCCCCCATGGAGGCAAAAGCATAATTTTCCCCAAACATAATGTATCTTTGACTTTTGTTTTAAATCAATGCTTTTCAAAGTATACCGATTGGTATAACTTAACATTTCTTATAAGCAGTATCAAGATAGAAAGGGGTAAGATGGGAAACTGCTGGTCAGCAGAAGAGACCTTCAATTCCCTGCAGCCTGTGCATGGGTCCCTTCCCCTGCATTACGTGGTGGAGACCTTCCAGATACAGAGACAAGGCCTACTGAGAGGGGCGTGGAGAAAATGCTCACGTCCCAGGTGGCTCCCGGGTTGTGTGGTCCAGCTGCGCCCCAGGTCTGTGCTGTATAAAAGCGCTCTCTAGACGCGTGGGCCTCTAACCGTGCCCTCTCTCCCACTTCGCCACATTTAAGCTCTGGCCGGGTAGTGGGTGGAGGAAATTATCTGTCCCAGAGTCAGTTAGAAACAGACGTACAGAAAAATACAGACATCGCAAAAGACCAACAAAGCTTTAAAAACCGCGAGAGTTTGCTAGGAGCGACCCTTCGGCTCTCAACCATGCCAAAAACAGTCTGGCCTTCTGCCTCTCCTTTGATCAAACAAACTGCTGAGGATTCCACAACCCTGCCCAAACAAATACAGAGGGGGATTCCACCTCTTTGATGTGTTCAGAACATACTCTGGAACCCCGTGACCCGATCTACCAGCACGTCTGTCAGCTGTCCCCAGACACCGACCTTTAATGGATCACTTCACAGATTCAGATTTAGCATGCCACAGAACAGAAAACACTTATGGCCGGCAAAACCCTCCGGATTCTGCGGGTCTGTGGAATCTTGAGGATCCCAGACAAGTGCCCTAGTGTTATGCCCAAGTTTCTGGCCCCCAAATGAATTCATGGAGCTGGATTTCTGATGCAAATTACATGAAGGTTTTTTTAAAAATAATATTCAAATTTAAGTTTGTATGGTGGTGTGCAGAAAGTGTGGCAGGGAACCCTGGGAGGGTAGAACTTTTAAAGGGGAAATGCTGCCATAATCAGGGGAGTTCATGTCCTGTCATCTTGGGATTGGGTAAGAAGTACATAGGATAAGGTAGTTGGTTTCTGAAATCACTGGTTAGTTTTTGAGGGCGAAAACCTGACAAAGAGCCATGCATTACTGACAAGGTATCTTCCAGGACAGGATGCCTCCCAAGAACATCTGGACCTCATTAAATCTTATGGCCCTGCTCCCTATCTTTTTAATTGACCATTTTTAGGGTATCTGTTTAAATTTCTGCTATGGCAGCACATTTCTGGAGCTGAGATTCCCCCACCCCAACCCCAGCCCATTATATGACTTAAGATGAAGCCCTTTCTTTAACATGGAGTTTGCAAAGTCAGGTCCTCACACTAGCTTATAAAAATTGCACACTCCATCCTTGTAGACTGAGGTTTCTGTCCTGCCTGGTTCCTGCAGTCGTCAAGTCCCAAAGAAATCACACAGAGGTCTACATTAGTTATAAAACTGATTGGCCCATTACCTCAGGCTTTTTATTAACTCTTACATTAGTCTATAATTCTTGTCTATGTTAGCCACATGGCTTGGTACCTTTTTCGGCAAGGCAGTCACATCTTACTTCTTCTGTGGCTTGGTCATGTCTGCAGAGTGAAACTTCCCTCTTCCCAGAATTCTCATTGCTCCACCTCTACTTCCTGCCTGGTTACTGGCAAATCAGCATTTTATTAAAATAATACAAGTGACAGGATAAAAGACCATTGTCCCACACCACATCCCCATTACTTCCTAGAGTCCAGAGAAGTGATACTTTTCTCAAGGTTATGTGGTTTTAGTGTTGGGCAGAAAATCAAGTTTCCTCTGTCTCCCCCTCCCCCTGATCCCCACCACTTAGGTGATTAAAGATAAATTTTCCTTGCAGTTTAAGTCTTCACTATGTCAATGGTCTTGGCTTCCTTAGCAACAGCTGTCTGTTACTTCATCCCCCACCCCTTATTAGACCTCTTCAGCCTGTTGAAGGAAAGTGACCTGAGACCAACTTTACACTCTGGAGTTAATGATCCACAAAGGCTGGAACATTTGCATCTCTAAAAGGTTATTGGAGATGGTTGTGTTTGAGCGATGACCTGATTCCCTTGGTGGGTGATGCTGGTGAGTGGATCTAGCTGAGATGTCTCCAACCAGTGTCTCTTTAACTCAATCGTCCTCTTTGATTCCCGCTTTGCGGTTGCTATCCCTCACAAGCCTGCACTTCCCTGGAGTTGGCATCTGCTTTTATTGTTGAGGGAGCCTCAGTTCCTAGGGAAGTGGTTGTAACCAGGAAACCCTAGAGGGGACTGATAAAGTCATATCACAGGCATACACTGACATGGTGGTCAGGATACGAAGAGGAAGAGAAACAAAACTCAACCAAGAAGAAAGAACACTCAGAGAAGATGCAGGATCTGAGAAAGTCTAGAATTGGAACCTTTAGGGTTATAGCACTTACTACCTTCCGCAATCTGGGGCAATAAATACCGTTGCTCCTGGAAGTTGTAGGCAGCAAACTGGACTTTTCTAGTCTTTAATGAGAGTACTTCTAAAGAGAATTTATGTCAACTTTTAAGTGAACTTTTGTTTGTGTATTTTGCATTAATCTTTACAGCATCATAAATAATGCTAAAAAAAAGAAGGCAAAACAAAGGCTACAGCGGAAGCTGCCAAGGAATTCCCTTCAATGAGTCATTATGAGAGGGCCTCAAGGCCATGATCAGCCCCGAGGTGGGAGGGAGAGCATCAAGCAGAAACAGTATAATATATGGAGTTATCAACATGGTGGGTCTTTAAAGGGGAAAAGCAAGTTTCCTTGTAAAGCTCAGAGCAGAGATTCAGTAATAGTGTAATAAGAGAGACAGGGGTGGGTGGGGTGGGAAGCATCATGAAAGGGAGGGTGGGGGTAGGTGAGGGAATCCTCTTCAGAGAGCACCAGCCTTATTTTAACCTCTGGACCAGATCCCCATGGGGAGTCTCAGAGTGATCCCCCGAACAGAGGAAAGGCAGACGTTTTGTAAACTTTCGAAAGTGGCTGGAGATTTCGTATGACATACGTAGTTCACCATAGTGCGTGTGACAAAATGTGGAGGAGCCTCGATTGAAAGCTGAGAGAGCTGTGAAGAGGCACAGCCCGCGTCAGGCTTTGTTTGGGGCCTAAAGGTGCAGGCTGTGCTTCAACACTAAGAAAATCTCCATTTCCCAGAGCTTGGAAACAATGGCAACTATATCCAGGGCCGTATGTCTGTGAGAGGATCAGGCTTCGGTCGTCATTCTTGTTGGTTTTAATCTTTTGAGATAGGATCTTTCTATGTAGCCCAGAGTAGTAGCCTTGGATCATTTTTTTCTTCAATTTTTTTTATTGATTTTATTGAGCTATGTTTCTCTCTGCTCCCCTTCCTCCCTCCCTCTCCTCAAGCCTTGGATCATTATGTCATTCAAGTTTCCACTGAGATCACCATCCTCCTGCCTCCGTCTCCTGATCGTTGAGATTGCAGGTCAATGCTGTCATGCCTGGCCATCTTGTTCTTTACCAATGGACTTCCATGATTTTTCTGCCACTTTGACCTTTTCCAGGACTAGAAAAACGCTTCCTGTCATGCGGCTCCTTTTGAGGACTTTCCCTCCTTGGTTGGTCTATTCCAGTTTTCAGGTGTGTATCCCTGTGTTTGTCACCATTTCCTTTTAGACATGTCTCCTCTGTAGTCCTTTCCCAGGTGTGATGGGAAACTAACTCCAAGTTCTGTTTCAGTTTAGCGTTCCTGGACATGCCCAGGAGGGCTTTGTGAGGGTCTCACTTAATAGGTTATCTAAAGGATTTTGTCCTCTTCCAGCTTGGTGAGATGGTTGGGCCTGAGAAAATTCAAAAGAGTAACATGTGCGGCGTGCCGCGCTTTCAGGACATCGTCACATCTGGGTACTCAGAGAAAACCACACATGTCTTGTAAACAAATGAGGCTCTTCTCAGCTGGCACCACTGTGTCATCCAGTCATTCTCAAGCCTGAGGGACACTCAATGGCTGTCCTTGTTAGGGTCACATCAACTGGACACAAGTTAGAGTTACCTGAAAGAGGGGAACGGCGATAGAGACAATGCCTCCGTAAGATCCGGCTGTAAGGCATTTATTAATTGGGGATTGATAGCAGAGGGCCAGATCGTTATGGGTGGTGCCATCCCGTGGCTGGTGGTTCTGCGTTCTCTATAAAAGTAGACTGAACACTCCATGGGCAGCAAGTCAGTAAACAGCGCTCCTCCACGGCCTCTGCATGGGTTCTTGCCCTGACTTCCTTAATAAATCCTTTCTTCTCCAACTTGCTTTTTGGCCATGGTGTTTCATTGCAACAATAGAAACCCTAAGACAAAGGGTTAGTGCAAAAGTTAATGCACACAGGCCCAAAGGCAGTTCCTGGAGAGATTGGAAAGCCGCTTGAAGGCTGCAGTAAGAGTGGAACCTTTAATAATGAGCACACCCGGCTTTGTATTCTGACTCTGTCCCATGGGATCTACATGTGCTAATGGAGGATAATAATACTTTCTTGTTGCATTAATCAGGCAAATCTAGTGCATCCTTTATAGTTGGGTAGCATTCCTGTGTGTACATAATAATTATCGATTTTGTTTCTTGCTATGTTAACTACATACTGTTCTTATGTTTTAATTTCTAATGCTATTTAAACCGATATCATCCCGTTGCTCTTTCCCACAGATTAAAAGTCAGATAAAAGCTGGCAGGGGTGGGGCTGGGAGGTAAGATAGCCCCCATAGTAAAGTCACATGGTAGATAGGGTGGAACTGTTGAAGGTTTCTGAAGACCGCAGAATGTAAGATGGTTTTATGTCATTTCCTTGAGTACTACAGCTTGCCTTCTGAAAGGGATTTTGGGAAAGAGGCCCCAGAAGAGGGCCCTAAAATTGACCCCAGAACATCTCATGGTCTGAGGCCAGGAGGTAAGAAAAACAAAACCAGCATCCACTCATGGTCCCTTCATATTTGTTTTATTTTCCAGTAACCTTGAATTCACCAGTGACATTTTGCCCACCTTATTCAGAGGAACATTTACCAAAGCCTTGGGACCCTTTTCTTTCATGGCTGAGCACTATCACTGCTGCTTGCTGGGTAGCAGCAGGGTGTGCTGCTAAACATCCCATAATGCCCAGGGCAAGCCCTCGGGAGATTTATGTGACAACTAATGTGGGGTGGCCCACCCCTACCCCCCCACTTCCTACACCCCTACAATCCTAGTATCCTGGAGGCTGAGGCAGCAGGAGCTTAAGCCTGAGGCTACCTTGGGCAGCACAGTCGGTTCCAGGCCATCCTGGGTTGCATAACAACTTGCTTAATTTTTTTTTTTCTGCTAAAAGTATGGGTGCCGCAGAAGCTGAGAAACTCTGAGTGGGTAGAAATGATGATCTTCATCTTACAGCCCAGGATCCAGGAGCTCTCAGGAGCTCAGACTCGGTCTCACAGCTTGGAAACCTGCGATCTTTCACTAAGGCCACAGTGGCGAGACCAGTGATGGGGAACCGGACCAGGGTTTAAGAACCAGGGCACAAACTGGTGCTCACGAACAGAGGGGTGAGCAGAGCGAGATGTGGGGGCTGAATGCTCTCCTACTGCTCGTCTCGTATCTGTTCTTGCTTTTCGTCTACAGAAGTTCCAGAAGATTCTTGTCTACCATACTTCGTCCCCTTTCCTGAGGAACAGAGAGACTGAGGCAAATGATGTCTGAGCTGAGTTTGGGTGGCCATCTCCCATCTGAGTCACAGGTCGGCTATGGCTCCAGCAGAACAAGCAGGGAGCTGGTTCTCAGTTTCTCAATGTTTTGTAACTTGAGCTGAACCAAGTTCACTCGGTCAGTCCTGACTCTTCTAGTAAAGAAGAAAGGAAAGAGGGTGGAAGGGGAGGAGCCAATGATTAAACAGACCGTTTCTTTCTACTTCCTCATTTGGACTCCAGAATTTGTTCTCTGGCTGCAGTCTGCCAAGGCTGGAGAGGAGCCTGTGTCTGCAGCTGACTCGCTCCAGGAACCATGCGAATCCCATCACTCCTACCTCTCCCCCAGGAGAGCAACTGGGCTGCATGTATGCTCTCCCAGACTCTGTGCCAAGTGCTACTGTGGGCAGCTGTGCTAAGTAAGTCAGAATCTCCAGAAGGGAAGCAGGGGCAAGGACACCTGGGCTGGGGTTGGACTTGTGCAGGGATGGACACAGCACAGGGAGCATGTTGGTAGGTAGCAGGCTAAGAACTAGGCTGTAACAGCCTGGCTGGGCTTAGGAGTTTTTGTTGTTGCTTGTTTTCCTGTCACTTGGTACCCAGGTCCCTGTTGCACTAACCCTTTCCCATTAGAACCTACTGTTACTTGATAGTCAGGTCCCTGATGCACCCTCCCCACCAGAACCTTCTCTAAGGGAAATCTAGTGCCCTAGACTTGAGTGATAAATTTATCAATCAGCCAATTTCCCTTTGAATTTGTGATTCACGCAGGACCAAATCTAGGCAAGATGTCTAGTGCTGCTTTAGACAAGTGTTGGTAGGGAGCACTAAGATGCATCGGAGGGGGTGGCAATGGATGTTCTCTGTGCCTATGAAGCCACTCTATCTGGCAGAAGGACCCCTCCCTTTATATATAAGGGCAGGCACAAGAAGGTCTGGGCTGTCCTGGGATCTTAGGTTCAGATCATCACAAATCTGGGCAAGTTGGAGTTGTCAGTTATGGGGCCAGAGAAATGTCTCCTGCCTCCTTCAGTGCATAGACCATGGGGCTTGGTCTTGGCTCTGCATAGTAAGAAAGTCAGGGTTGGGAGTCTTAGACCGAGACAGAGGAAGATTCCTGGTCCTGGTCTCACCTGTGGGCCAGAGGGCAGAAAGTGATGGGGCTGGGTGAGTAGAAGAATCTGGGTGAAGTACAGTAGGGGAGTCCTGTTGTGGGTCCGTCTTCTAAGCTCAGTTCTGAGGTTTCTACCCACACCTCTGAGAGGAGAGCATACAGCCACCCCACCCCCTACCACATGCTATGTTACATGCTGTGACTCATAGTGAAATCTGGTCAGCCCTGAGGGACCTCAGCTGTCAGTGCTGGGTGGGACTTGGCTACCAGGGAGAGAGGTATGGAAGAGAGACTATCTGTACACAAGTAGGTATATTAGAGTGACACCAGATAGCTCGGTTTTCACATGGGAAGGCTCAGTCCTAGAGAGGCATATGCCTTTCTGTTTGTGCTGTACAGCCACCAGCCACCTGGTGATGACTCCCAAGAACGGCATGGGGAAGACTTCCAAGAATGGCATTTTCTTCCATTTTCTTTTGCTAAATCTCTACTTTTTTTCATTGTTTTCTGGGCCTCCACACTTAGGATTTTATCCCTTGATTCAATACTATAACTCCCTCTGACTGTGTCTTGCTTGCTCCCGCCTTTGACCCTGTGTAGCTCTGGAATCTTCCAGGACAGCTATGGGAAGGCTTGGTGCTGTCTAAGTGTCTTCAGGGCTGGCACTTTGGCTCCTGACATAGTTCCAGGTCCACCCTGCTCGTCATTCTCCCCTTTCATCCACAAGGGATCTTCCTCAGCCAGCAGTGTGGACACTCCACTTGCCTTTTACTACCTGTGCTTCAGTTGATTCTTCTAAGTTCTTTGTGCCAGAGACTAGATTTGGAGACGTGTCAGAGAACAGAACAGACGGCTTTTCTGACTAAAGTACAAGGTATTCGTCTTCCTCCTAATGACTGCACTGGACAAGAGCATAGTTTTCATATATGCTGAATATAGAAGGAGCATGTAAACGATGGCTTCTCCCTTCCACATGTCTGGTTTTTTTCTCCTTTTCACGCACTGTCCTAGCCTCCTTGCTTATCTCACACACTCAGGATTTTCAGTTATTACTTCTCTGTCACTTATTTGTCCTTCCTTCCTCTGTAGACTTTAATTTTCCTGCCTGCGGATTAGACATCTATAAGTCAGCTTAGAAACAAAACTATATTCAAAATCTAACATACCACCATCTCCTTACAAATGTTCTTATCTCTCTAATATTTCTAATTGCATGAGCAATGCCACCTTTCCCCTGCTCATTCACATTTATCAACTTCATGCTCTATTAAATGCTAATTTTTCTCAGTCTCGCCTCTTAGGTTTTTCTCACATGTGGGGCTTCTTTACTTCCTATCGTCAATGCAGATGAAGAAGCAAAGTCATGGGGGAATATTGATGCTTTTGATAGAGTCAAAGGGGTAAATAAGGGGATCCGTTCATGGTATTTGGGAAGTAGAAGCAGGAAGGACTGGAGTTCAAGACCAACATGGGCTACCTGACGAGTTTGAAGCCAGCTCGGGCTCCAACAACAACAGCAACAAAAAGATAAAGGGATTTGCAATGAGGTGAGGTAATGATGAAACACGGACTCTAAGCTAGGGGTGTGTGGGGGAGTGGACTTAGAGGTAGATATTGGTGAGAGAAAAGTTGTGGTCAGGTGACTATAGAGGCTGTACTTGGGCAAATGGGAGGAAAAAGGAGGAGGTTTATTGTTGTGACTGAAGCCTGGAACATTTGATTTTGTGGTTTTGAAGTTGGTGTGGCTGGGAGAGATAATCACAAGGCCTTGAGGTATAACATGGGCCTGTATGGCTAATCTATATGAGAGCAGGGTCACTACAGATGAGAAAGACAAGGGATGAAGAAGCCAGGTGTTTCACAGTCATTAGCATGCATTCTAGATCACCATCTTTTTCTTGCTAATCTCTTGCACTTCCTCTGTCCCAATTAGTCTGACACAGCACTTTCAGCCCCAGTGTGCACTTCTCATTGTTTACTGAACTAAACATCAAACTTTGAAAGTTTGTTCATGATCATTTAAAAGGTTCTCACATGGTGCCTTTGGCACCACCCAGATGCTGTATCTGGAGTATCACTCAGTCCTTGCAACAGCTTATGGCATGGGCATTGCCATAAATTTATAAATTTCCATTTATAAGCAAGAGGCTCAAAGTAGAGAGAAGTAAAGTTACCTCTGCAAGGCCATTGCCCATTAGTTGTGTTTAATTACTTTTCTCATTACTTTGACAAAACACCAGGCCAAAGCAACTCAAGGAAGGGTTTGTTTTGGCATAGATTGTGGTGGGAAGGTGACGGGAGCCTGGGCTGGTCACCTCACACCCGCAGTCAGGAAGCAGTCAGGAGAGAGATGAGTGTTAGTACACAGCTGGCCTCCTCCTCTTGTTTCTTCAGGCTGGGACCACAGCCTATTGGACCTGCTGGGCCACACCTGTATTCAGGGTGGGTTTTAGCACTTATGTTAAACCTTTCCAGAAATACCCTTTGTGACATGGTTAAAGATGTTTTCATGGTGATTCTAAGTCTAGTCAAGTTGATAATGAAGACTAACCACCACCATGATAAAGTCATGGCATGATTCCGAGTGCTCTGACTCTCTGCCATTCACTTCATCTGGCAACAACGGTCCTCCAGAAGATGGCATCTACCTCTACCTTCAGCTTTGTCTCTCATTACTGAGGGTGTCTTAAACAGACCAAAGCAGCCATCAGTCTGCAACTTGCTGAGCATGTTGACAAATATCTGAACATCTTTCTTAGGGAATATTCCCTTTCTGTCTGTCACAATTACAGACTACTTGAAGCTTCGTGTCGAACACCACTCTCTCACATTCCCGCCTAGACAAAAATCCAGCCAAAATCAAAGCCCTATACCCTCTACCTCCTCTGAAGCTCCATAACATATTCTTCTAAAGGCACTGAGAACATCTCTTTTATAAGATGCGGTGGGGTAGCACTAGGGAAGCAGAACTGGGTAGATAGATCTTGTGAGTACAAGAACAGACTAGTCTACATGGCGCGTTCTAGGTCAATCAGGGTTACATAATGAGAGTTTGTCAAAGACAAAAAGTCTTTTAAGTATTATGTTGCACACATGTTTGGTTTTATCATCAGACTGTTGGCTTCAGTGGGGATCAGGGACTTATAGCTTTTCCTTTAGGTGCACTCAGGATGAACAGGCAGGGCAGGAGACAGTCAGTGCGCTTTCTGGGATTGCAAAAGGATAGAGTGATTGTGTGTACATACTGAGATGCGGTGGCATGGGGATCAGAATCCAGTTTTCTGGGCACCAGAGCATCACTCCCCTTGCAGCATCCCCTCCTCAGCAGTCACTTTCACACTTTTATCCCTGAAAGGATTCAGGCTTGGGAGGCTCGTGATGTTTTCAGCACAAGTGCACGCGAAAACTCCCACCATGGACGGGTGCATAAATGTACCCACACACAGCACACACTTTGGGTTCTAGTTATCTCAGGACCTGCTTTGCTATTATACCCAGCAGTGGTGCATAGAGTTCCATCCTTCCATTTAGCATTTCCGTTCCATGCTTGGCTTCTACTTGGGAAGCCATTTCTGTCTCCATGGGTCATTCCATCTGCTCCCAAAGGAAGCTACAAATCTAGTGTTTTTTTCTTTTAGTTTAATTTTTGTGAATGAATATTTTGCTACACATATGTCTGTGCACCACACATGTGCCTGATGCCCAGGGAGACCAGAAGAGGATGCCAGAGCCCCTGGAACTGGAGTTGGATGGTTGTGAGCCACCATATGGATGCTAGGAATCAAACCCAGGTCCTCTGGGAAAGCAGCCTGTGCTCTTAAATGCTGAGCCATCTCTCCAGCCCCATGGTGTCCTTCTGTTGTTTCTTCCTCCCACCAGATTTGCCTATCAGCAAAAACTGGAAGACCAAATGTTAAGCAATAGGGATGTGAGATAAAATACAGGAAAATCAAATTGTAGGATAGGGCACAGGTGTTAAAAATGGCAACATAGAACAGACTCAGCTACTAGATCTTGTATTGCTTAGTGAAAGATCAGGTCAAAGAACACTTTTCTGGTATGGTCTCATTTGCTGTTCATCTGTGCTCAAACATTACACACACACACACACACACACACACACACACACACACGCAGAGAGAGAGAGAGAGAGAGAGAGAGAGAGGCACACACACACTTACATATATGTCCATGGGGGGAATTCTAAGGACACATGTGCTAAGGTGATGATAGTTTGTCATGAGTATTTTCTCTTTCCCTAAGGGTTATGGACTACCCGTGTGATCTGTAGACCCTTCCCACAAAACAAAAACCCTGCTCTCAGGATGGACCTTGGCAAAGTCTACTGAAAAACAAATCACATGTAAACTTTGACAGTCAAAGTGCTCGGCCTAATGAAAGTGTCACAGCACAGATGCCACTGGGGACAGAACTCAAATGTTTCTGAAAGTGTATTTCATTTAGGCAATCCCAGGGGAAGGTATTGACGTGAAGGTTGGGCTATGGGGGTGAAGGGGCCTCTGGGTCTGAGTAAGTAAGCATGTCTCAATGTGAAAGTCCAGACCCTGGTTGATGTTTGCTTCCTTTCTTACAGATCTTGTTGCTGGGACACATGGTGAGTCCTCTTTTCAATACTTATTACTGTCCTATGTGTCACCTCCCTCTTCCCTCAGTGATCTGCCCGGAAGTGCTCAGAATGTGCCAGCCACCAAGCTCAGGAGCGGGTCAGGACCAGGAAAAGGCTATTGTTCCCAGGAGACTTCCTACTCTTCTCCTCCTTCCCCCTGTCTGGGGAGGCGCGTGGTCAGAAAGCATGGCTCGCTAGTATAGCAATTCTTCTGGTTCTGTTATAGTGAGAAGTGGCCAATTATCTCAAACAATAAGAAGTCTGTCTTGTCCTCAACTGCCTTCTACTCTCTTAGTCAAATTCAGAGTCTGCAAAGTTGATCTCAAAGAAACATAGAGTAAATGACCAGAGCTTGGGAAGGGTGGAAGAGAGGGTAAGGATGGAGACAAGATAGTTAATGGGTACAGAGGAAGAGTTAGCTATGAGAAGCAAGTTCTAAAGTGCTATAGCAAGAAGGCTATCTTAGTTATGGGTCCTGTGACTGTGAAGAGACACCATAACCACGGCAATTCTTATAAAGGAAAATATTTAATTGGAGTTGGCTTACAGTTCAGATACTTACAGTTCAGATTATCATCATGGTGGGAAACATGGTGGCAAGCAGGCAGACACAGTGCCTGAGAGGTAGTTGAGAGTTCTATATCTGTATTAGCAGGCAGCAGGAAGAGAGAGAGACAGTGGGCCTGGCTTGAGCATCTGAAACCTCAAAGCCCACCCCCAGTGACACACTTCTAATAAGGCCACACCTATTCCAACAAGGCCATACCTCCTAATAGTGCCATTCCTATGCATGGAGGCCATTTTCATTCAAAGCACCACAAAGGGTAATTATGGTTGACAATTAATTGCCTATTTCACAGTAGCTAGAATAGAGGATTTGAACATTCAATGTGTGAGGTGATAGACATCCAAATTACTCTGGCCATTACACATTGTGTGCATGTACTGAAGTATTATACATAAATACATAGTTATATGTATCAAAGACTTTTAAAAATCAAACAAAACCAAAAGCAGTTGTATGTGGCAGTGCATGCCTTTTATCCTAGCATTCTGGAGGTAGGCATAGGTGGATCTCTGAGTACTAGGCCATCCTGGTCTACAGAGCAAGTTCTAGGACAGCCAGGGCTATACAGAGAAACCCTGTTGCAAAAACAATGCAAAAGAAAGAAAGAAAGGAAGAAAGGAAGGAAGGAAGGAAGGAAGGAAGGAAGGAAGAAAGCCGCCCCCCCCCCAATAAGATTCAAGCACATAGAAAACTACTATCTGTCTAGACTGTCCCATGTGTTGATAAGTCCTCTACTTTGCATAGGTGTGAGGACTTGTTTTATTTAGTGGTAACCAAGATGTCTGGATTATACAGGGAAGACCCTCTGGGGGAAGGGCAGCCCAGGACCTGGGTTGGAGAGTTCAGGGGAGGGAGCGGGATATGCCAGCCTTATCCTATCCTATATTAGGTAGGGACTGAGGGATGCCGGGAATCCCTGGCTGGCAGGTACGTTTTAATGTGTTAAATAGGCACCCAAGTTGTCCGGTTTGAAAGTTGACAGCCCTCTCCAGTCTTCTCCCTTGCTCTACCCTGCTGAGAGTCAATTACTTTCCTTGTGAGTTCACCGAAAGAGTAGAAGAATTTCGTGGAAGAAGTTTTCTGTACCGGATCCCACCCTTGGTGCGCTCAATAGGAATACTGGTGCCTTTTCATCGGAGACTTGGGGCCTGCTTAGGCTCTTGGGGCTCCCTTGCCTCATGTTGCCTTCTCTCTCCAAAATTCAGCGGATCTCCCAAAGGCTGTGGTGAAACTTGAGCCCCCATGGATCCAGGTGCTCAAGGACGACAGTGTGACATTGAAGTGCGAAGGGACCCACAACCCTGGGAACTATTCGACCCAGTGGCTCCACAATGGGAATTCCCTCTGGAGCCAGGTCCGGCCCAACTACACGTTTAAAGCCACAGTCAATGACAGTGGAGAATACCGGTGCAGACTGGAGCAGAACGTCCTCAGTGACCCTGTACAACTGGAAGTGATTGCTGGTTAGTAGATGGCCCGGGAAGGAGGGGAAGGAGCTGGGATACCAGGAAGTTGGGGGTGGGATGGAGTGGGGTGGAGTGAGCTCGCTTACTGCAAGGTTTGCAGGAAAAGGGGTCTCCTGGTTTCTGGGAAGCATCGCTAAGAGCTGCTTGGAGGACGTTTGTCTACTCACTTCCCTTTTCACCCTCCCTTGTGCTTGGTCCACATGTGGAGGGCTTGCGAATTCCTGAGAAATTCCTCAGCATGTGTGAATAGCTGGTTCTTTTTGTGGTAGTCCTGATTGAGCAACAAAGGTTCACGGACAAAGACAGACAGCTGAATAAGACAGAAAAAGGAAGTCCCTATTTCATAGAAACCCTGCTGTTACAGGACACTCAGAACAATGCCCGTAGCCCACAACTGAATCCAGGCTGTGGAAAGGGTTGTCTATACAAATACAGTTATTTATTTAACTTTGAGTTCAGCTTTCCCCTCTGCTCAGCTGAGAGGGCTAATGTCTCCTCCCCGAGGTTCTGGAGAGCACGGGTATTTTCCTGATCTCTTGCCTTCACAGTCCTGGGTGCCCTTGTCTTTCTTTCTCTTCCACCAGCTTGTGGACACATAAGGTGAAAAGCCGTGTCTCATCCATTTCCATATTCCGGAACAGGGTAGGACTTATTAAATCTTTCCTGGGCAGATCAACGATTTTATAAGGCTCCTGGCGAAAAGTAGATTTTCTCCACAGAAAGCCACCGCGAGCCTGCATTGTTGACTACAGTCGCTGTCGCTCTTAGTGCCTTCCTCTCACCAGTGTGTGCACAGCAAGCTATTGATTTTCCTCTGGCCCTGCTGAACTGTAGGTCCACACCTGTTTTTATTCATCAAGGTAACCAACATTTTGGGGGAGCTTAAGAAGTTCTACTGTCCCCCAAAGGGAAGGCTCTGTCGTATTCTCTTCACACCCGTCAGGCTGGATCCCTTCCTCTTTCCTGTATCTCCATCTCTTGTATTCTTCCTGACAGGACAGGGCCATAGCTGCCTTCTCTCAAAAGAGGAAGGAGACTATTATGCACCAAGAACTATTATAGCTGCAAAATCTGACAAAGCCCATTTCACAGATGAGGAAATCGAGGCCCAGAAGAGTTCAATGACTTGCCCAAGACTCAAGAGCTTGTGAATGAGTGGAGCTAGTATATAGAGATCAAGATTGTCTGATGTCAAACTAAAGCTCTCTTGCCCTTAGCAGATCATATCCTGCCAGGAAGGGTAACCTGGGTCTCAGAGCTGAGCCCAGGCCCTCTGAGTCCAGTGGTCTTTCTGTATGGCTCAGACTGGGTCTCAGACTGAGCCCAGGCCCTCTGAGTCTGATGGTCTTTCTGTGTCGCTCAGACTGGCTGTTGCTTCAGACCCCTCAACTGGTGTTTGAGGAAGGGGAAACCATCATCTTGAGGTGCCACAGCTGGAAGAGCAGACCCCTGAACAAGATCACATTATACCAGAATGGAAGATCTGTAAAATATCGTCAGTCCAATGGCAACTTCTCCATCTCCAAAGCAAATCACAGCCACAGCGGCGATTACCACTGCACAGGATTCCTAGGAAAGGGAAGATACTTGTCGAGGTCTGTGACCATCACTGTCCAAGGTACGGGGCCTCTGTCATACCTTGTTTCCCTGTTGGAAAGGGAGAGGAGGAGACAAACAAAGGCTAAAGTTGTATAGTCCCGCGTGGAGCTCTAGGAAGGTCAGAGCAGCAAAACTGGGCTGGGAGGCAAAGAGGAGAGCTGTGAAGGCCCTGCCAGGTGAGGGCAAGTGGGCTCAGCCCAGAGCTCCTCTCTTGTGGGTGGCGGGTGGCAGGACTGGCGGGCAGCAGAGAAGCAGAGCCCTGTCATTGGTGCATGGGTTCTCTAGGTCCCAGACATCCCTAAGAGCTGAAGTGTAACTTCTTGTATCTCATTTAATAGTCATTTATTCTCGAAGGCCCGACATGTTCTAGACAGTGGTGGTGCCACCAACTGTGGGAGGCTTCAGATCCATCCTCCCCACTGCCCCTGAGGGCTGTCCCCTCTGCTCCTACATCTTCGTCAGTGTGCCCTCATTAGTTTGGTGGAAGCACTCAGTTATTGGGGAGGCACAAGTCTGTGCACAGAAACCTATGCAGAAGAGGTTTCCGGGTGATGTTGTTACACCTCTGAGGTGACTCGGACACAGCAACTCTAGGTGACAAACGTTGGGCATAGCGTTGGAGGAAGGGTGGAAACACAGAGAGAACTTACTACCTTCCTCCCCTCTGTCTTTTGCAGCGCCCAGATCCAGCAGCAGCTCTGTACCGGTATTGACAATTGTAGCTGTTGTCACTGGAATTGCTCTAGCGACCCTTGTTATTATCCTGGTATCCTTGGTCTACATCAAGCAAAAACAGGCTCCAGGTGAGTGGCTCTCTCTGAACCCTCTTATCAGTTCCTGCATAGCTGGGGCTAGCTAGGGCTTAGAGACTTATTTGCTTTTGATATAGTGCCATCCTGTTCATTCATCTACTTACAAATTCATCTGTCAAACCAGACTTGAACAAGCTTGGTGATTTGCCACCCCATGTGCTGGACGATGGAGCTGTTCGGCTCCCTTTCTACCCTCAGCTAGTTCTCAGCATTGAGAAGCAGACAGAGGTGCAAGTGGATGCTCACAAGAGGGGGCTAGAGTGATGAGATGGTAGAACTGTGATTGTGACATTCTGTGGCCCCAGGATGGTAAGATAGAAGGGAGGAGAGGCTGAAGCCTAGTGAGATGGCTCGGTCAGTATAGGTGCTTGCAACACAAGCCCTGGGATCTTAGTTCAGTCAGTCTCTGGTACTGAAGTTAAGGTGGGAAGAGAGAAACTGATCCCAAAAAAGGTGTCCTCTGACCATCATGGATATGCTAGCATGTATACCACATAAAACAAGAAATAAAGATTTTTTTTTCAAAGAGTCTGAAGTCAGCCTGGGCTGAAGGATGAGTTTGAAGTCAGCCTGTGCTACACAGCAAGATCCTGTGTAAAATTTTACAAAGGGAAGCTTTCGTAACCCCGTGTGTTTATCAGCTTTCTGTCACGGTAACAATGTACTTCAGATAATCCAGCCATGAAGAGAAATAGTTCCTGGGCATAATGGTAAACACATGTCAGCATTCGGGAGGCCGAGGAGGATCACAAGTTCAAAATCTTATCTCAAAATATTTAAGCAAATAAGTCAATAAACAAACAGGTTTATTTTTAACACACTTTTGTCATATTTTCTTGGCCCTATTGCTTTGGGCCTATGACACGCTAGACTGCCATAGAGGAAGTACCCAGTGGGGCAAAGCTGCTCGCCTTATGGCCAGCAAGCAAAGTGATCAAGGAAGAGATGGGAGAAGCCACAATCTTCAAGAGCATGTCCCTGATGGCCTGAAGACTTCCCACTCTAGACATAATTTTAAAGTTTCTGCTTCCCCCCAGTTATTCCACCTGGAGACCAAGCATTTAACACATGAGATTTTAATGTGCTTAAAACACATTAAACACAGTTTAACGAATTGTGGCAGGCAGCCTGGCTGGGACAATTGGAGAAGGCTTCCTTGAGGAGCCCAGGTAGTGTGGCGATTGAAATACACACAGTGGGACCAGCTTGCTGTGGTTCAAATCTCAGCTCACAGCTCTGCAAATATTCAATGTTGAGTACATTACTCAACCTCTGTGCTCAGTTTACTAGTCTGAAAAATGAAGAACACTGTGTTATGACAATGAGTGAGTCTGAAGCCTTTGTACCGGTGCCTAACAGACAGTAAAGAGCACGTAAGTGTGAGCTGTTAACCACAGTGGAGAAGGGTGAAGTCTGGGGGTAGCCATTAGCTAGGCAAAGTGGAAGAGCATTCTAGGACTTGAGGTCAAGGCACGGAAATGGGGAATGTTGTGGATAGGTTGATGGAAGTCACTAAGAAAGAGAAAATGCTGCCACTGACTAATACCTAATACCTCATAACACACTTTGCAGTTGGAATTCATAGGAATTCGGTTATAGGTGATAAGTAAATATTGAGAGATGCAGAGAGAAAGATTACACTTTCTTTTTTCTAGGCAAGGTCTCACTTTGTAGTCCTAGCTGCTCTGGAACTCACATTATATAGACCAGGCTGGCCCCAAACTCACAGAGATCCTCTTTCTTCTGTCTCCTGAGTACTGGGATTAAAGTTGTGCTCCATCATGCCCAGTCAAAAGATCACACTTTAAAAACTGAGGCTAACACACACAACCACAAGATTAAGCTTCTAAAAAGGCCAGACAAACCTGAGAAAGATGCAGTGGAGTGGTTTTTGAGACTGGTGCCCTTGGTGTCCTCTTGGGTTAGTCACCACAAACTGGAGAGATTCCTGGGCAGGGGAGCTGGGAAGTTGGGAGGAACATTGGTGACCGCCAGAAGGAAAGGTCTATGTTGCCTTTAACTCAGTTCTGACCCTATTTCTTGATCCAGTACTAATCCCATAATCCTACTAACTTCCTACATGCCCCTCCTAGCTCTCCCAGGAAACCCTGATCACAGGGAAATGGGAGATACCCTTCCCAAGGAACTAGGTGAGTACAGCGTGCCCTCTGAGGGTTCAGTGCCGGGCAACCCAGGGCCTCCATGTGGACTGGAGCCAGCAAGCAGCAGCTATTGTGAGTTCCAGTGGGAGTACAGGAGAGGGAGGAGCAGTGGGAGGGTGGCTGGGACTCAAATCTCTTGGTCAGCTCTGAGTCTAGCTCTTGGCCCTAAGGAGGCTCTTACTAGAGACGAGAAAAGGAGAGAAAGAGGGTGGACTCTGGCTAAACTTCTAGACCAACTAGGAGTCTGGAGACATTTCCAGAGCAGGACTTCAGAGGCATTTGGATCTTTCTGGGGAGATGTGGCAGATCTGGCAAAGGATAGGCTTAATGGCTGTATGATGGTGGCCAATGAGATTAAGAAGGGAGGCCTCTTAGAGCAAAGGAGGAGGTCTGAGGCAACCCTGGAGAATTTTTCAGGCGTGTTTCCCTGTGGAGGAGTAGGGGTAGGCTTGGTACGGCTCAATTTTTAGTAGCATATTGAGAGGAGATTTGAGTTGAGGAAATTCTGGGGAATTAGCAGTACTCATAGGTTACACTCCGTGGGCACACCTTGGCTCTAATGCCCACTCATTATGGTTTATTAAACACCATCATACAACTGAATCTGAAGTAGATCACTCCCCATGAAGAAGCGGGTGGGTGGGTGAGCGGGTTCAGATGACCCCGGAACCCTCATAGGTCTGGGAAGTGAAAGCCAGTGTGACCTTTCAGCCCTGGAACAGGGGGAAGCATGCAGAAGGAGTGGGAGTATTTCAGGCGATTTTTGACTGTAGTGAAAGGCAGAGCACACAGGCAAGTGGAATTTTCTCTAGGGGCTTCCATGACAGCAGCAATAGGCAGGAGAAAGACTTTCCTCGAGAGCCCACGTCAGGGGACTGGAATATGACTCAGAGCAGAGCCAACGGGTCTGAGAGCTTGAGCAAGAGAGCATTCTCCTGGCTTCGCTTTGAGCAGGGTCTGTGTCCTTCAGCCCAGTTCTGCAGATCTGCACTGTGGCTGGATTCACCCCTCGCCTGGCTTTGTCTACTCTGCTATAAACACATGTCGTAAGGCGTTTACGCAGCCTGGTACTGGAGCTGGTGTTTTCCCCGAAAGGCATCGTTAGCTGCTGCAGTTGCTAAGAAGTGTATTAAAAGGGGGAATTCTGAACGTGTTGTGGGGGCAGAATCTGGAACATGGCAAACAGGGCTCTTTGTGTCCAGGGGCTGGGGGAAGAGACTGGAGGCATTGTCTCAGCCTTTTCCCCCACTTCCCAAAATGGTGATTCACAAACACTGCATTTCATACTGGCAAAGGGAACTTAGGGCAAAAGCATAAGAGAATGTGGTGTCTGGGATTTTTTCAGAGAAATATTGTCTTTTTCTATTTTTCTCTTTCCCATCTTCCCTCTCTCCCTGCCTACCTTTCTCTTTTCTTTCCTTTATTTCTCCTCCTCTATTTTTTTCATTCTTTTTAATGTTAGAGTACCTGGTTCTTCAACGCTTCCACAAGAATGAACTACATTTGTCTGGTAGAGAAAAAGCCATTCATTTCTAATCTGGACTCGATTTCACTCTGATCTGAATATTTCCCCACTCTCCAGTCTCCCAGAGCCCCAAACCTTCTGGTTTGCAGTTGGGAACGTTCAGCAATTGTCTGAAAAGAATGTGGCACGTGTTAGTTTCCCTTTGCCAGCATGGCCAATGGGGAAGCCTGGCTTCCAAGACAGTCAAGGGGAGGAGGCTATACTGCCACACTGCATAGCCTGAAGGCCTGGGGTGGCATTAGCAAGCCTTGTCTTGGCTCTGCTTTAAGCTTTGGTTTTGCAGCCTCAATAGCAGCGCATCAGGCCCTCCTTTCCAGCAGTGCTCCAGCTGATCACTTGTTTTTGCCCACAGACAATCTTCCTGATCTCGGGGAAGTTGCTAAAACTGAGGTGAGTGAGCCCAGGCGGGTCCTTTCCCTTCTCCCAGCTCCTCTGCTTCCCCCAAGACCTCGCTGCAGCTCTCAGGACTCATTTCTGCTTTCTCTAGGTTGAGAATACAATCACCTATTCACTTCTCAAGCATCCTGACGTTCCGGATGAAGATGCAGAACCTGATTACCAGAAACACATTTAATCTCCCTTGTCTTGGTTTGGGATTGGAACAAGCAAACCTTCCGGAAAGGCCAGGATCTAGTATCTCCTGGTCAAGAGGATGCTGGAGATATTAAGAAGGCTATGCACAGTCACCTGTGTGAGTCCTGAAACCAACAGACACTATGGTACTGGTCCCCAGTGGTTGATTGTACTAATAACTTCTATGACTTACCGCTTCCCAACTCAAGACTCTTCTGCCATAGATTCACATGGTCAATAAAATTAGTCAAATTACTGTCATTAACAGACTGCTCAGCATGGGAACTGCTTATATTACAGGCTACATGAGAACAATTACATTAGGATACATAATCTTAGCAATGATAAAATTGGGTTGTACAAAAATATCAAAAGTTACGCTTCAGGATGATGGAATTATAAGGGATTTTAATCCTCTTTATTTTTCTATAAAGATCACATGTACTTTTATACTAAAATACTGTAAAAATAACATCCTATTTACTTTTCCAAGGTTGAGGTGATTGGAGGGTAGACTGAGATCTCTGGGGTTTGTTGGTCTTCTGTGAGAATAATCTTGGGGAGATGGGTTAGTTAGCTTCTGCTGGGGAGCTGTAAGCATCTCAGCATAAGGGCGCTTATGACAAGCCAAAGTAATGATTATACCCAAGTCTAGTTTGGTGCGCCAATGAGTTTATTGGGCTAACTTACGGGAACATTGGTGAGGGGTTCCTTACAGGGGTGTGGGTGGTTCCTTGCAGAGGTGTGGGCAACCTTAAAACAGCGGTCTTAGCACAGGTGACAACTTTTTCACAGTTGCATAGATGGTGCCCCGCCCCCTTTAGTTAATTGATCTTCCTCAAACTGTCCTCTGCCTTCAGAGCTCCACAATGGCAAGCAGGCGTTCACCACCCACCACGCCTGGCCTGGTAGCAATAGATGGGAAGGAGCAGGAACAGAGGCTCAGTGTCTCTCTGCTTCAGGCCGACTGCTCTTCCGGTGGCTGTGACAGAGTAATCACTCTGTTTTGTAACACAAGTCCTCCGGAAGTTAAACCTCAAATGAATGCCAGTGGGCACTGGAGGATGACCTTGAACTCCTGATCCTCCTGCTTCTACCTCCTAACTGCTGGGATTAAAGGCATGTGCCACTACACAGAGCTGGTTTATGTATGATAAAAATTGGATCACATTGTATGTTTTTGTATGTCCACAAAATCACTCATGTAGAAATTTAGGCATGCTGTAACCATGTATGTTCAGAGCACAGAGGTATAAAAGAAAAAAGCAGAAGTTCTCTGTTGTCTTCATTCCTCTTAAATTTGTTCTTGCTCTATCTCTCTTCAATCATGAGTAACCACTGTTGCAGGTTTTATGCACATTTGGATTTTTTTGTGTGTATATTTAACATATTAGAGCTTTAGAAAGCCTATGTATGGGACCATACTTTCTTTACACACGATCATGTTGTTGACTTATTTTGTTCAACAAGAAGATGGCTGGGGCTTGCTTGGATGTCAGCCTGGCTCCAGACTCACTGAAAGACCTTGTCTCAAAGGACTAAGCAGACAGAGAAAGAGAGAGAATAGAGTACCCGATGGTTTCCTTTGACCTCTGCACACCGCACATAGGCACACTCCCACGTGTGTGCATCCAACAGACACACATAATAATAATAACAACCCTCTCTTGGACAGTGGTGGCACACATCTTTAATCCCAGCACTCTGGAGGGAGAGACAGGTGGATCTCTGTGAGTTTGACGTCAGTCTGGTTCATAAAGAGACTTCCAGGACAGCCAGGGCTACACAGAGAAACTGAAACTCTCTCCATAATTTCTGCCTTGAAATCCCTGATAACGAAGACACCTTACATGGATCTAGTGGTTCAGTCCAAACACATGAAACAAATAAGGTCATTTGACACCAGGGAGAATGCATCGAGAAGCTCTTGTATTCCTAATTTGTACCTTTAAGTAAAGCCTCGCATGCCCCATGAATCTAGTGAGTTCTTTTTCACATCCTCTTTATCAAGGCCTCTCCTAACCGCTGCTATTACTTTGTTTTTACTTTCTCCGTGGCACAGTGTGGGTAACTATGTATCTTCTTGTTTATATAGTCTCATGTACACTAAAATGTAAGCTTAATACAGTCCTGTTTTCAGTATTCACTAATGCACTCCAGAGACTAAGACAATGAAATAGATTGTTGAATGAATTCGTAAATAAATCTTTCCTCTCATAATTTCTGGGTTATTTGATATTCTTGCATGCTGGTTAGTTGCTCTACCACTGAGCTACGTGCCCCAGATGTTATTTGATGTTCTTAATACTGTGGCTTAGATTTGTCCCCTTGGAATCATGAATTGGAAACATACCCACCAATGCAACAGGGTTGGGAGGTTATCTGATCAGAGGTAATTAGCCCGTGTGGAGTCCTTAGAAAGAGGTGAATCTGGTGCCGTTTCGGCTCTGCCCCGCTTCCCTTTCTTCCCCACTCTCCCCCTTCTTAGCCCATAGAATGACACAGCAAGAATTCTGGTACCCCAGGTTTGAACTTCTCAGCCTCCAGAACCACATGCTCATAAGGAATTACCCAAGTCTGTGGGATTTTGTCATAGCAACTCAGAGAAGGCTTTCTGAATCTCAAGAGTTCAATAAAAGTCTACTTATTACCTTTCCTTGAAACCTTACTAAACCTTAATCTAAAATTCTTAAACATTTTAGAAAGGAACTGAATTTAAATACACTTGGAAATTCTTTTTTTTTGAATTTGGTGTAAGGTAAGGATCTAACTTAATTTTCACCCGTGTTGAGGTCAGTTATGGCCATGTCATTCCTTGAAAAAATGACTGGAAACGCTACCGTTCATTATCAGCTTCATGTTCATTATCAGCTCCCACACACAGGTCCACAGCAATCTCTCTCTCTTACCTTATTCCTTTTGGTTGTTTTTTTTTCTGCCTCAATAACACACACTCGCTTATTTTAGCTTTATAGCATATCTTCATATGTAGAAAGTCCAGTGTCCTCTTATTCCTTTGTTTCGGGGTTTTCTTGTCCATTATTGTGCTGTCTCTCTTCCAGGTAGACTTTAGAATTCCACGTACTGCAGGGTGCTAGGAGAACTGCAATGTCCATGTATTTTGTAAGAATTACAATGTTTATATATTCAGGTAAGATTTGACATCTGTGTTACATCCAGACCCCAAATGGCGGCTTCTGGTTTGTTTAGAATGTAGACTTCTCTAATGACATATGGCCCTTTTTTTGGACTAAAGTTTAGACACCCTTTCCCCTTCATATCACTATTATTCTGTAGAATTTTCTAGACTTTTTAAAGTCAATTTTGAAAATGTGTGTTTTTTTCCCAGAAAATCATACATTTTATTAATTGGTATGCAGCAAAATGCTTCTCTTTCTCCTTTCTTTCTCTCTCTCTCTCCTCCTCCTCCTCCTCCTTCTCTTCCTTCTTCTTCTTCTTCTTCTTCTTCTTCTTCTTCTTCTTCTTCTTCTTCTTCTTCTTCTTCTTCTTTCCTTTGTCAGGGTCTCAAGGAACCCACACTGACCCCCTTCCCCCATTCTTAGCTTTGAGCTCTTTTATCAGGACAACTTTAGTTGAGAATAACAGGAACTCATGGTTCAAATTGGCTTAAATAATAAGGAAATCTATTATTTCCCGTAACAAAAAGTTCGGAGACAGTGTGTCTCCTTGCATCTGAGTCCTTTTTTCTGCAATCCTCTGGGTAATGCTCTTGGACCGACAAGAATACACAGTGATTTTAAATGCCATATCCTGGTATCTAGAAGAAAGGGACTAATTACCTTTTTGATGTGTCCCTTGAGAACAAGGAAAATGTTCTCAGAAGTCCTTGGTAATGCTTCTGTCATAGTGTATTGATGAGGACAGAGTAAAGCACGGATTACAGAGAAGACTACGATGACCATAGCATACCTTGCTTACTGCTTTCAAAGCAGGATGACAATCGAGACTGAAACCCTTGACCTCTCTGTCTTTGTCCATACTAGAAGCCTCACTAAAGGTTTGCCTGCTTGCTTGTTTGTCTTGTAATAGCTTTAACTTATTAATCAAGTATTTTGCCTTTTGTTTGCTTTAAAGCATGCTATTTTCTACTTTATTTAGATTTATATATTGTATTACTTATTTTTGAATTTTTTGTTTTCAAACAAGTTAATAAAAGATGGTAACTTTTCCTCTACTGCTGTTCTGGTCATAAGCTTTTTATGGGTCCAGGGTCGCACAATGATGGGGGGCCAGACCACCAAAATCTATTAAGCCAGAAGCAAGCTTTATTTCAGACAAAAGGGGAAAAAAATCACCATGGGACACACAAAGCTTATCAGCTATAGCTGTGACCAGAGATCAGGCTTCTGTAGTGTGGCCATGGTGGCTGGTTTTGGGCCTCCTTTTATAGTAAAACCAAACACCAGGTGTAGGTCAAAGAGTTTTTAAAACCTTGAGGTAAGGCTTAAAGTCACACTGCATTTTAAGTTTTACAACTTTTGGTTATTGGATGTTAGAATGTTAACTCAGGATGTTTACGAAAGCCTGTGGCTGACATAGTTGCTTTTCACTGTCCCTGAAAGAATGCAGGGCAGAGAGTAGAGTCACATAAGGGGACAGTTAAAAATTAAGAGAACACAAGCAGAGGGTCCCATAGAGGCAACAGTTAGAAGCTACTCTTTGTCCGTAGTACCTGCCTAGCTGGGAAGCTGGGAAGCAGGAGACAATTGTTAAAAGTTTACCTCTGTCCACACAGCTGCCAGGATGTCTGCTCTCAAGGAAGAAAGGGTCTGTTAAAGGTTAACAGTGGCTGCTAGTTTTATTTATTTTTTTTCCCAAAATGTGTTTGGACTTACAACTTTATATTTCTATAGTTTTAGACCTGACCCTTTATTTCTATATTCTATTCCTGAACTCTTCAACTTCTATATGTCTGTCTGTCGATGTTCTTTCTCAACAGTTTATAATTTTAGCTTCATTTTCTTTTTTGAGATTTATTTTTATTGATGTGGCATTTTTGTCAACTTGACACAAGCTAGGATCATCTGAGAAGAGGGAACTGAGAAAATGCTTCCATCAGATTGCTTGTTGGCATTTTCTTGATTAATGTTGATATGGGAAGGCCCAGCACACTGTGGGCAGTGCCACCCCGTCCCCTGCCCTCTAGGCAGGTGGTGCTGGGCTGTACATAGAAGCAGGCTGAGCAAGGCATAAGGAACAAGCAGTAAATAGCATTCCTCCATGATCTCTGCTTCAGCTCCTGCCTCGAGTTCCTGTCTTGATGTCTCTTCATGCGAGACTGTCGACTATAATAAATTCTTTCCTTCCCAAGTTGCTTTTAGTCATGGTGTTTACTCATGCCTATAGAAAGAAAACCAAGACTGTGAGTGAGTGTGAGTGTGTGAGTGTGTGTGTGTGTGTGTGTGTGTGTGTGTGTGTATGTTTGAAGCTGGAGTTACAGGAGGTTCTAAGTTGTCATGAACTCAGGTCCTCTGAAAGAGCATCATGTGCTTATGGCAGTTTAACCGTCTCTCCAGCCCCTTTACTTCATTCTTAGCCAAAAGTGTAATTTGAAGTGTCTGTTGTGTTTATGTTGAGCACTATCCTTCTCATTGTCTATTTTTATTACACAACAACCAGCACACATGGCCTGTCTGATTTTTCTGAATGAATTTCTGCAAGTGTCTGTGTGAAGATAATGCTCTTATTTGGAAAAGAAATCACATTTTGCAACACTTCCACTTAATTTGAGTTGCATAATGGGGCAGGCATATCACAAGACAACTCTGCCTTCCCTCTCTCCCCACATCCCCTAAGTCCTGCACCCCATATGGAACCATTTTTAACTCTTTTAACTGTGTCTTGTGAGAATTGTCTTCCATATTTCCAAACAATATACTGTGTTGCGGTTCCTTGTTTGTGCTTTCAATATCAATCTCAATCATGATTTCCTGATGTAGAACTCAGGGACTGTTCTTGTCCCACTGTGCTTCCTCGCTTCCCACTTTCCCATCAAATACTCTCGTATAACCTTGTCGCAATTTGATTATCACCATTTATCCCGAAGACATTTGTCTGATTACACTTCCTTTCTTGAACAATCTTCTTCCCTTGCAGAGATAATCAAGGCTTCATTTTTGTCGTTTTCTTAGTTGAATGTGTGTCTATTATTAGCTTTTCCTAATGCTGAAAAAGAAACACTGAAAAGCGACTTAACATTGTTTTCCATACAGTAAAACGCACGGAGCACTTGATCACTTTTTTTTTTCTTCAGCACAATGTCCCTCCGTAACACTAATTTGGATGGCTCATCTCTAGGGCTCTTGCTCAGCTGTGCTCCTGGGACGTCTTATACTGGCCTTTTGCACTAAATCCCCTTTATTCCAAATCTTGTTTCCTATTTTGACTTATATTCTTGATTGGCTAAAGTGTGTTTTCCAGGGGCATTGTAGGGAAGGGTATATGGAAAGTCTAACAGATACCATTGATGCCTGCTTCCCAGTTGTGCAGCATACCTGAGTTCTTCTGTAGCTGCTGACTGGTTCACATTTTACTAAGAATTAAACTATGGCAGGGAACATCGGCCACCTATAAACAGTTGCTCTGAAGTTTAAGTCCTAGACAGGCTTTGCAGCTCCCTCCTCTCCGCAGCTGCCTTCCAGGAGACGAGGCTTCATATTGTAGCCAGGCTATCTATCCTAGAACTCACTGTGTAAACCAGGCTGTCCTCAAAGGCATAATAACCATCCTGCTTTAGCCTCTCAAGTGTTGGTCAGTGCCAACATGTCTGGTTGCTTTGGAGTTTTGTTGTTGTTGTATTTTTTTTCCTTGTTTTCTATTTCCTATATTTGAATACTTCTTAGTCTTGAACAATATTCCTATTCTTATTTCTAATTTTTTAAAGAGTCAGGGTCTTGCTATTTTGTCCAGAATAGTAGCTACAGTAGAGTGGGTAGGGTCCCACTACTGGTGCTCAGTATAGACAGACTCTGCAGCCTCTGACAAGGGCCTCAGGGGCTCCTCCTGTCACTACCTTCCAGGTATCAGGCACTAATAAACCTGTTTATTTTAGGCAAGGACTCACTCTGTAGCCCAGGCTGGCCTTGAACATTTTTATAATCCTCCTGCTTTAACTTCCTGAGTGCTGGGATTATAGGCAAATGCCATCATGCCCAGTATATATATAATCTTGATTATCATAGTTATATAGTTCTAAAATTATTTATATTTATTCCTCCTGCCATCTTTGTGTGTAAATGGTGGTTTATTTATTCTAGTCCCTTTGCCTTTCCATATACTTTTTAGGATAATATTGAATACACATAAAAAAATCTTGCTAGTGTTCTGACAGGAACTGTGTTAAAGATATTTACTAGTTTCAGCAGAAATGACTTTGTACGTGTGTGCGTGTGTGATGCGGGAGAATTGTCTGTATTCTGTCAATCATATTTTAATAAAACGCTGATTGGCCAGGCAGGCAGTATAGGCAGGAAAACCAGACAGGAAGAAGAGGTGATGCAATGAGAACAGGAGAATTCTGGGAAGCAGGGAGGTTCCTCTGCCACTCCTGCACAGACCACCGAAGAGGAAACATGTAAGCTGCCCCGCTGAAAAAGGTACTGAGCCCATGTGCTAACGTAGATAAGGATAATGGGGTAACATAAGTTATAAGAGCTAATAAGTAGCCTGACCTAATGGGCCAATCAGTTTATAACCTTATGGAGTCCTGTGTGTGATTTTCTCTTTGGGATACGCGGGCTGTGGGATACCGGGCGGGAACAGATACCCCCAACAAGCCAGCCCCTCATGTTACATATGGCACCCAGACGTGGATAACTGAATCCACAGAAAGCCTGAGAAAGCTTGGGAAAGAATAGAGTAAAGAATGTTTTGTTGGTAGCAGCAATTTCTCGGGTCTACTTTGCTTACTAGAGGCAAGCAAGGCTCTCATCTAAGAGAGGCTTCCTGACTCAGCTTTAGCTGCAAAACCTTGCAGCTCATTAAGAGGTCCTGCCACAAAACACTTAAACGGTGTTGATGAAAAGCTGAACACATGCTTTTCGGTTTTAAGCTGTAGCAGGAAAAAAGCTGTGCTGTTTAAAAATGCCAGCTTTCTGGGCTGTCCTGCCAGGACAAACTCTGACTCTTGCAGGCAGGCAGTCCGACTGAGTGTGGTCTGTGAGCAGAATACTACAGCTTGCTTGCTAGCAAGGACCTTGAAATGCCATAGAGTTGTGGCAGTGAACACAGCTCTGGCGGTACCCCAGCCATGAGGCTGGAAAGCTAAGGAATGAGCTAATTCCAGACGTAAAAGCCACAGTTTTAGTCCTCTCCTTAAAGACTCATGTGGTCAGAAAAAGAGAGATATACAGTAAAGAGAGATTCAAAGATGAAGAAAACCTCTAAATGGTTTACAGTGTGTTAAAAATATATGCAGGCTAAAAGGTTAAAGTCATTAAAAATGAAAAAGAAAGAAAGGGAGATATAGGGTGTGGTGGTACACACTTTTAATCCCAATGCCTGGGAGGTAGAGGCATATTGACCTCTGTGACTTCAAGGGACAGAGTTAGAGATTGACCTCTGTGACTTCAAGGTGTGGTAGCACACACCTTTAATCCCAATGCCTGGGAGTCAGAGACAGATCTCTGTGAGTTCAAGGTGTCGTAGCATACACCTTTGAGCCCAGCACTGGGGAGTCAGAGACAAGTGGATTTCTGTGAGTTCAAGGACAGCCTGGTCTACAGAGTTATTCCAGGACAAAGATATACAGAGAACCTGTCTCTAAAAGTAAAAGTGAAAATAAAAGAAATATATATTGAAATAAAGCCACATAAAGATGGAAAATAAACAGAGAATCTTGATACTGTATGCTATTATGCTCTCTTTGAATTGTTTGAATGCTGAGGAAGGAGCAACAGCTGCTAAAGGACTGTTGTTTATAAATACTGCTGAACTAACCCAAGATAGGTATTTTGAAAATACCTTGGCTTCAAAACTGAAGTCAAAAGGTTTGTTACTTTGGAGAAGAGATTTTGCTTTTGTTTCCACAGAAAATGAGAGGTTGTGGATTCATTCTAAGTTAAGAAAAATCCAGTATGATCAAGGAAGGCCACCTGAGAAATCTCTGACAGGAACAGATGGCCCAGATGTCTGAGTTCTTCATCCAGAACAGGTTCAAGACTGCTGCCTGAGATGATCAAGACTCACAGGATACTCCAGTCAGGACTTGATGATAATTCTAAATTTTCTTTAGGTCCCCATAAGATTATCAGCGCCCCCAACCAGCAGGAAGTAGTCTGAAATACTACGCCCACATTCCCAACAAATGGACTATGGGTATTTTCCTTTGTTTAAAAAAAAAAAGAGGGAAATGGTGTGGGAGAATTGTCTGTATTCTGTCAATCATGTATTTTAATAAAACACTGATTGGCCAGGCAGTCAGTATAGGTGGGAAAACCAGACAGGAAGTAGAGGTGATGCAATGAGAACAGGAGAATTCTGGGAAGCAGGGAGGTTCCTCTGCCACTCCTGCACAGACCACCGAAGAGGAAACATGTAAGCTGCCCCGCTGAGAAAGGTACCAAGCCATGTGCTAACGTAGATAAGGAAAATGGGGTAACATAAGTTATAAGAGCTAATAAGTAGCCTGACCTAATGGGCCAATCAGTTTATAACCTTATGGAGTCCTGTGTGTGATTTTCTCTTTGGGATATGCCGGTTGTGGGGTACCGGGCGGGAACAGATACCCCAACAAGCTGGCCCCTTATGTTACACGTGTGTGTGCATGAACACTCATGTACATGTGCCATGTGGATATTAGAGAACATCCTCAGGTATTGGTCTCACGCCTCGCACCTGGTTTGAGACAAGGTCTCGTGTTGTTTATTGCTGCGTACTTCCAGCTAGCAGGCCACCAACCTTTCAACAATCCTTACCTCCAGTAGGGGAGCCCTGGGATTAGAGATGTTTCTGCTATGGTGACTGTCCTTTATGTAGGTTCTGGGGATCTAAACTCTAGACTCTTGTAGCAAGTGATTTACCCACTTAGCCATCACCCCAGCCCCAGAAATGATTTCTATGTTGAGTTTTTTCAACCCTAATATGATATAATATTTAGATAAAATATTTTGTCAGCAATAAGAAAAGTAATGAATACACTGTACTAGTCAATAAAATTACAAGCTCTATCTCTAAAGATGAAAACTTCAAAGCAAGGTGTGGTGACAGCCTTGTATCCTCAGCACTTAGGCGGTATGGGCAGGTTGTTCTCAACTACATAGGAAGCTTGGGCTACACAAGGCTTTAAAAAATTTTAATGAGCTGGGCGGTTGTGGCACACGCCTTTAATCCCAGCACTTGGGAGGCAGAGGCAGGAGAATCTCTGTGAGTAAGGCCAGACTGGTCTACAAGAGCTAGTTCCAGGATAGCTAGAACTGTTACACAGGGAAAGTCTGTCTCAAAAACAAAACAAAACAAAATTTAATGCAAATTTCATCACTAATACAAAAGGATTCACTGAAAAAGATGTCTCACTTCCTTTTAATCAACATCGGGAACATTATTCTTTTGTAGCATAAATGTGGCTCAAGAATATGATTTGGAGCTGGGTGGTAGTAGCACAAGCCTTTAATTCCAGCATTTGCAAGGCAGAAGCAGGAAGATTTCTGTGAGTTCAAGACCAACCTGGTCTACAAGAGATAGTTCGATGACAGCTAGGGCTGTTACACAGAAAACCCCATTTTGAAAAGCCAAAATGTGTGTGTGTGTGTGTGTGTGTGTGTGTGTGTGTGTGTGTGTGTGTGTGCTTGTGTGTGTTTTGATAATGTGTTAAAGACTTTTATATAATTTATTGACCTTGTTTTCTTAGGTAAAAATTTGGCCTGGAGGTATAGTTTAGCGGCGGAGCTCGTGTTTAACATTCACAAGGCTTACCAGGCAGTGGTAGCACACGCCTTTAATCCCAGCACTCCAGAGGCAATGACAGGTGGATCTCTGTGAGTTGAGGCCAGCCTGGACTACAGAGTGAGTTCCAGGACAGGCGTCAAAGCTAAGAGAAACTCTACCTCAAAAAACAAAACAAAACAAAAAACAAAAAAAAAACCCCAAAAAACAAAACCCAAAAGAACATGCACATAGATCTTGATTCAACCTCCCATCACCACAGATAGTTTTGCCCATCCACTCCGCCCTTCACCAGGGCAAGCAGATCTTTCTTCTGCTTCCAGCTGTGTTTTCTCTCTCTGTCCTGTTCCCTCTTTGGAAGAGGTGGCTGCTGCCTTTCCTCCCCCCCACCCCATTTCTCTCTCTCTCTCTCTCTCTCTCTCTCACTCTCTCTCTTTCTCCCCTTCCCTCCCCCTTCCCTTTCCTTCCATAACCCACTAAATAAACTATTCCCATTTTCTCTGCATGGCGTCTATCCATCTTGGGTCACCTGCAATGGCTTCTCGTGGGACCCACTGGCCCTCGGGAAACTGCGCCAGTTTATCTAAACCATTACAGAAAGAGCCTTGTGTAAATATTTGTAATCGTTTACCAACTTGCTTTGCTAATATCTATCTTTCTTTTGAACTAAAACTTTATTGAGAAGGCCTAATGGAACTCCTTCAAGAAATGGTGTTAAGTGTAATGGTCTGTCCTGTCCCTTTAAGAGACAAGCCCCGCCTACCCTCCCAAGAAGGTCTTCCTTCTGCTTCCAGCCTGAGCTCCCTCCTTTCTAGCTCTCTCCCAAGGCAGCTTCTGCCTCTCTCCCTTCTCCCCACTTCTCCCCTTCTTCTACCCTGTCCTTCCCCCCTCCCTCTCTTTCTGCCTCTCTCTCTTTTCTTCTCCCTTCTCCTCTTACCCCCTTTCCCTTAACTCCTCCATAATCCACTAAATAAATACCCACTTTCTCTGCATGGCGTGCCTATCCATGTCTCTGTCTCTCATCCTCCATGTGGCTCTCTGCCTGAGACCAGTTGCCTTCATGTCCAATGCCCACTGCCACCACTTGGGGACCTGCAGCATTTTATTTTTACCATAACAGTAAGTAAATTATCTTTCAAGAATATTTTATTATTTTATGTGTGTTTGCCTGCATCTATATCTGTACACTATGCAGTGTCCATGGAGGCCAGGAGAGGACCTCAGATCCCCTGGAACTAGAGTGGCAGATATTTGTGAGCCACCAGGTAGGTGCTGGAAATCAAACCAAAGTCCTCTGGAACAGCGGCCAGTGATCTTAACTGTGGAGCCATCTCTCCAATCCCAAGAAAATTACCTTAAAGAACATAGTTTTATTTGGTCATCTTTTTTTAGAATTTGTTGGCTGGACAATAATCCTGTAGCTAGAGTCCCTGTATTAGCATGCAGATTAATACCTGTCTCTAACAACCAGTTTCAGGCTGACCTGGAGTTCAGGGTCATACTCTTGCCTTAGCCCCCAAAGTTCTGGGATTACAGGTATGTGTTAACAAATTCTGTAAAATTTCTTTGTTGAATCAGAAGCCTATCGCAGATGCTTTCATTTCCTCAGCCATGTATGTTGGAGGTAAGAAGTTCTATTGCTTGTGGTAGTAGTCAGGGACAAAGCCTCTACCTATTTGTTTCCAGTTCTTCTTTTATTATTATTATTATTATTATTATTATTATTATTATTATTATTATTCTCATATATTACATCCGGATCTCAGTTTCCCTCTGTCTTCTCCACCCAGTCCCTTCCCCCTGTTTCTAGGTTCTTATTACCATCAAGGAAAGAATTCAGAGACATGACAAAGTAAGGAACTGGAATAACATCTTATTACAGAGTGAAAACATAGACTCAAGAGGTGCTTATATGTTTCTCAAAGACTCTCATTGCTGGGGCTTTGGATAGCTTGTTTTATGTATAATTTTTAATGGAAGGAAGGCCTTATTCATGAGTTAAGGTATGTATGGGGATACTGGATACTCAGGGAGTCAGTCGGTTGAAACTTTTCTGAGAAGAGCATTTTCTCCCCTCTTCTGTTCTTATCTGAGATTTTCGGATCAGCATGGTGTCCAGTGCAATGATGGGAACCTGAGACTTTGCAAGGTTGAGATGCTGTCACAGTGCCGCAACAACACATTGTGGTTGTCTTGGTAAGCCCTGTTGGTTCCTCCCAGTTGGGATGGTCTCACGTGATGCCTGCTGCAAGGCAGCCCTGAGATTGCATCAATCTCTAGCAACCAGTTTCAGGCTGACCCGGAGTTCAGGGTCATACTCTTGCCTTAGCCTCCAAAGTGCTGGGATTATGGGTGTGTGTTAATCCCACCAACTGAGAGTAAGACCACGGGCACAGTTTAGAGCCAAGTTTGAAACAAGTTTTAACTGCATACTGGCCAGGAGGATGGGCTCTGGCCAGGTCTATAGCCAAGTCGCTCGGATCTGGCCCTAAGCCATGATTTGCAGCTGCTTAAGAAGGAAAACCCATAATCCATTACATTTCTTACCAAGTCCAACTGGGCAAGCACGCATCCTGACGTACCTCCAGCTTACATCCATCAGGGCAAGCACGCATCCTGACGTACCTCCAGTTTACATCCATCAGGGCAAGCACGCATCCTGACGTACCTCCAGCTTACATCCATCAGGGCAAGCATACATCCTGACGTACCTCCAGCTTACATCCATCAGGGCAAGCATCCATCCAGATGTTTTTCCTGCCTGTGAACCTCTTGCCCACATGTGACCGATCAAGCACATCCAGTGCAGATGGGTCAAACAAACTTGTTTAGAGGAGTGGAAAGCATGTGGCTTGTTAGCACGCATAAATAACAGCTTCTGGCCTTTCAGGAACTGACTGTCCCTGGGCAAGGGGCTTTCAGATCAGAGGTATTTTTATTTCATAGCTCTCTAAAGCATAGTAATTAAAACTTAAAATGTAACTTTGGCTCTCACATGTGAGCCACCACACTGGGCGCCCGCTTGTACCCCACATCTTCTCATCTATTTCATTTCTGCTCGATATTTTGTTTCAACAATTATCTCAATTAATACGTTAAATAGGCCAATCAGTAGTGACTGAGAATGAATTCTATGCTGACAATCTCAAGCAAAGCTACAAAGAACAGAAAAACAAACGTTCGTGTGGAGCCCCAGCCAGAGCCTGCCTGTTTCTGTGACGTCCCAGGAGCTGCTTTGCTGAACAAATCTGCAGTCATGGGTCATCGTGAAGAGATTGTGGCAGTTCATGCTGATTGTCAGCCTGGTGGGAGCTAGACTCACCTAGGAGACAAGCCTCTGGGCACACTTATGAAGGACTATCTAGTTAGTTTAAATGAGATAGGAAGATCCATCCGATGTGGACAGCATCATCCCATGGCCTGAGGTTCAGAACTGTACCAAAATAGGCAAAGCTAGCTGAGCAAGGACTGTCATCTTTCTCTGCTTCCCGAATGCAGATGCAATATGAACTGTTGTCTCAAGCTCCTGGTCCCCACTACTTCCTGCTGTGATGGACTATAAACTCTGATTCCTAAAACTCTGATTCCTAATAAACCTTTTATCTAACCCACAGGACAAGCAACTGATATAGAGACTAAGACATAAAGACACATATTTGGAGGGGCTGGAGAGCAAGCCTCCCCACTGGGAAGGACGGCTTCCCCAGGCTGAGGCACGTCTCTCTACCTGCCCAATGCCTGGATTTGATGAACGTTGAGGACCTGGGAATCAAGGCCCACATAGACTGGAAGTTACCTTTCTTTCTGCCTACCTGGACCACAAAAGAGACATCACTGATCTTTCTGGGTTTTGGTAGAGGGAGGAAGGCCTTCTATTTAGGGCAAGAGCCAGGCAAAAGCCCCCTCCTGGAAAATGTAGCTGAGATTTCTGTTTTGTAGCCATTTCTAGAAGAAGCCCCCAACACACACCCAGTTTGTTTTTGAGACAGGGTCTCGCTTAGCTGAGGCTGGTTTTGAACTGACCTTCCTACCTCCACTTCCCAGGTGCTGGGGGTTGTATGTATACACCATCACACTCAAATTCCTCCTCAGCTGTCTGCCCCAGTCCTCTACTATATCTCAGTGTTAGACTCTTGCTCTTTCTTAAGGAGGGGGAGTTGCGTGCTGAGCCAGAGGAAGGGGTGGGCAGATACCTTCCTTCCTATTTTTATCTAATAAAATGCTAACCTGACAAAAAAGACACATATTTAAAATTTGTCTGTAACCAAAAACTTAAATTTTCCTTCCTTCCTTCCTTCCTTCCTTCCTTCCTTCCTTCCTTCCTTCCTTCCTTCCTTCCTTCCTTCTTTCCTTCCTTCTTCCATTCCTTCCTTCCTTCCTTCCTTCCTTCTTCCCTTCCTTCCTTCCTTCCTTCCTTCCTTCCTTCCTTCCTTCCTTCCTCCATTCCTTCCTCCATTCCTTCCCTCCTTCTTTTTCCTTTCTGAGACAGGGCCTCTATGTAGTCCTGGCTATTCTGGAACTCACAGAAACCCTCCTTCTGGGTACTAGGATTAAAGGTATATGCACTCACTTCAATACCTTTCCTTTCCAATTTGAAGAGTCTAGAGCATAATTTGTTACTAGTTTCGTTTGTTTGTTTTGTTCTTTTCTGTCCCAAACTGTGTCTCTCTCCTCTTTAGATGGTGACGCTGTTTAAGAAGAGCAAGCGTTGAGCAGTGAGGGACACTTTCATTCTTGGTCAAGAATAGGGGAAGTGGAACAGACTTGGCAAACCTCAACCCTTTGAAGTAGGAGTTTCTAGAGATAGGTGGGAGAAGTGAGGGCCAAAGGGTAGGTTCATAAAAAAAGAGAAATATTCATATCTTTTCTGCGACTGGATGGACTTCCTCTGAGAATTTGGGGTCCACCTCTTCTCTCTCCTTTTATGGTTCTTTCCGGTGATTTCTACGTAACTGTCAGTTGTCATGGCACCAGAGACTGCATTCTTAGCATGGAGAGGGGATTATAACGAAGTTAGAGGGGATTCTGTGTTTACTCTGGTGGCCATTCTTGATCCAGCCAGCTTGTATGCTCAGAGGGAAACTTCTAGTCCACAAACTTGCTGTCTTCAGGGGTAAATGAGAATTAAAGCAGGGTAGAAATTAAGCCAGGTCATCTAGACCTCAGTTTTTTTTTAATTTTTTTTTTTGTGCATTGGTGTTTTGCCTGCATGTGCATCTGTGTGAAGGTGTCGGATCCCCTGGAACTGGAGTTATAGACAGTTGTGAGCTGCCATGTGGGTGCTGGGAATTGAACCCAGATCTTCATGAAGAGCTGCCAGTGAGTGCTCTTAACCACTGAGCAATCTTTCTAGCCCCTAGACATCAACTTCTTAAACTTCTCACTCATGATCATTTCTCACTTGAGAAAAAAAAATGTTTATTTTGTTTTATTTTTCAAGGTAAGATTTCTCTGGGAAATAGTTGTGGCTGTCCTGGAACTCACTCTGTAGACCAGAGCTGCCTAGAACTCAGAGTTCTACCTACCTCTGCCTCTCAAGTGCTAGGATTAAAGGTGTGTGCCACCAGTGAGCTGCCATCACCCACCCAGCGAGAAAAAAATTAAAAGGTGTGTTCGTTAGGGTTTCTAAAGCTGTGAAGAGACACCGTGACTATGGCAACTCTTATAAAGAAAAACATTTAATTGGGGTGGCTCACTTACAATTAGATCAGCAGTTCAATCTGTTATCATGATCATCGTGGCATGCAGGCAGATATGGTGTTGGAGAAGTAGCTGAGAGTCCTACATCCTGCAGGCAACAGGAAGTGTCTGTCACATTGGGCGGTACCTTGAGTATAGGAGAACTCAAACTCTTTCCCCACAGTGCCACACTTCCTCCAATAAGGCCACACCTACTCCAACAAAACCACACCTCCTAATAGTGCCACTCCCTTTGGGGGCCATTTTTAAAAACCACCACAGATTTATTTTATTTTCAATTACATATATATGTGCAACTCTATGTGTGGGTATACGTACATGTGGGTATATGTACAGGTAACTGTGGAATACAGAAGAGTGGGCAGGATCTTCTGAACAGCACCTTAGGTCACTTCAGAAGCTCTGTTTCTTTTGCATTTTGCCAGCTCCGACCCTGGCCTTTGCAGTCTGATCTTCCTCATTATCTTTGAGTTCCTTTTGCTATTTTCTGGAGGTCTTTTTCTTCTCATAAAGGTCATGTCTTGCAGGTCTGTGTTTAGGCTCATTCTTCTCAACATAATCCACAGAGTCATAGATCACTCTGAAGTCAATTGTCTTTCCATCATCAAAATAATTTTTGAGTCCAAATACAGAGATGATCTCTGGTGTGATCTTGCAGATTTGGGCTAGCTTTCCCCAAACTTCTGTCTTTGGTAGTTGTCTTCGCAGGGTGAAGGACATCAGTGACCACTTGTTTTTTTCTAACGTAGATGGTGGCTGCAAATTCAGTTGAGTTGACAATGCAGATTAACCATTGCTTGTAATTTCTAAGTATAAGCCAAGTCTGCCGGTCTGTTGTCCATTTGTAGGTCACAGGATGGCTACAAAGAGTTAAGAGAATTCTGCAGAGTTCAAGAAATTTCAAAGTAACCTGAGAGGCTGAAGCTGGGAAACTGATAGGGATGTAGAGCCTCTTCACGAATATGGCTGCAGGCCTGCTGGAAACACCATGCCTGCTACTGCTGTAGAGTCAGGGTGTAAGGACAGAGAGCCCAGAAACAAGGTGTCAGACCCTAGAGGCCCTAAAAGCAAAGAGCAGGACCGGTTCAGAGGAAGGAACAGGCAGGTAGAGAGACAGCAGTTCAGACGGATGAGAAGCCAAGCAGATGGATGACAATTCAAGCGGTCTGTGCCGACAGCAGGATTATGCTGAGTAGAAACTCCAGGGACAGTCAGGGGTAGTCTGGCCATCAGTCCTGTGACATACACACTAGGTATGTGCCATTGACATTGCAGAGTTCAGTGTCTTCTCTTTTATGGGCTCCAGATGAAGGAGTGTAGTACCCTTTCCTCAGTTTGATGTGTCTAATACGTTCTTGGACCTGGCTCTCTTGATATGATCTTCATATACCCATGTTCCTACAGTTCCAATTTATTTTTGATAAATTTATAGGGTATCACTTTTTCTATTTTTAGGGCTTATCAGTTTGTGCCTTGTGGGTGGTGTTGGAATGATGGTGTCATTTACATGCCCCGCAAGGTATAGAGTCACCCTACTCCTGTGTTTGCTTATAAGATAGTCTCTCGGAGCAAGGCTTAGCCTGTGAAAGGGTTGTTTTACACCATGTGGGGTAATGCAGGGTATTAACAAACACTCCCTAATAACTGGAGTTTTCCTGTACTGCTGGTGGCATTGTACAGGCATCAGCCACTGGGAGGGCTAGTTTTATGTGTCAACATGCCTGGGCTAAGGGAGGCCCAGCGAGCAGGTAGGACAATATTTCTGGCTGTGTCTGTGAAGGAATTCATGGAAGAAATTAACATTAACATTTACTCAGTAGTTTGAGGAAAGAGGATCTGCCCTCATCCGCTGCAGGTGGCACACACCCATTCCATTCAGGACCTGAAAAGAGCAGGAGGCGGAGGAAGGGGCACCTGGTTTCTCTGAGTTGGGCTGTCTATCTTTTCCCGCCCACAGATATCAGCACTCTTGCTTCTCACTTCTTCTTTAGATTCATCTTGAGAAACCACAGACTTTCCTGACAGCCAGGGCTTTGGACTTGAAGTATACAGCAAGCTTTCCTAGTTCTCCAGCTTGCAGAAAGAAGGCAGGAGTTGCTGTTTTTTATCAGCACGTGGGCCAAAATCGAGAATAAATTCCTCACTTGCGTACATTAGTTTTATTTTTTACGGAGAGCTCTGATGGATATAATCTAGAAAAAAAAATGTTTAGCATTCTCCTTTAAGCTTAAAAATAAAGCCAAGATATGGTGGTTCGTGCCTGTATAGTATCCTAAGAGACTGAGGCAGGAGGGTTGTTGTAAATTTAAAGTCAGCCTGGACTAGATAGTGAGTCCCAAGCCAGTGTGGTCTACAGCATAAGAACCTGTGTCAAACCGTTGAAAGTGAAAGCGGGGGAGGGGGTGGGTACTAGAGGAAAGACCCTACAGTTAAGAGAACAGATGTTATTCCAGAAGATGTGGATTTGATTCTCAGCAACCACACGGTGGCTCACAGCTATCTCTAACTCCTCCTTCTGGTTTCTGTAGGTGCAAGCCAGACAGGCAGGCAAATCATCAACACACAGAAAAGATTTAAAACAAACAAACAAACAAAAAGAAAAAAACAACACTTGGGGGGGAAGAATCAGACTTGTTTCTGTGAGTCTGAGCCCAGCTAGTTCTACACAGTGAATTCCAGGACAATTAGGATCACATAGGGAGATTCTGTCTCAAAAAAGCAGAAATAAATGTACAAAGTAAAAAAAAAATTAAAAAGTTAAAGTATATACATACCTAAAAACATACCTGTATGGATCCAATCAGTCCACTCATAGGTGCTCAACATAAATGAAAGCTTGTGTCCATGTAATAACATGTACCTGTACATATAATAGCTTTGCTTATTGTAGCCTTAAATAGAAACCATTCACTGGTTAACCGGTATGCCAGCGGATGAGCAGAGAGCGGTATAGGCATATGCCAAATGAAAAGAGCTATTGACAGATGCAGCAAAAGAATGTATCTGAAAGCAGTTATACTGAGTGAAAGAACTCCAGACAAAAAGGATGTGCTATACAATTCAGTTTATATATGATTACAGAAAATGTGCCAAAGGTCATAGTGACATTAAATCAATTAGTGGTTTCTTTTCAAAAGAGATAGGCAGAAAGTGTTCACAGAAGGACATGAAAACATTTCAGGGGCCACCACTTTGTTTATCTTATTCTGGCAACAGCTTCACACGCTTACTGTACCCAAATTCATCAAAGTCTACTGTTTAAATATGTGAATTGGGTATATCTCTTCATAGCTCAATAAAGCGGTCTCAAAACACACAATGTGGAGCCAGGGTGCTATTTCAGCGTGTGAGTCCCTGTCCCACAAGCATAATGACCCAAGGTTGACCTCCACTACCCACATAAAAAACGGGGCATGGTGGCATATGCTTATAATCCCACCGCTGAGGAGGTGGAGTCAGGCGGTGGACTCTCTAGCCAGACAGCTCAACTTAATTGGTAAGCCCCAGGTTCCAGAGAGAGAGAGAGAGAGAGAGAGAGAGATAGAGAGAGAGAGAGAGAGACCCTGTCTCAAAAAGCAAGGTAGTTGACTCCTGAGGAATGACAGCCAAGGTTGGCATCTGATATGCACTAGCACCCCCTAATACATGAACACATATACCCCTCCATATACTCCTCCCCCCAAATAAAAAGGAGGATGTAACATGAAGAGGCCAATCACATATTGAAAAGCATTTATAGTGCATCCAATTGATAAACAATTCACATTTAAAGCAGCTATAGATTCCTGGGCTGATGAAATGGTTCAGTGGGTAAAGGACCTGTTGTCAAGTCTGACAACCTGAGTTAAAACTGCAGGACGTGGTGGAAGGAAAGAGGCAACTCCCACACATTGCTCACTTGTGTCATGCTCCTGGCGTACGCAAACATGTATGCACACACACTAAAGTGAATGGGCAGGAGAAATGACTGAGCAGTTAAGAGCACTTGTTCTTGAAGAGGATAAGAGTGTGGTTCCCAGCACCCACATGGCCTGTTCACAACCACTTGCAGCTCCAGTTCCAGAAGATTCAATGCTCATTTCCGGCCTTCAAGGGCACCTGGTATGGGAAGTCCTTCTGTATATGTGTTACTTTTATTGGCTAGTAATTTTTGCACTTGGTGCCCATACAGACAAGCGGGTATACACACACATACATAAATAAAGACAAACAAAGAATCTTGTTAAAATATGTAAATGGGCCCACTGGTGACAAGCCAAGAACAACCAAGGAAGATCGCAAAGTACTAACTGGCCATGGGTTGGATTTGTCCCATGTCCTTGTGAGTAGTCTGAGGTGATCTGGATAGCAGAACTAACTCCATGAACTATTTGTTTCCTAGGACAACTAATCTTGCTTCTTTGAGTTTCTTTGACATGGGTATTTCACATTTATTCAGAAAAGTTCATTGGTAGAGCTTCAACTGTGTGAACCTCTCCATGGTTAAGTGGATAATCAAGTGTAAAGAATATGATGTTCAAGTGATAGCTTCAGAGGCCATCTTGCTTTCCATATTGAGATGGGGTTCTTCTGTCAAGACCAGTGCAGATGGCATGGGGTTTTAAGGGAACCCATGTACAAGGGGTCATAAGGGAAGGGAAAGATCATCATAGTTTTTCAAAATCCATGTTTGTCCTGTCTCATGAGAAGATCTGGTATGTAGTCTTCGGGGTGAAAGTCCATCTAACCATGGTTTATTTATTTGACTTCTCATAGAGCTGGCTAGATTGTTCTTCCTCTTCTGAGGCTGTTAAATCCACCACATCAGCTGCAAAACTTACTGCCTCACTGCCTTCCCCCACGCCCATATTCAACCAGCTCTGCATTCCCTGGGGCCATCTGCAAAAAAAAAAAAAATACTTATTACATAATGGAAAATTTATTCTAACTGCTTCTACTAGAAGAGGAAAAGCTGTACTCTCCCATGTCTGCGTTGCTAACTGGCCTGCCCTGATCTGTTCTATCTGACTGGCCATCAGTCCCACCCACTGCCTTCAAACCCCACATTTATGACGGTACACCCCACTTTCAAATCTATCTGGACCTGGGTGTGAGTAGTGTGTCAAGTGAGGGTAGAGGAGTGTGGTCACTGTGCAAAGAGGCATAGGTCCTGCCTCTGAGCAAACAATTGAAGTCAGGGGCAGTGATTCCCATAAGTCCACGTGGAGATAAAGAGAGATGCCGTGGTCTCTGCATCGCTCCCGTTCCCTGGTCTCATCCCGTTGTTCAAGGACTGGGTACTTCTTGTCTTCAGGTTCCTCAGAATCAGTGCTTTGAGCTTTGCCAGGGAACCCAAGTGCTAGGCTTGCCGCTGGGGCCTCTGGGAATAGATTTTCTTTTTCTTTATGTTCTTTCCCAGGGTAATAACTCTTCCTTCTACTCATATTTTCCCGGAGACTAAACAGCTTACATTATGCTATAGAAACAAAGCGAAGACACAGATCAGGAGAAATTTGGGTACAAGTTTGATGGGGCTGAGCCCAGTAGAGACTTATCTGTCCCCTGCCCTTATCAATCAATCCTCCTCTCTCTCCTGCCGTATTTTAATTCCTGGACACAAGTAAAGCTTGGAGCAGGACACTTCCACATCACATCTCTCATGCCCCAATGGTTTTCTTCCATTAATTTTCTACCTCCTGTCTCCAGTGAGCTGTCATGTGGACCTTTTCCAGATGTGATACGAAGGCCAGTTGATCATCAATCAATAACACATTTCGAAAGGCCCCTGAGCTCAACAAGAAAAAAAAAAAATTTTGTAACAGTTGAGAGCCCTAGCGTTTCATCTACCACCGGGAGAATGAAGATGACATCAGAACCAACCTGGCCCAACCTGAGTAAGAAGAGCCAATCTCAGACTAGGCCCCAGGTGTGCGGAGACAAGACAGTTACATTTATTTCCTCTTTTCTAATTTGAGAGGTTTCATGTGGAAGAAACTCAGCATGTTGGGGTTGTGGGAGATACAAACACCATCACCATGAAGCTGAGCTGTGTCCTGCGGGCATGGGTTCTTTATGTTAGTCCTGCAGTGCTCCTGGCAGCCCAGACGTTCCCAGGTAAGTAATGTTTGAATGTTGGTGTGGAAATGAGATACGCCTAATGTTGGTGTGGCGGGGAGGGACTCAAAGGTAAGAAAATGGACTGACTTTGGCTTTTCAAAGACTCCCTGTTTAGGTGGGACAAGGGCAGATAGAGGACAAGTCTGGTGTGCGGGACAGAATGGCTCTCTTTTTAAATAGAAAAACTCAGATATTTTCCATCCTGAAAGTCCCTTCTGACTATGAATCCTTTGCCAGCCGCAAATCTTATCTCTTGTTTTTCTAGTAAAACTTCCTTGGAAGCGTTGTGTGGGCTTGCTGTCTCTCCCTCATGTCTCACCCACCCTTCAGTGCTTGCAGCATGACTTCCACCAAGTCCGGTTGACATAGGATGCAGGGACCTCTGCACTAATGAGGCTGTTGTACGCTTTTCAGATTTTACCCGGATGGATTTCTTTGATGGCTTAGTCTCTCTTGCAGCCTCTATTTTCCTGACTCCTGTCCATTTTCTCTGTGTACTGCTTGGATGTCTTGTGGTCCTTCCATAGCTTTTCTTTCCCTCCTGTGAACTCCAGAGTTCTCCACAGTCTGACCTTCCCCTATACCTCTCACCCCGTACTCTTCTTTCTTGCACAGCCTCCTAGTGAGACTGCAGAAATGTATCTACATGGCTTTGCTGTGGCACTTGTCTGTTTTAGAGCCCCAGGGCAGGCTTCCAGCTCTAAGCACGCTTTTGACTTACGTGTTTGAATATTAAGCTTTACACAAGACATTTGGACCTATGCGTGTCACAGGTACCAACACGGCATGACCAGAGATGAATTCATCTGTCCTCCAGACCCTCACTTTTTTAAATTCATCTTTTTCTTTATCTGATCTCAGTCCCTTGCACTGGGACTCCCCTGGGACCTCGGCTAGAAACCCAAGAGGCATTCTGAACTCTTCGTTTAACGTCCTCTGAAGGTCCGACTTTGGCAAATTTCACCTCCTATATTGCTTTCATAACCAGTTCCTTCCCCGAACCACCACAAATGCTGTCTTGGGACAAGCCTCGATCATCTGTGGCTGAAGTTGTGCAATGGCTTCCTTACTAATCGTGTCTCAGCCTTGTCTCTTTGGAACAAATTTTCACTCTGCATCCAGAGTGACTTCTAAAATACAAGCGTTTGCCATGGCACATGAAGTCCCAAACCTGGCATCTACTAAACCTCTTCAGCCCCTTCTTCCACGCCCCCAAAGCCTCCCCACTGCTACTCTGACAAGGGCTCAACCAACCCAAATTTCTATCCACAGCCCAGGTTCACATCTGCTTCCAAGGCTTTGCGTGTATTTTTAGCTCCATCTGAAATGAACTTGCCATGGCTCCCCAGTTCCCTTTCCCTTTTAAACTTCTAGGTATCCTTAATTACACCATCTTGGTAGCATCTTCCCCCAAAACCTTGTGGGACCCCCTTTCTGCCTGAGACACTTTGTTCTTATTGCATGCATCCACACACTGCAATGATCCTTTCACGTGTTTGGTCTCACACCAAACCAAGAGCTATTTGTGGGAGGCTTGGGGATTTTGGTTTTGTAGCAAGAACTACGCATGGTGTTGGAATCACATACTCTAATTTCAAGCCCCCTTTCTAGCTTCTAGTTCTGTATCACTTTGAAAAAGTCACTTGTGGTAGAACAAAGTAGTGTGTACCTGTAATCTCCGGACTAGGGAGCCTTAGGCGGGAGGATCGCCTCTAGTTCAAGGTCAGCTTGAGTAACATTGAAAATGCCAGACCATCCAGGGATGGTCAGGATGTAAAATCCTGTTCAAACAAAAATCACTTTTAATATATCTGAGGCAGGCGGATCTTTGTGAGTTCAAGGCTGGCCTGGTCTACAAGAGCTAGTTCCAGGACAGGCTCCAAAGCTACAGAGAAACCCTGTCTCCAAGCCCCCCAATCCCCCCCAAAAAAATGAGAATGACAATATCTCCCATAGAACCACATAAGGTTTATCGAGTGGCGATGCCAGCTATGCCAACAAGGCTTTGCTTTAACATTTTTTAAATCACTTAACTTCAAGTGTGACTGTGTCGCCTGCATGTGTCTATGTACCACGTGTACGCCTGATGCCTGCAGAGGTCCGAAACGGATGTCGGATCCCCTGCAACTGTAGTTGTGGATGGTTGTGTGCCACCATGTGGATGCCAGGAATCGAGCTTGGGTCCTCTGCAAGAGCAGCAAGGATTTGTAACAGCTGACCCAACTCTCCAGCCCTGACGTTTTCTTTTGTTTTAGAAAAACAAAACAAGAGGAGGCTGAGTGTAGTCTTATGACAGTGAAGGAACTGAAAAAAGGTAGCCTAATAGAGAAGAAGGCTGAGAGGCGCAAAGGAAACACTGGGTACTGAACCCCGAGAACTAGGAAGTAGACTTGATGGGGAAGTCCACTGGGAGCGGAGGAGAACAAAGGTGCCTGGGACAGGAGAGAGTGGAGTGGACAAAGAGGCACACATGAGTATGGGGCTGAGAAGAAAGAGGGGCTAAGGGGACAAGAGCAGACAGAGCCGGGAGAAATGACACTTATCTATCCCGGTTAGTCATCGCCCTAAGAGGGAGATTGATGTGGGGAGGACTCTCTAAGATTCACCCTGGAGACAAAGTTACCAGTACAGCCTAACTATAAATGCTTTGCTGGAGAGAGGAGGATGGAGAAAGCTTTGCCATTTCTGGGGGAAGTTCAAGGGCAGAGGACATCTAGATAAGAGAGAACTGAAAAAAAACAAAGGTTTGGCCGGATGGTGGTGGCACACTCCAGAAGCAGAGGTAGGCAGATCTCTGAGTTTAAGGCCAGCCTGGTCTACATAGCAGGTTCCAGAACATCCAGGGCTACACAGAGAAACATTGTCTTGAAAAACCAAGAGAAAGAAAAAGAGAAAAAAAGATAAATGAAGAGTTGAAAGGGGAAGCAAGGAAGAAAGAGGGACATATGTAGAATATGTGTGTAGACAACATATTCCAAGACTAAAGAGCCAAGTGAGTTTTGGGAAAAGGAGAATGAGGGCGGGGTGTCCCCAAGGAAGGTCAAAGGATTGAAATAAACTAAGTTTTGGCACTGAAGTAAAGCAAACAAAAGTTCCTTTTGAACTTAAACCTGACATTCTTGCTCCATTCTTGACTCTTGGGGTGGTGCTGTTGCTGGGAATCAAACCCAGTGCCTCATGCAGGCTAGGTAGATATTCTCCTACCAGGCCTGCCTACCTGCCTGCCTTCTTTCCCTCCCTTCTCCCCTCCCTTCATTCATTCCCTTTTAAATGTACATGCGTGTATGTGTGGGATGCATGTTTGTATGTGTGTGGGTGTACATGCATATATGTACATGTGTTAGTGTAGCTCAGGGAACAACCTCAAAGGTCATTCCAGAGGTGTTTTCTTCCTATTTATTTATTTATTTATTATTTATTTATTTATAGACAAGGTCTTTCATTGGCTTAGTCATCACCTAGTGGCCCAGGTTAGCTGGCAGGCTGGCCAGCAACCGCTGGGTGTCTCCTGTCTTTAACTCCTGACACTGGGGGTTACAAGGCTATGTTTGATCCTCCTAGATACAAGTTAAGTAATTTTTCCAACTGAGCTATCTCCCCAGTGAACCCCCACCCCAAGTCTTTCTCTACACTCTTTTAAATTTGATTTTGTAGGCCTGCTTCTGTCAAGTTTATAGAATGGAAAGCCAGGCATTGTAGTTTACACCTATGATCTGTTAGTACTTAAGAGGCTGAGGCGGGAGTTCAGTTGCAGGTTCAAGGTCAGCCTGTGCTGCACAACTCATAAAACATCATCGACAACAGCAAAAGTGATCCAAGGATGGCGGGGTCACTACCTGAAAGGCTCTTGGGGATTAAATAGAGCATGCATGTGACAGCAGTATGTGACACACGGTAAGCACCGGGCGGATGCTATACTCTGACGTGCATCTTCCTTCCCTTCTACTCCTGCTGCGGGGTCAGGGCTGTCATTGTCCATTGGTTTCCTCAACCAACAGCTGGATGTCATGCCGATGAATTCACTGGTCCTTCATTCCCACTTCCTTAAACCACAGTCCTTTTACTGGGAGGCCTGAACACCAGCGAGACAAGGTCATGGCCATCTGGCCGAAGGAGTCTCTTAGAGGGGTTTTGATATCTTCCTCTTCTCCTGACCAGACGGTTTATTCCCTGGGTCAGAAGAGGAGTCCTTATGGAGGACCATTCCTAGCCTCTTCCTCTAAGTTGTAGCATCATTTTGTGGTTCTCCCTGGGCCATCCCTCCTCAGCTGCCAGTTCAGAGTCTCTGAAGTGTGAAGGACCTCTCAGCACTGACCAGAGCAGCTGCCACACTGATGAGGAAGAGGATGATGTGATCCATTCTGGTGACGCTGACTTCCAGATCAAGGGCTACAAGTTCAGTAAACCCTTCCATCTCATCGTTTCCTATGGTGAGGTCCCAAGAAGTTCTGAGCAGTGTCTCAAACTATTCCTGATAGCCGGCCCAGTCAGGAAATGACCCTCCAGGAGCCTGGCATAGGTGGAAGTACTTAGTTTCCTATCCTCAGCTTCCAGGAGACAGAACGTCCTCAGTCCTAGCCCCTAGGGTTGTTCTTCCCTTGACATTGGGTCAATTGTGAAGCCACAGGACAGGGTGAGGAAATGTGGTGAGCCATCCATAACTCTAAGTACAATCTCTAAGCAAAAGCTGTGCCCCAGTTACCAACATATTTTGGGACTAGATGGGGAGGGCAGAGAAAAAAAAAAGACTTTGCTATTGTTAGTTAAGTTCAAGGGGACAGAGAACATTAAGGTGGGCCAGTCAGAGTTGAGAGTGCCCTGGAAAGTTTAGGGGATCTGTTAGGGGAATTACTTCAGACCTCCCGAGAAACGTGGATGACACTCCCCTCTTCCTCTGGACTACAGACTGGCTGATCCTCCAAAGTCCAGCTACAGCCATATTTGAAGGAGACCCACTGGTTCTGCACTGTCGTGCCTGGCAAGACTGGCCACTGACTCAGGTCATCTTCTACCGAGAGGGCTCAGCCCTGGGTCCTCCTGGACCTAAAAGAGAATTTTCTATCGATGCGGTGCAAATGTCAGACAGCGGACTCTACCACTGCAGCGGCATCTTCAGAAGCCCTGGTCCTGGGGCCCGAGAGACTGCCTCCCCTGTGGCTATCACAGTCCAAGGTGAGAGCTGGAAGCAGTGTTGCCATGATAGATAAGGAGTAGGGAGGCCAGAACCATCCAAATCTATGCTTTCTGGTTCTCACAGAGCCAGAACCTAGGCTGTTGTAGATTTGTTCATTCATGGATCTTTTCTAGTCCTGCCTAGAAGGGAGGGAATTAGGAAGGGAAAGGAGGGAGAGAAAGAGGAGGAAGGAAAGAAATAAAAAGGAACAAAATGAGAGGAGGAGGGGGTAGAACCTGAAAAGTTCAAATGGGACCTTTCTAAAAAAAACCCTTACCTAATGGAACCGAAGGGAAGAATAATAGGTGGAGGGAGCTATGGGTCTGCTAAGCACAGGATGGTTAAACTTTTCTTCGCTGCTTGTCTTTTCCCTAGAATTGTTCCCAGCCCCAGTTCTCAAAGCCTCGTCTTCTAATGAACTCCAGGAAGGAGGCTCAGTGACCCTGAGCTGTCAGACAAAGCTGTCCCTGCAGAGGTCAGCTTCCCGCCTCCTCTTCTCCTTCTACAAGGATGGACAGTCACTGAGTATCGACGACATCTCTTCAGAACTCCAGATCTCCAAAGCTTCAGAAGAGCACTCCGGCTCCTACTGGTGTGAGGCAGCTACTGAGGACAGGCAAGTTTGGAAGCAGAGCTCTCAGCTGGAGATCCGGGTGCAGGGTGAGTCAATGTGTATGCCTGCCTGTGGGGTGTATATGAAACAAGACTGGGTTCAACTGAACCCCGGAGGAGGAAGATGAAGAGGGGATGCAGGAGAGACAGGGCAATAATCCAAAGGCCTTGGTAATGGAAAGGAACACAGAAAGAGAATGTCTCCCTCAGACCACAGAATATACCAATCCGAGACCTGGGCTGGCCCCTTGTGTCTCCCTATAGAACTCAGGATTCTATGGGATATGAGCATCTATGGGAGCATCATACCTAGGATGCAGACAATATCTAGAAAGGGTCAGCCAGGACGGCACAGTGAGACCTCATCTCAAACAAACAACCTCTAGGAAGAATAGTGTCTATCATGTTCTGGAAGTTACCATTAGGAAGACCGTATTTGAGTTGGGCGGTGGTGGTGCACATCTTTAATCCCAGCACTTGAGAGGCAGAGACAGGTCAATCTCTGTGAGTTCGAGGCTAGCCTGGTCTACAAGAACTAGCTCCAGGACAGGCTCCAAAGCTACAGAGAAACCCTGTTTTGGTTTTTTTTTTTTTTTTTAAAAAAAAAAGAAGAAGAAGAAGAAGAAGATTGTATGTGACCTGACACACCTAAAAGGAGTTGCCTAGGCTGATGAGAAAGCTTGACAACGTGCCAAGAGAAACTTGGGAGGGACTCGTGATATCATACTGAAGAGCGGGTGTCTCGGGGACCCGCTCAGAGAGGACTGAAACAAAGATGAAGAACTAGAATGATGGCACACACAAGGCAAGGCTGAACCCAGAGCTGACTTGCAGAAGCTAAATTCTGGCTTGAGAGAGGATCGACGGGCTGCCTAATGATGGGCTCCCTCCTAATGCTTCTCACGCAGAGACCATCAAGACAGTCAAGCCTCAGACTCAAATTTGAATTAGGAAGGACCTAAGAGTCCTCAAGCCCTGACTGCCAGTAGGTACCACAGCCACTTTCAGAAAAGAGGGAAGATTGAGTCTGTGGCCAAACACAGTGGGTTCACATCTTGTTGAGTTCAATACCAAATAAGAATAGATGAAGCATACAAGAGTGGGGAAGGATTTGTTACCAGTGTCGGGCGAGGAGAGGACAGGCGTTGTTTCCAAAGCAAGGCCCTCCTCAAACAAAGAAAGCATGGGGGGTTCATTAGACATTTTTACTCGTGTAAGGGTTGGCCCATTCTTAAGCATGTTAAGCAGTGTATTCTGCATGGTCAGTTTAAATTCATGCATTAAGAAAAGATAGTAGGCACATTTGGGGGCATGCTTCGCTAAAATGAAGCACATGCTTGAAACATTAAGGTGATAGATGGGAATACCCCTGGGCATACTGAGTTTCAGTCTAGAGTTTTAGGGGAGGTGAAAGAACGAACACTTGGAAGGCACATCCATATAGGAGTTTGACCCTGAAGGTGTCTAACTCACTAAGTAGCTAACAGTGTGAGGACAGGGCCTGAGTTAGACATCATCCTTATATATGTTTTATTTATTTATTTATTTATTTATTATTTTAAGATAAGGCCTTACTTTGTACTCCTGGCTGATCTACAGGTCACTGGCCTTTCATTTGCAATGCTCCCTTGGTCTCAGCCTCCTGAGCACTGAGATTACAGGTCCGCACCACCACGCCCAGTCAGACTTCACTTGTATATGCTTCCTGCTCATAATAATTCAGGTCCCTGCTGCTTCCTCCCATCTTGAATCCAGCTCTTCAGAAACCAACTGCTTCAGAGACTCCTCCTACGGAGCCCCCTGGTCCTCCGCCTCCGCCACCCTCTCCTGCAGAACACCTGGGATTCTCCTCCTCCGACCCCCACTTCCATCACCAGATGAGCCTTCTTCTCAAACAAATACAGGATGTAAAAGTTCTCCTTGGTCATCTGGTCATGGAGTTGAGGGACTTGACTGTCTACCTGAAGCCTGGTATCGCGAAGGCTGCTGACAAATGAATGCAAACTAAGTCATCTGTGATGCTCAAGCAACGTAGCAACTCCAGCTGTCTCTGGACTGCATGTGTGCAGAAATGGTTCTGCAAGCTGTGCTGGTACTTTGTTAGGATAATGGAGCTGGTTGAGAGAAAATAAACACATACAAGGTGGTACTCAGAATGTGCCTATAGCCATATATTTTCTTTTACCACGATGTAGCATGAGGGGCCAGCTTGTTGGGGTATCTGTCCCACCCAGTACCCCACAGCCAGCAAGTCCCAAAGAAAATCAATCACACAGAGATCTCTATAAGTTATAAAGCTGGTTAGCCCATTAGGTCAGACTACTTATTAGCTCTTATAACTTATGTTACCCCATTATCCTTATCTACATTAGCCACATGGCTCCGTACCTTTCTCAGCTGGGCAAGTTAAATGCTGCCTCTTCGGTGGTCTGTGCAGGAATGGTTGAGGGAGCTTTCTCCTCCTTAGCCTTATCCTATTCTCATTGCCCCGCCTCTACTTCCTGTCTGGTTGACCCGCCTATACTTCCTGCCTGGTCAATCAGAGTTTTATTAAAATACATGATTGACAGAATACAGATAATTCTCTCACACCACCATGACAAGGTTATTCTGTACCTTAGACCAGCAATTTCTTTCTGTTTTCTAGAAAAGAATTTAAAGAGAAGCAGTTGTGGTGGATTTAATACTGCAATATCAAATGAGGGGCAAGTCTTCCTCTCTATATTCCCAAAGAAAACATTAAACAATGTCCTCTAGACATTTTGGGCTTCACACATGGTGGAAAGGAAAGATATGCTACTAGAATTTAATACGTTAAGATATTTGCAAGTTAAGGAGGCTGCTGACCATCCTATAATGCACAGAACAGCCAGTAAAAAGACTTCCTGTCCCTAAAGTTTATTAATGATAAATCTATAAATACGGGGCTAATAAAAGCTAGGTGTTAATCACTTTATCTCTTCTAATTACTCTCCTTCAACAACTATTACTAGCATTTAATTAGTCCTGTGATTTGAATTTTTATGTGCCTCCTCCTCTAAAAATCTATGCTGAAATCTTAATTTTTTTTAAATGTGTATGTGCGTGTATATCCCACATGTGTATAAGTCCTGTGGAGGCCAGAAGAGGGCATCAGATCCCCTGGAGCTGTGGTTCTCGGCAGTTATGAGTGCTGGGAACTGAACCCTGTAATCTGAAAGCATAGCAAGCACTCTTAGCTCTGAGCTATCTCCTAGCACTGCCCCCTCCATGTTGAAATAGTAATCTCTAAGGCAACAGCATGAGAAAGTGGAGCTGATTAGGTAGTAAGGACAGTCCTCATGATTAGGGTCACCATCACTACAGAAGAAAGCCTCAATGCTAATGAAGAAGCTGCTTTTCTACACTTTCACCGAAATGAATGGCAGAAACAAGTTAAGCAGGGAAGGTTTAGCTTGGCTCACAGTTTCAGAGGGTTGCTATTGATCACAGCAGGGGAGCACAGTAGCCTGATTCAGTCCCTGGTAGTAAAGGGTGTATGTTCACATCTTTATAGGCAAGAAAAAAATATCCAGAACCAGGGGCAAGTATAGCCTTCAAGAGCCTACCCCATGTCATTTAATACTGCCAGGGAGACTCCTCTGCTTAAGAGGTTCCACAGCCTGCAAAACTGTGCCAAATGTAAGCACTGAGCATTCCAAACATAAGCCTGTGACGTCAAGTCCTAACATTTCATCCCTGGCCCCAAAGACTTATGGCCACCTCATAATGCAAAGTGTATTCAGTCTAATGTCAAAAGTCTCCATAGTTCTAATAGTCCTGACACTATTCAAAAGTCTCAAGTCTCCTTTGAGACTCAAAGCAAAAACTTAGCTGTGAACTCCTGAAAAACATGTTTCCAATAGATGATGACACATTAAAAAAAAAATTCCCATTCCAAAATGAGGAAGCAAGGAAAGACTGTACCAAAGAATGATTGAAACCCAATGGGGAAAACTCTAGGTCCTATAGCTCCAGGTCTCAGTTACTTTTCTGTGATAAAACACCATGACCAAGGCAAGTTCCAGAATAAAGGGTTTATTTATGTATATGGTTCTAGAGGAATATGAATCCACCACCAACACTGCATGAAACCATGGCAGTAAACACAGTAAGTGGTAGGGATAGTTGAGAGGTCAAGCAGGAAACAGAGAGAGGAAATTCAATATGTCATGAGTCTTTTCAATATCAAAGCCTGCCTCAGTGACATACTTCCTCCAGCAAGCCACACCTCCTAAATCTCCCCAAACAACCACCCACTAGGAACCAAGTATTCAAATGCCCAGACTGTGGAGAGCATCTCATTTAAACCACCCCACTCCATGCCCAGCATCCAGAGGCACAATGTGACCCTCAGTGGACTTGGGCAACCCTGCCCCTGTGGCCCGGATACCTGCAGCGCACATGGGCTCTTTCTTTGGCCAGTTCCACTTAGTGCCTGCAGCTTTTCTTGGCAAATGTTCCACACCTGGTACCTCCAACATCCTGAGGTCTCCAGTACAATTTGGCTTCACCTACACGGTGTCCCCCATTGCTTACTTAGGGGCTGTCTACAGGGAATCTGACCATGCATGGTACACATTGCCTTGTTTCACAGACTTCTCTCTGGAAACTTAGTGCAATCCTTCATGACCCCTGTAACTGCGTGCCTGCAAAACCAGCACCATGTAGACAGCACCAAGTTCTGCTGGGAGGTAGTCAGGCTGTCTTGTATCATGATTCAGTCTATAACAACACTTTCCTACACAGTCCTTTGCCAGCAGGGTCCCCAGGAACTTCTTTCTGTTCAGGTTCTTCTTCTTCAGGCACTTGGAGCTCTCTCTCCTCTACTATCTCACCGCAATGTGTCTGCCTTCTCGTTAGTGATGCTAATCTCTGCAAGGAAGACAGCTATTTTCTGACACTCACTTTCCTGCGACTTTCATCATAGTCACCCTCCTTTGTTCTATGCATGGACTACTATTGTTCATTCTCAAATGATGAGCGCTAGCCTGACAAATGAAGCAATAACCTTGGTTGATACAACCTTTGGTTGATGAATTAAAAACACCATGTTATTAAGGTCTTAGCGGACGCATACTCTACCGCGTTATCCTGTCTTATGTGGAGCTGTGTTCCCACTGTGCTCTCTTTGTGCTATTTATTTTTTTTATGATGTAGCCTGTAATAATTTACAACAAACATACACATGATATACTACAAAGAAACAAAGAAATAGGATCACACGGATGGCAAAATGAATTTTATGGTGGTGCCTAGCGTCTTCAAGGGTGTGATGATTCATCTTGATTGTCAGCTTGATTAGATCTTGAATCAGTTAAGAGCCCTGCTACTGGGTGGGTCTGTGAGGAGAGTTCCAGGAAGAATCTGAGTGGAGAAGGCATGAGAACTATGTGCCAGTTTATTTTAAAGGTTTCTGAGTCTAGTTCTTCCCTTCAGCCCTCACAGTACGCACCAAAGGAGTTCAATGTAGCATTTATAATAGTGGAGAATTGGGAAGCAGCCAGGGCATTAGGGAGTGGACAGGTACCACTTGGTGAAAGCATGAAGCAATAAACGTGATTCACATAGAGCAGCAAGAGTAAATTTTACATGGAATTAATTTTAAATAAAGAAAAACATTCAAAATACACCATTTATGTACTTTACTAATGCTAAATATTTCCCAAGATTCAATATATAAACATGTAGGGGATGGAGAGATGGCTTGGTGGTTAAGAGCACCGACTGTTCTTCCAGGGGACCTAGGTTCAATTCCCACCACTCACATGGTGGCTCACAACCTCCGTCACTCCAGTTCTAGGGGATCTGACCCCCTCTTCTGACCTCTGCAGGCACTAGGCATGCACATGGTGCACAACCATACATGCAGACAGAACACACTTAAACATAAAAGAATAGACACATACATACACACATATGTAGTGGCATTTCATTTGTATTTTAATAAATAAAACTTTCCTGAAAACCAGAAAGTAAATCAGCCCCTTTGGCCAGCCTTACAGACCAGGCTGTGGTAACACACACCTTTAATCCCAGTAGCCACACTAGTTGCCATAGAACCTGGGTGGTGCAGACCCTTAATCCCAACCCTAGAGAGGATTATGAAACAGGAGGAAACAACTCTCAGTCTCACATATGCACATATAGAAGAACATACATTAAACATTGCACAGCTGATGCCAATATGTAGGGAACAGTGGTGTGGATAGCAGTCAGAAAAGAAGGACACGATAGAGGAGACTTACAAAGGCTGAAGGCACAGCCTTCCCTGTTCAGCACCGTGGACCCCTAACGAGAGATAGACTTGAGAACAGATTTTTAGAGTGTGCGTCTCCTCAAGCATCCCTGTTTTCTGTCACCTCAGTTTCCTCACATGTAAAACAGAACTAGTAACAATCCCTCCCTCAAGCCCCCCCCCCCGTGAGGAATGAACGAAGCACTTTTCCATGTGTGAAGCACGAACATGGTCCCTGTCACACACTGGCGCACTCCCTGTACGTGAGCTCTTCTTACCCCACGTTGCCTCGGAGAGCAGTCTACTTACCACCGTCCTTACCAAATCGTGGCACATCTTGCCAGGAAGTTTTGCTGAGACAGGCTTCAAAGAAGTCAAAGAATTACTCAAGCCCAGTGTGGTGATGCACGCCGGTTGTCCCACCGCATAGAGGGTGGAGGAAAAGAGGAACACTTGAGCTCACTTTAGAGTTTGAGACGAGGCCAGGCAGGATGACAAGGCCCTTAAAGAGGAAAAACAAAACCCTAACAACAAAAATTTCCAAATTTATCTGCATACTAAAGGACTTGGCAATGTGCAAAGGATGAAGACCGACTTGGGAGAAATTCGGAGGAAAGCATAGAATAAACAAGTGCTGGTCGGGGCTGTTTTCAGGTCAAACTCTGGGCGTTATCTGTGTGGTTAAAGGGCTCTGTGGCTGACTCCTGTGAGTTCACAAGACTACATAGCGAATGAATTTTTGGTGTGATCAGGCTTCTTCTGAAATCCAGTAAAGGGGCTGAGATCTTGGTTGCTGGCTTATGAGAAGCCAAAACAGAGTCCGCTTGTGTATGCAGCAAGGGCATCTGTCAGGTGTGTGGTACTCCTGTCGTAGAGGCGGTGGCCTTGCAGAAGTCAGACCGTGGGGACCAGCTCTGGCTCACATGACGAGTCCTGTACCAGGCTTTTTCCTTTGGTTCACCAACCAGCTCCCAAATCACAACACAGAGACTTATTAATTATGAATGCTCGGCCTTGCTTACGCTTGTTTCTGGCTAGCTCTTTCAACTTAAATAAACCTATTTCTCTTTACCTACTTTTCCCCTCAGAGCTTTTCTTACTTTCTTACTGTCTCTCTGTCTGACTGGCTAGCAGTTGCCTGGCTTCTTGCCCTGGGTGTAGCCCTTCTTTTTCTCCTTGCTCTTCTTCTCTCCTTGTCCTCTCTCTCAAGCCTAGATTTCTCCTCCTATTTATTCTCTTTGCCTGCAAGCCCCACCTGTCCTTTCTCTGCTTATTTATTATTATTATGCTATTGCCGGCTCAGCTCTTTATTAGACCAATCAAGGTAAAACAAATGCAACACATCTTTACATCATCAAGCAATCGCAGCATAAACAAAAGTAACACATCTTTGCCTACTTAATATACCACGACAGAGTTCCACACTGATCCCAAAGGAGGAGGCAAGATGAGGAAGCAGGCAGGGTTCAGTAAGCATGAGAGCATTGCCTAAAGGGAGCATTCATCTCTGCTCTCTGTATCCAGCTCTCTCTGTCTCCAACTCTGCTCACCTTATTGGATACTTTCCTACTTTTCAGACCTACTTATCTGCTGCCCCCCCACCTCTGCCTCGCCATCAAATCCTGCTCCCAAAGCAAGATCCAAAAGCATCAGCATACTTTAAACAATTGGCCATATTTTCCTCAGAGACATTTGCATTTTAACAGGGGAAAGCATGTTGCACCTAAAATATCAGGGAATTCTCAGAGGAATACTTGGTGCATTAGCAAAATTGGGGGATGCGATCTTGGGGATCTGATCACTGATCTCCTTCCTGCTAGAGTTCCAAGCAAAGCAGGTATCCTGGTTCTAAACAGCAGCAAGTGTGGGCAAGATAGAGCTCAGGGAGACATGCTATCGGGTTGGAAACTTCATTAAATATTTACATGAAAATTCAGGCTCCTCCTTGCTCAGGTGTGGTCACGTGGCTCAGAGTGCAGGAGAACCAGAGCACAGAGGTCTGATCTGAGATGCCTTTGAGGGGCTGAGGTAGTGACTCTTCTTCCAGGCTACAAGCCCTGAGGACTAAGACGTGGCTGGGGAAGGGTCTTAGGGACTGGGGGAAGGAAAGAAGAAAGGCACAAGGGAGTGGAGGTGCAATAAGGTGAGATCATTGTGGACCGGAAGGGAAGGCTTTTCTAATTTCTGAGGGTTTCGGATTCTAGGAAAGAAGGAGGAGAAAATACATTACACTTCTAGTTTTGACTGGGGAACAACAGATCAGCAGGGGCATGGCAGGAGGGTTGAATCATTCCTTTCTGTTTACTCATTTTGTGGGAGGATGTGAGCTCTGCTTCCGGGAACTCAGCATTGACCTCTCAGGAATTAGGCAGAAACAAGATGGGCTTTGTGGACATCAACAGGACTGGTTGGTGGGGGAAAGGACGAGAGTGAGAAAGAGATATCAAAGACACCTGTTGGGGCCTGGGGATCTATGGGGTTCTTGTGTGCTAGAGAAGGCACACCTTGCTCTATAGGCCCTCCCTGTAGAAGTCCAGGCTGCACTGAGCTGGGACATGGGTACCAAGGCAGCAGCTGGGACAGTGCCTGATGCTGGGGATAAGTGAGTGGCACATTCAGGTGATGTCCTGCTTTCTCTATTGCACCATTTTCAAGAAGTAGGAATGGACAGAAGAAGCAACAGGGTCTCCTAGGTCTCAGTATCAGCTCATAGCCGCCATTTCCCCCTCTCTGTCCCTCTTCTGTGCCAGCGTATCCTCAATCTTCTACAGCTGCTGTAGGCAGACTCATCATGTGGACCCTTGCAGCCCTCCTGCTCCTAGGTGAGTTGGTGATGCTGCGGTGCCATCAGTAGGATTTGGGGAGGAGGATAAGGCAGGGCAGGGTGTGTGGGATAAGAAAGCTGGTGATGTAGATCTCAGATTTCAGATGGCTCAGCATCTGCTTTGGAAGGATGAAACTGAGGTAGCTCTCTCAAAGCTAGGTGATTTGAGACAGTTCAGTCTTTCCTGGGATCAAGAGTCTGTCCTATCGTAGAGAATATTCTTCACCTTCTTCCTTCTTTCTTGCTTTTGCAGTTCCAAGCAGTGGGCAGGCTGGTGAGTCGTCTACATCTCTCATCCAAGTTTTGATAAATTCCAGTAGGGCAAACGCCCCAGTTCCCGGCTGTCCTGAGATGGTGCTTCCCCCCCACTCTTGCTCAATCTTGGTGACTAAGTCTTCTTGTGCATAGACAGCCAGAACGGGCTCCGATTAATAGAATCCTTGTTTGGAGTCCCATGACTGTGGTCTCCCTTCTCCCCAGGGTGGGTTCATATGTGGACTGTGTCCCAGAAATGGATGTTTTCTAAGAAATTCCAACCTCAGACTTCAGTTTTGGGTAGGCACCTCACCTTCCTTTTTTTCCTCCCCATACCCCATGCCCCACACCCCCAGCTACTCTGGAGAAGCCCATATTGTCTCTACACCCACCTTGGACTACAATCTTCAAGGGCGAGAGAGTAACTCTGCGCTGTGACGGATACCACCCTCTTCTGCTCGAGCTCCGGCCCATTAGCACTCTCTGGTATTTGGGCCATGTCCTCCTGCCTTCCCACAAGAAGAGCATTGAGGTGCAGACACCAGGGGTGTATCGATGTCAAACACGGGGAGCTCCCGTCAGTGACCCCATCCACCTCTCTGTGTCTAACGGTGAGTGATCCAAACACGGAAAGAGGAGACAACAGTGTTGTTTCTAGTGATATTGACCCTCCTGGCTGGGCAGACACCAGGCTATGCTCAAAGGACAAGATAAAGGTCACACAGTGCCACTTTAAGTCTTTGGAGTAGGCAGAGAGCTGCAGTAAAATTTTTCTGGCCCCAAAGGACCCCTTGTCTTCCTGATGGAGCAGGAAGCAAATAAACATTATTAATATATTAAGTGAGGTGACCCAGTTTCAGAAAATTAAAAATTGCCCTCTCATTGTACTTTTGGAATCTTAACTTTCTTTTCTTTCTTTTTTCTTCCTCCCCCTCTTCTCTCTCTCTCTCTCTCTCTCTCTCTCTCTCTCTCTCTCTCTCTCTCTCTCTTTATTTCTATCTCTTTCTACCTCTCTATTGATATTAATAGCATCCCTGGCTGGCCTGGAGTTCACTCTGTAGACCACGTTGGCTTTGAATTTACAAGAATTCCTTTGTGTCTGTCTCTTAAGCACTGGGATTACGGCATGCACCACCATACCCAACCACAGTCCTTTTTGCTTGTTTGTTTTGCTTTTTCTTGAGGTAGGTTCTCACTGACCTACCTGCTGGCTTGGAACTCACTGAGTTCTGCCTGCCTCTTCTTCCTAAATGCTGGGGTTAAGGGTGTGCGCCACCATGTCCAGCCAGGATTTTAACTTTTAATGTTTGTGTGTATGTAAATAAGAGGATGTGAGAATGGGGTATATTTCATATTAGGTAGGAGACCAAGAGCGGAGAACAAGAGTGCCTAAAAGTCAGCGCAACATGTAAGTATCCCTAGTGAACAAGACTATTGGAAATGGTAGGCCACAAGGAAAAGGGGGAAATGCAGATGAAGGGAGAAAAATAATTAAAAATACTTTTTGTTTGAAAAACAATACCACAATGAAAGCTAATTATTTGTGATGTTTGCTTGTTTTGAGAGGGGATTTCTCTGAGTAGTCTTGGCTTATTTGTGATGTTTAAAAAAACAAGGGTAGCCAGGTAGAGTAATACATACCTGTAATCTCAAATTCAGGAAGCTGAGGCAGGAGAATTGCCACAAGTTTGAGACCAGCCTAGGCAGTATAGTAATACTCTACCTCAAAAGTCTTCTTATAAAGAATGGAATATGAGAGAGAAAAAGAGATGGGGCAGGGGAAAAGAAGGAAGGAGAAGGAAAAGAAGAAAGGCAGGTAGAGGAATTGAACAAAATAAAACTTGGGCTGTTGGCATGTATACATGAGCACCCAGCAATCGAATGAGAAATTAACTCTGAAAAAGCAGAAGCAGAAGAATGACTAGAAATCCGCAACCCAGCCATGGTTACTTAGTGAATAATATCCTGTGTTAAAACAAACAAATAAGCCCATCAAACCAAAAACCAGGATAGGAAAAGTAATAGAAACGTACTCATTAAGATACATGATTAGTTGCTTCGTATAGAAGATAGATGATCTTACTTTCGCAGGTAGCAATTTTTATTAAGCATCTAAAGAACACTGATTAATGTTCAAGTTATCATTTAACACTTCTAGAGCTTTCCTGTCATATGGAAGCCAGAATGCTCACAGACGGTGGCCATAACTGACAGACTGAGAATGGTACAGAAATTGTGACTGTGCCTTGCAAAGATTTTGGGGACAGGATTTCCATCTGAAGCCCAGGCATGCCTTGGCTTCTAATCCTGCTTCAGCTTTCCAAGTGCTCGAATTACAGGTATAGCTGGCCTGCAGGATTCTTTTTCAGTGTATAATACCTGAAGCAGGGCCTGGAGAGATGGCCCAGTGGTTAAGTATACATAATACTCTTGCAGAGAACTGGAGTTGGGTGCCCAGCACCCGCACTAGGCCTTAACCACCCGTAACTTAAGATCCAGCGGATATGACTCCCTCCTCTGGCCTCCTCTGCCATCTGCACTCACGAGCACATACCCACACAGACAGAGGCATACACACGTAATTCCAAACAAATGAATGAAAGAATAAATAAATAATTTTAAAATGTATAATACCTAAAATGGCATTTAGGATATGCTAAGGTTAGTAAGTGCTGATGGTGGTGGAGGTGGTGGTGGTAGAGGCGCTGGAGGTGGTGGTAACGATGAGGACTGGGTACATACAAGGCGCTGTAGGAGATACCTAAGGCTGTTCTTAGAGACCTTTTCTTTGGGAGATAAGGCCTACACACAGGCATGCAGGTCAAAGAGGCTCCAATTTAAGCTGAGAAGCAGGGTCTTTTGAATTTATGCAACAGCTTACAAGAGCCCTGGGCTCTGTACAGAGCCAACTTTCTGAGCAGTTCAGTGTGGCTAGGCCTAGCTCATGTTGAATGAAACCATGAGGTGGATAAAAGAGAAACCAGGCACAGGAGAGGCTATCAGGGTCTCGGTCAGGAAGGCCTTGAAGCCATTCTGTAGGGTCTAAGCTTGATTGTAAAAGGAGGCTCTCTGAGGCCGGAACCAAATCTGAGGTAGCTACGCTTCCCTGGTACCATTTTCCTTCCCCCTGTTCAGCTTGGCACCGTGGGGATTCCAGGTGCTAGTCACCAGGCCAGAAAACAGGAAAGGGGTTTGGGAATGCAAACAGGATGGGGATGGGGGGATGTAGGAGCAGGGAAGCTGGGAAATGGTTAAGGGAAGCTGAGAATAGGAGACCTACAGAGCTGGGTTTTCTTGTTTTGGTTGGAGGTCAGCTGTGTAACAGCACTGGTTAACCTGGAACTTTGTAAGACCAGCAGGTATCGAACTCACAGAGATCCTCCTGCCTCTGCCTGGTTGAGTGCCGGGACTAAAGGCATGTTCCACCACACCCTGCAGGGCTGGTTTTTCTGATGAGTAAGCGGTGTCTGTGGGGTCTGTTGCAGACTGGCTAATTCTGCAAGTGCCGTATGCTCCTGTGTTCGAGGGAGAGCCCCTGGTGATGCGCTGCCGTGGCTGGTACGACAAAGTCGTCTACAAACTTCACTACTACCACGATGGCCAGGCCGTGAGATACTTCCATTCTAGTACCAACTACACAGTGTTACAGGCACGAGCTAGTGACAGCGGTCACTACCAGTGCTCCGGCACCATGCGCATCCCAGTGGAGAGTGCGCCCATGTTCTCCTCCAAGGTGGCTGTCACTGTGCTAGGTAGGAGAGACGACCACTGGGAAATTCTGGGGCTAGAAGCGGGGTAAAAAAGGGAGGCTGCCCTTTGCAACCTGTTGTGTAGGCAGGTGTCCTTTTGGCAGGTGTCCTTTCCCTATGACACACATCCAGGTTTCTTTTTCTAGCTATGGAACCCACTTAGGAGTGATGAGTTCTTATTTGTCTGAGGACGTACTATATTACTACGAAGAGGGACCGCAGCTGTCCCATTTAAATATAGAGAATGCCAACTGATTACCAGCTAGGATGTAACTTGTAGCATCTATCAGCATCCCGCCTACGTTCAAATTGTCCTCATCACCTCCACCCGCCCACCCCTGTGGCCTCAGTCTCTCTGTCCCTTCTCTTTCTCCCATCCCTTCTTGTTGTCTGGGTCGGCGAGGAGACCTCTTGGAGAAGGCAAAGAGTGGGATCCGGGACGGTGGACAGGTTGGTCCTGGTTGGGTACCACTCCTTGCACGAACTCAATGAGCATCGTGGTCTCCGGGCCGCCCTCCCCGCAGAACTGTTCCAGACACCCGTGCTCAGGACTCTGAGCCCGCAGGAGGCGCGCGGTCACGTGGTGTTGCGCTGCGAGACGCGCCTGCACCCGCAGAAACGGGACACGCCACTGCAGTTTGCCTTCTACAAGTACAGCCGGCCAGTCCGCCGCTTCGACTGGGGCGCCGAGTACACGGTTCCTGAGCCCGAGGTCGAGGAGCTCGAATCGTACTGGTGCGAGGCCGCCACCACTACACGAAGTGTCCGGAAACGCAGCCCCTGGCTGCAGCTCCCCGGGAGGGGTGAGTGACAGCTAAGCACTGCCGGTGCCTTGCCTCCTGAACCCCGTGGTCCTCCTGCAATATTCCCACCTTCCCATCTCAGTCCTCCACACACCCCCACCCCTACCCCCACCACATCAGGGGCAACGATTTCAGTCACGGGTGACCAGGCTTGTTGCCTTGCAGGCGCTGCCCTAGATCTGGCGTCCACCACTGCTCCGGTCCCACAGGCTGCAGCCTTGGCGCCCGGGGATAAGCCGCTTTCCTTCCGGAAGACCCCGGTGTCCAGATCTGTCCCCTCAGTCACTTCCGACCCGAACAGCACCTTTGCGGGGTTGCAGTTGGCTGCTGGCCACGTCCCCACTGCCGGGCCACATGTTTGCGCGCCTCTGTCCACGTCGGTGGAACAGTCCCGCGAAGCTCTGCAGCCCAAGGTGGACCGCCTGCTTCGCGAGATGCAGCTACTCAAAGGCCTTCTGAGCCGCGTGGTTTTGGGATTAAAGGACCCACAGGCCCTCCACGATCTTACAGAGACCCCCAAGACACCCAATTCTCACGTTTCTGTGAGCCCCGGAACCCCAGAGACCACTGTCGTGGAGGGTGGGGTGGGCAGCTAGTGTCTGCTCTCCAGGATGGTTCCTCTTGGATCTTTCCTTCTTCAGCTCATTGACAAACCTGAGGCACATCTGTTAGTGTCTCCTTGTGCTGCTGTGGTTTTTAAAGAAACGCCCCTGAAGTGTGGTGCTGTGGACTTCCACCTTGCTAGACAGCTTGTAAGCGTTTGCAAGCTTGCACAGTAGTTTGTAAACAGAAGCACGCTCTCTGGTGTGTCCTTTCTTCCATAATCCAGCAGAGACGTAGACTGCTGCTGCTTCCTGTTTGTCAGTTTACACTCTCTTGGAAGTGAATTTAGACCTCACAGAAATTAAGCTCTCATTCCAGAGTATGTGGGTGCTTTGTTTTGTTTGTAATTGAATTCACTGAAGTTAGTGAGTGCTTTAGAATTAAATTTTAGGGTCAAGTTGTAATCATTCATAATGAATTTATTCTCTAATATTAAAACGACTTTCAAAATTCTATTAACTACTGAGTTTAATATCTTCAAAATCCTGACTATGGTTTCAACTTAGGGAGAGATTTTAGTGTGAGCTTCTCATTTCTTGCTATAAAGGTCAGAGATTCTGTGCCAGACTCACCCAGAGGCACCCCTTGTCCCCATGTAACCAGACAGAGTCACTCTGGAGCAGCTGAGTGGCAGGCACCAGAACTAACCTGACTCCATTTCAGGATCACACCTCCTCGCTTAAGCTTCACGGCAAAGGCTGAGAACCGATATAACTCTACCCTCCCATTCTTCATTCTGCTCCGAAGACGATCAGCTGTATGCAGGTTCTCATTTCCTTCTGAGCTATTAACCACAACGGACACGCTGACATGTTCTTATTGATTACTATTTCTCTCTCTCTCTCTCTCTCTCTCTCTCTCTCTCTCTCTCTCTCTCTCTGTGTGTGTGTGTGTGTGTGTGTGTGTGTGTACTTGCACAAGAGTATTCACGGTGGTTCCATTGTGGATGTCAAAGGACACTTGCCTAATTCTGAGAAGGGATGTTCAAATCCCTGGGTTGGATACCTGAGCTACAAATGTCCCAACTTTCTAATGCAGGCTTCTCTAGGGCAGCCTTTCCCATGCCCAGGCTCCTTCTCTCTACTGATCTTGTTCCCCCAAGGTGTTTGCTATCCAGATTTAGACATGAAGCAGCTACCGTCAGTGCCAAGAGGCTTAGTAATCAAAATATCTCAGGCCATTCAATAATAGAAGTAATAGTAATAATAATAATAATTTTTAATCTTCTGAGTGTGGAAGTGCATGCCTTAAATCTCAGAGAGGCAGAAGTAGGCAAAACTGTGAGTTCAAGACGAGCCTGGTCTACATAGTGAGTTTCAGGCCAGAGTTACATAGTAAGACCCTCTCTCAAAAACAAAACAAGAAGAAGAAGAAGAAGAAGAAAAGAAAAAGAAAAGAGAAAAGAAAGGAAAAAAACCACTATAACAACAAAATGAAATGAGTTGATCAAACGCCAGTGTGCCCGCTGCTCCCTCAGTAATCTTTGCTGGCAGCCTCGACATTCATTTTCCCGTCCTGCCATCTGCCTCCATTTGGAGCTAGTGGTGGAGGGGACAGTAAGGAGGAAGGAGAACTTTTGGACAAAAATTAAAATCGCTCACAGCCTGTCTTACCCTGTGAGGAAGAGGAAACTATGCCCTGTTCAGAACCTTTGAGTCCTTTCCCCACACTCTCACACGGGAGGGAAGGCCTAAGACCACCCCCTCTGGTGTCTGCTAGGACCTCTCAGGAGAGCCTGCACCAAGGAAATGATGCAGCAGCTGCATCCTGCCTTTGTTTCGGTTTTAGCACTCAGGCTGGCCAGAGGGCATTCTGGGAAACAGAAGTCGGCTATCCCCGGCTGGCCAGAGGGCATTCTGGGAAACAGAAGTCGGCTGTCCCCGGCTGGCCAGAGGGCATTCTGGGAAACAGAAGTCGGCTGTCCCCGGCTGGCCAGAGGGCATTCTGGGAAACAGAAGTCGGCTGTCCCCGGCTGGCCAGAGGGCATTCTGGGAAACAGAAGTCGGCTGTCCCCGGCTGGCCAGAAGTCGGCTGTCCCCGGCTGGCCAGAGGGCATTCTGGGAAACAGAAGGCGGCTGTCCCCGGCTGGCCAGAGGGCATTCTGGGAAACAGAAGGCGGCTGTCCCCGGCTGGCCAGAGGGCATTCTGGGAAACAGAAGGCGGCTGTCCCCGGCTGGCCAGAGGGCATTCTGGGAAACAGAAGGCAGCTGCTATCCCCGGCTGGCCAGAGGGCATTCTGGGAAACAGAAGGCAGCTGCTATCCCCGGCTGGCCAGAGGGCATTCTGGGAAACAGAAGGCAGCTGCTATCCCCGGCTGGCCAGAGGGCATTCTGGGAAACAGAAGGCGGCTGCTATCCCCGGCTGGCCAGAGGGCATTCTGGGAAACAGAAGGCGGCTGTCCCCGGCTGGCCAGAGGGCATTCTGGGAAACAGAAGGCGGCTGTCCCCGGCTGGCCAGAGGGCATTCTGGGAAACAGAAGGCGGCTGTCCCCGGCTGGCCAGAGGGCATTCTGGGAAACAGAAGGCGGCTGTCCCCGGCTGGCCAGAGGGCATTCTGGGAAACAGAAGGCGGCTGTCCCCGGCTGGCCAGAGGGCATTCTGGGAAACAGAAGGCGGCTGTCCCCGGCTGGCCAGAGGGCATTCTGGGAAACAGAAGGCGGCTGTCCCCGGCTGGCCAGAGGGCATTCTGGGAAACAGAAGTCAGCAGCTATCCCCGGCTGGCCAGAGGACATTCTGGAGCCCATTCCCCAAGTGTGGAGGTGGCAGGTTGCTGCTGATACCTGTGGAGGGAGCTGCTTTCTCTCTGGTTGTCTGATTCCTTCTGCATCTTAAGTTCAGGCCTCAGACTCTGAACCTGCCGCTTCCCATACCAGATAGCAGAAGGTGTGGAACCCAAACGTGCTCTATTTGATGACAAAAAGGATTCTGTGATCATCTCAGCCTTACTTCGTGTGTCTGCCCATCCTCAGCGTTTCTCATCTTTATAGAAATCTATTAATCCTCACCATATATGACATGCGCATCTTTTTTGTAAGAGCTTGGACGTGATCCTCTCGGTTGAGGTACAAGCTCTCGGCTTTTGACCTACTCTTGGCCACACTGACCCTTTGTCATTTTCCCAATACATTGCCATCTTTTATGTGCTCACCCTTTGGGTAGACTTTTGCCTCATCCTATACGGGAGGCTACACAGCTTCCGAGTTTCTTAATTCTGAAAACAAGGGCAATCATAGTAACCTAAAGGAGCAGACAGATAAAATGATTTTTTTAATTATCAGAGGTGCTAAGCTAGTGACCCTTGAGTACTCAGCAGCCCCGAAGGGGATGGTATTCCTGAAATCACTTTCTGGAGAGATAACTCCCTCACCCTTCTGCCCCTGCCTCCTCAGTGCTGGGATTACAGGGCTCCACCACCAAGCCTGCTTATTACCTATGTCATAGGGAATTTGCCTACAGACCTTTTCTGTTTCTGGAATTTGAAACAAACTTGGAAGGAGAAATGACCCAAAGAGAGAATAGGTTAAAGTGATAACGTAGAGTCAGTTAAGAGAATGAATGGGCCCCTGTGCTTCAGAAAGGCTCAAAGGGAAGGGGAAGCAAAAAGACAGTTTCAGAGGAACCCCTCACGTAACCGTGCTTAGGCTCATGACTAGCTCTCCTTCAAGAAAGGTTTCCTTCCCCCCCCCAACTGTTTTTCAGAGTTTCAACTCTTTCTGACTCTTCTCCATCCTGTCTGTCCAGAGCACCCCAGTTAACCTGCATTTGATTGAAAATGTGGTACCTACAATTGGCAACTGCTCTTCAGATGGCCGAGTCGGAGACAAATAAAATATGCAAGCAAAATTTTATTTTTAGTTTTTACAATTAAGCAACTGCACTTGTGACAGGATGTAAACAGTGATATTTCACTGATGCTAGCTCATCATTTCAGCATCTACAAAGGAAATGGTTTGAACCCATGAGGACACAGGGCAGGGGTGGGGTATGGGAGAAAAGAGGACTTGTCAAGTGTTTTGTTTGGGTTTTGTATGCTTGTTTTTTGTTTTTGCCACAGTTATTCCTCACATCGAGGAAGGATGGGAAATTGGTTGTCTGCTCCTCAAGCCTAATGAAAGAGTTCATGGGGGTCAGCCACACAAGTCTGAAATATGGCCCTTGAAGTCAGGGGGTGTAGTGGGGAATGAATCTGATTTAGGATCAAGGAAGCTGAAGTAAGCTATGTAAGATAGAAAAAGCTTGTTGGGAATTAGCCCACACCATGGAGCATCCTGGAGCCCTGTGATCACTGCAGAGAGAAAATGTATGCCTTGATTCATATGCAATAAAGCCCTGGGACAGGCAAAAAAGGCACCAAAACTTGGATTTCCCTCTTGACCTGTAAGGGTTGAAGGAAGATAGGCAAACAAACAACTGGAAGACAGATGTATCCACCTTAATACATTAACACAGTATTTACCAGAAGTAAAAACTGCCAAAACGTCCATTAAAGTGTCCCTAGGAACAGTCCCGTGTGCCAAGCTCAGAGTGCAGGAAGTCACCCATCCAAATAGAACAATAAAATCCTGTTATTCTTTTACCTATCCTCTTCTCTGCCTCCCTCCCTCCTCCTCTGGCCAAGATAAGAAGCAGAGGAAATAGAGATGTGAATAGGAGGAAAGATGGCAGAGAGGTATATGTGTGTATGGGTAGGGAGTGGGGACACAGTCTCCATGTTTCCTGGAGACAGGGCCTTTGCTGGATAAGAGGGCAAATGCTTATCTCTGAATCTGTTGCCATCTAAGGTTGGGAATCTAATTTATATGTTGATACTATCTGTGACTGTGGCCTAAGGTCTGTGCAGGTCTATTACAGGGCTGTGCGCTACTGACAGAAGCAGAAACACCATTGATCTTTGCAAACCATAGACGTGTCAATCTCCTCTCTTCTGTAAATAGAGGCTGTGATTCAGTGGGCCCAGGTCTGCAAGTCTAACAAGTTCCAACTGATGCTATAGGGCCCAGCCATAAAAAACTCAATAGAGGCCTGAGTCCCAGTAATTTACCCTAAGACAAAATCTGGTTTCAAAATTACAAACTGGGTATTATGATAAAAAATAAAATGGTGCTGTTCCCTGAGTGGTGGTAGCAGGTAGCTGGCCACTAGACCATGGTGGGCCATGAAGGCAGCTGGCCCCAGGCAGGGAGCTGCACAGTGGGTGAAAGACACAGACTATTAGGCACACCATGCTTAGTGATGTTGGATATTTATTTAGTGGGTTATGGAGGGGAAAGGGGGAAGGGGAAAAGTGAGAAGAGCAGAGAGAATGAGAGAGAGAGAGAGAGAGAGAGAGAGAAAGGAAGAGGGGAGAGAAGAGCCATTGCAGCAGCTACCTCTTCAGGAGAGAGATGGAAAGGAAGGAGCTCTGGCTGGAAGCTGAAGGAAGATCCCCTTGCCTCGGTGGATGGGGGAGGAAGTGGTTGGGGCTTGTCGCTTAAAGGGGCAGGACAGACCACTACATTCCAATCTCTTTTTTATTATAAAAAAGGCAGTAGGTTAGGCACAACAGGTTAAAGGAATTGGGACAGATGATTCTCAAGACTGCTTCCTGCTTATTTGTGGGCATTGTCTTGGGAGAAACCTGAGTGCTTGTCATATCCTGGGGTAACTGGTCTCTTTGCTTCTGTCCAGTGTTTGTGGTATGGAAATGTCTGGTATCTCTTACACCTGTTTAAAGTATTGGCTGAACAGCAGACAAAGTTGAGTTTAGAAAATAAAATTTAGGACCAGGGAATTGAGAGGGGTGTATCTCCCTGGAACTCACAAAAATTTGGGGGGTTTATGAAAATGTAAGTTTTAACATACTTATGTCAGAATGACTATGACAGATGTTTTTGCACAATGAAAAGTATTTTTAAGACTATGAAAAACAATATGAGAGAGAAATTTGATAGTGTGCACTTGTCCTCACACCTTTATAACTTGTCGGTACACACCTTAATAACTTGCATTTGTATTTTACTGAAATTTGTTTGGTGAGGTTGCCCCTTTAAACTGACAAAACCTCTCAGCTGTCAAACTGCATCACAGATCTTTGAGAAGGATAAAATTTTACTTGAGGAGTTATTGATTTAAAAACAACAGAGAACTTATGTGGTTGGCACCTAGAGCTACTCCTCAGGGTCCTCCATGTTTGCTGAGGGTCGTATTTTTCTTTTGCTGTTTAGTGCAGGGCCTGCCAGGCTCCAGAAGATCCTGTGGGCTAAGAAATCTGTAGGAAGACAAGCCTACCTTGACCTGAGCAGCTAGGCTGTTGATTCCAGCGATTCTGTTCATATCTGGAGATCTTCAGTTTAGATGAAAGGCAGTTTGCCCAGTGGTCAGCGCTTGGCAGTTGAAGCGAATTGCAGATGGATATTGTTTTGTGCCCATCTGTCTTCTGTCTTCTGAGGAAATAGAGTGCTGCTGCTAGGAACCAACCTGTCTCTTTCTGTTATGAAAAGTCTTTTTAATAATTAAATATTTAAATGTCATATTCTCCAGATCTCTGAGAAGTTAAGGGCTGTTTACTGGGTATAGATGAGTTATAACTACAATATAGAATCTGCCTGGAGAACTGGGTCTGAACTTGACTGTACTGACTTTCAACTTAACAGGTAAAGCAGGGTTGGATTAGGAGACTTAAAAGTACATACCAATTTAAAACATAAGACTTATTGCTTTGTAGTCTGAAATGAGATACAGTGAACAGACAATTATAACGTTTAACAGTAAACATAGGTGCATTTAAGTTACATGAATGCATACACACACATACACACATACACACACACACAGTGATCAGGAATTGGGCAAAGTGGATACTCTTGGTGGGCCCTACCAAAGGCATGCCACTGCAGAAAACACACGTAACAGAGTCAGCAAGAGGAATTTAGGCAGGGTATAGCTCAGTAAAAACGGTAGGACTTGATCACATTACCTGGCCATCAGTTAAGATGGCAGTGAGGTTGCCTGACCTTAGTTAAGATGCCAGTAAGGTCACCTGACCTCAGTCAAAATGGCAGCGGTCATGTGGCCACATTTTTTGAACTGCGGGAGTTTTAAACATAACAACAAGAGAGACCTAGAGGTGTGATTCACCCTGTTGCTGAGCCACTGCACCACAGCCACAGCAGGGAGCAAAGGCTGGAATTGAGAACAACTGCCTCATGGATCTGACTAATCTTGTCGTTTTCCACGGGGCCAGTGGTAGTGGTGGCAGGGACAGTCCGAGGAAAAGCAGAGCCAGCGAGACACTGGCAGAGCATTCACAGGTGGGTGTCATATAGAGAGCAGCTGCCTCGCAGATCCAACTAATCTTGTCGGTTTCCACTTCACCAGTAGTAGCGGTGGCAGGGATAGTCTGAGGAAAAGCGGAGCCAGCGGGATACCAGCAGGGCAGTCACAAGTGGGTGGATGAAGTTTGAGGGTTTATACCATAGCTGAAAACGCGAAAACCCACAAAAACAGTGAATGAACACCGCAAAGCCTATAGGAGAACGTCTCCTCTCTACAGGTGGAATGTTGAAGCCTGACTGACTCCAGTCAGCGACCAGGAAGCCAGAGAGGCTAGAGGCTGCTCCGAGCATCTCTCATGGAGGGGGACTACTTATGAGTGGTCCAGAAGAAAAGAAAAGAGAAAAGAAAATGAAAGGAAAAAGAAAAATCTGAGGGACCCCAAGCCCCAAATCGAATATACCACACAATGTGTGCAGTGCTAGGATGGGAGGACTAACCTTGGGTAGTCTGATCACATTTTTAGCTATGAGAAGCAACCGAGATGAATGTCAGTGTAGGGCTCAACTGTAGCCATGAAGGCTGTGGTTGGGCCTGGAAGGGCAAAATTCACTACCGAAGCTGCTGGTGTGCATAGAAGTCGGCATTCAGGCAGACAGAACACAGAGCTGTGGTAAAGAAACCTAGTTCCCGAGCCCAGGGTTCCATGTGTCCTTTGCAGGCCTGCAGGCGGGAGGGAACGTGGAGAGAGCCTGGCCGAGTCACAAGCACCAAATGTTATGGTAAAAATAAAATGATGGCGTTCCCCGAGTGGCTGAGGGCCACGAGACCATGGCAGGACATGAAGGTAGCCGGTTCCAGGTAAGGAGCCACGTGGCCAGCAAGAGACAGAGACCTACCTACTAGGTATGCCATGCAAAGGAAGTGGGTATTTATTTAGTGGGTTATGGAGGGGAAAGGGAGGGGGGGAAGGGGAGAAGGGAGAAGAACAGAAAGGCAGAGAGAGAGAAAGAAAGAAACACAGAGAGAGAGAAACAGAGAAAGAGAGGGGGAAGGGGAGAAGTGGGGAAAAGGGAGAGAGGCAGAAGCTGTCTCTTCAGGAGAGATAGAAAGGGAGGAAACTCAGGCTGGAAGTGGAAGGAAAATCTACTTGCCTCAGCAGACTGGGTGGGGCTTGTCTCTTAAAGGAACAGTACAGACCATTACACTCCTGACCTGGCCATCAGTTAAGATGGTGGTGAGGTCACCTGGCCTAAGTTAAAATGGTGGTAAGGTCACCTGACCTCTGTCAAAATGACGGCAGTCACGTGTTGTATGGAAAAGCCAATTTTTTGAGCTGTGTGAGACCTAGAAGTGTGATACGCCCTGTTGCCAAGCCTTTGCATCACAAGCCATGGTGGGAAGTTCCAAATTGTAGCTAGGATCACCATAGGACCCAGTCATGACATGCTCAATAGAGGCCTGAGTCTCAGTAGTTAACCTTGAGGCAACACCTGGTTCTGAGAAAGACCACAAACTGAGATTCAGACACCACCTGGGAAATTCAAAGGAAATTCCTAACGTTCCAACCATTGTAGATAGGATGATCTGCCAGCACACACTCTCCAGGACACCCCTAGACAAATGTTAGCTAATCAGGGGTCCTGAACCTTAGAAATCCCTTACCCCCACCTTTGCTACTATAAAAACCCAACTCTAACTGAGCTTGGATCTCTGAGACTATTCCAATACAATAAACACCTGGAGAGTCCAAGTTTGCAAACTTGTATAGAATAAAGGCTCTTTGCTTTTACATACAGGACTCGGTCTCCTAGTTGGTTCTGGGGGCACTCCATGATCTGGGCATAACATTTGGGGGCTCACCCAGGATTCCCCCAGGCCCACCAGGCCCACCACCTTGTAGCGCCTTCAGCTGGCCAGTAAGTTTTCTGTGTGTTTTGTGTGTGTGTGTGTGTATGCATTTCTTTTCTTGTGTCTTTCTCTTTGGATATCCTTCTGTAAATGGACCCAGAATCTGTGAAGGCCCGTAGATGCCCTATGTGGACACACGAAAAGATCACAGGCAGGGTACCTGGGGAGATGTCCTCTGGGCCCTTCTGTATTTGGGTCCCAGGACCCTTCTATATGAGAGTGGATCTCTTTGATTTATGTAGGTAGACAGCAAGATGCTTGCAGCATCTCAGTTCTGTAAATAGACAGGGTGGGTCGCTTCACAAAACAGCTTGAGGCTGCTTTTGATTTGGTTTTGCCTCCAGGAGCCTGGAGGACCCTGTATTGTTCTATGTGCTGTTTTGGTTTTTTGTCTTTTGTGCATCCTTATGAGACTGATATAATGGAACAGACTCAAATCACAACTTCTTTGACTTTGGTATTGGATCACTTACAGGACTTTAGAGATAGGGCCATAAACGTAGGGGTTTATTTTCCTAAAAGGGATGAGACAAACAGCCTCTACCTGTCTTAAACATTTCATTGAAAGGAGCCAGCCCGGGAAACATTGCCCGGGAAACACAGGCAGGTTTGTCATTCAAGCAGGAGGCTGTGGAGCAGCAGGCTTGTATGGGTGGGTGGCTGGGTTATACAGCCTTGTTGTTATAATGTAGCAAAGCTGCCAGCCACAGTTTAGCTGGCAGATGTATCCCAATAAGATTTCACACACTGGGCCAGGTGGTGGTGGCACACGCCTTTAATTCCAGCACTTGGGAGGCAGAGGCAGGCGGATCTTTGTGAGTTCGAGGCCAGCTTAGTCTACAAGAGCTAGTTCCAGGACAGGTTCCAAAGCTACAGAGAAACCCTGTATCAAAAAACAAAACAAAACAAACAACAACAACAACAAAAAAGATTTCACACAGGGAATCTGGGTTTAATTGCTATGTCTGGAGAAGTTAACAAACCCCCCCCCCCATGCTGCATGCCACCCTGTCCCTCCCAAGCTGGTGGATGGGTTCCCTCGGCCCTGCCCTGGGGACTATTTGCCTCAAATTCTGGCCAAATCTGACAAAGTTTGACTCCGTGAGCCAAAGGCATTGACTATAGGTGTTAAGCTGCAGAGACCGTGTTGTGACACTATAGCCAGACTTTCCTCCACCAGAGATGCTTTGGACATTCAAATCCAATAGGTTATAAATATCTGTCATCATTTAGAGAGGCTGGCTACAAATTACTATTGGTTAGGGTATGAGACGAACTACTGTTAGTCCCAGATGTTTCATGCTGGTACAGGATTTTATGTGATATAAATTTAAAGTTATTTTTGTTAATGCATGTTTCTGGTCTTGTTTAAAATATTGTAGCCATACAATATATTATAAACTACTGAGGGAAACCACGAGAAAGCCTTTGGTAAGAGATTTTATGTTGTCTGAAAATCGAGAAAGACTTTGATAAAAAAGCAAAAAAGACTGGTATGTTGTCTAGAAAGCGAGAAAGAAAGCAGGAGATTGAAGGAATGAAGAGAGGAAAAATGGATTAAAGGTATATAAAAGTTATAGAAAGCCACAAGGGGCAGTGAACTATGTTTGCTGTGGTTTCTCATACCTACAAATACTGAGAATGCTTATTTTTTGAAAAGTTTGTCTATGTAAGTTTTCTTTCAAGCATGGAGCTGAGACAGAAATGGTTTGGATATTTTTGCTGTCTCTGCCACCCATCACTGCTGTGGCCACATTTATGGGCCTGACTTCAGAATTTATCTCTGAACTCTGGTTACTGGATTTGACTTAGCAGAAATTCAGATGACTTTTTGATATAGATAATGTTAAAACTGTTTTATGACTTTTTTATTGAAAAGCTGGCTATAGAGTTGGATTAAGGTTCTTTCTTTGTTAGACCCATGTTTATTTAAAGGTTTCCTCTGTCACTCTGTCAGTGTGAGCCCCTGACACAGTGACAAGGAGAAGAAAACAGCAGAACAGTCAGAAATATTTGTATTTATGTGAACATTCTGTAGCTTCAGATTTGTAGGTTTATTTTGTTACATATGATCAAAAATCTGTTAGAATTAAAATAAAACTAGTTAAGAATTAATTAGTAACACTGGGAGTTGATAACTTAAAATCTATGCATAGGCAATTTTAAAGAAACCATAAGGCATGGTTCCATTTTAAATTTTGGATTGCCATTTTGCTAGAGTTAAAAAAAATGCTGCAAAAAAAAATGCTGCATGATTTCACCACTGTCTTGAGTAAAGGTGGCCACGTGGCGTGGGCCTAACTAGGAGGCAACAGCAGATCCCAAGATAGTTTAAAGTGGGATAGATTTTTGCATGATGGCTCTTGTTCCATTATTAAAAAAACAAGATATATATATATATATATATAATATATATATAATTAGATATTTATCTATATTTAACTTTAACACGCTAAATCATATATATATAAGTCATTGCACCTCAATGTTTTTATATTAAAAAATGTACCTTGTTCTGCTAGCTAGACTTTGTTAATATAAGAGTCACCTAGGTGATAATGGTTATAAAGACATAAAAAGATCATCGGAAACAACTGAGGTTTTCAAATGTATGGCAGGACTAGAGTCCTAAAGAGAGTCCAGTTACAAGGATGAGCCTTAATAGTTTTCAAAATGCCAGTACCAGGTGATCGTCACCAGAAGCACCAGCTACAGTGAAATTGAGCAGGCTGAGATTTAAAAGACAGGCTATGTATATGCTGTCGAGGATGAGAACAAAGAGGTACTTTATTTTTGATATTATAGGAAGACATTTAAGAGAGTTTAATTTTTAAACACGTTTTTAAAATATTTAAATTTATAAGGCAGTGGGACATCTGTGCTTATAAAATGCTTTATATTGTTAATGTTTGGACTTAATAAAAAGCTACAAATTAGGGTCACAGCCATAATCACAAAATGGTAATCAGAAACTTGGATGTTCATTTCTTGTAATGCAGCAACACAATGGCCCAAGCAGTCTGGCAAAGGGCTTGAAATAGTTTCTCAGCCCATTGAGTCTCGACACTTTGGTGATAAAACAAAACAAAACAAAACAAAAAACCTTTTTTTACAGGGGTAGCCTAGGACCACCTGCACATCATGTGTTTGCTTTAAGATTCATAACAATGACAGAACTGCAGTTGTAAAATAACAACGGGAAAAAATTTGTAATGGGGGGGGGGCACCACAACATGGGGAACTATATTAAAAGGTCAAAGCTTTAAAAACTTGAGAATCAGTTCTCTTCCGGTCGCAGGCGTTTCGGGAGCCGCCGGTTACCGTCCAGCCATGGCCAAGTCCAAGAACTACACCACACACAACCAGTCCCGGAAATGGCACAGAAATGGCATCAAGAAACCGCGGTCACAAAGATACGAATCTCTCAAGGGGGTCGACCCCAAGTTCCTGAGGAACATGCGCTTTGCCAAGAAGCACAACAAGAAAGGCCTGAAGAAGATGCAGGCGAATAATGCAAAGGCCATGAGTGCCCGAGCAGAGGCCATCAAGGCCCTGGTGAAGCCCAAGGTGGTAAAGCCCAAGGTGCCAAAGGGCCCCACACGCAAACTCACCCGGCTCGCGTTGATTGCTCACCCCAAGCTTGGGAAGCGGATTAGAAGCTATATGGCCAGGGGTCGTAGGCTCCAAAAAACAAAACCCAAGGTTTAAGCCAAGGCAGAGGCCTCAGCTGCAGCTCAGGCTCCCAAAGGTGCCCAGGCCCCTGTGAAGGCCCCATAAAAAAAGGTCTCAGTCTGCCAATGTGAAGACAGATGGACTGGTGTGAATATCTACACAGTATTTGCAGATGATCAGGACCTTATGCTGTTTTTACAAATAAACTTGAGGCAAGATCTAACAACAACAACAACAACAAAAAAACCAAAAAAAAACTTGAGAATCAGTGGCTTAGAAAATGTCTCTATTTACTCGAGGTCTATTCAGAAGTAAGGATGTATGTCTAGCCTCCTTGTCTTTGCTAATTCTGCTAAGCTTAAGGTATTTGGATAAACTGAGTCATATAATTTTTTTATATTGATACTAAGAGAAACTTCCATTGAAAAATCGTTGTTTTCTAAAGCTCGTACTTCTTCACAGAGATAGAACTACGAAGTCCTTTCCCCAGGTTCAGGCTTTTGAAGAAGCTCCCAGTTCCTCAGTTGCTTGGAGAAAGTTCTTACTTCCTAAGAAGGTGTTGCCCTCCTTATATCTGGCAAAAGGAACTTGTGGCCCTTATCTACACTTGAGCCTGGTACCTTAGAATTAGTCAAGGGCAAAGCTAGCCCCTAGGCTCCTTTCTGTTCCTTTTTCACCCTGGGACCTTTTCCTTGACTTGGCTGGAGACAGCATTGACAGCTGGATTCAAACTTGTTCTATTTTAACCTTCAGAATGACTCTTATTAGCTTCAACTCAAAATCATTATTTTTTTAAAGGCTACACCTGAAAGAATGTAAGGTTTTAGTCTTATAAAAACTGATAACTTAATATAAACTGTTAGGAAATACAAGATAGTTAGTCAGTCATCCTTAAAGTACTGATATAATTAATTACAGGGATAAGTCTTATTTGCTTCCCTGTGTATGTTTTCCAAGACAAAACAAGTAATTAGAAACAAAGTTTATCTGATAAGATATATCTAGACAGCCCTCAGACTTCAGAGATCTGCAGAATATGGCATTTAAAATAATGATTTAAAAGCTTATTATATTGGACAGAGACTCCAATATCCTAGCAGTGACCCTTGGTCTCCAAAGAAGACTATGGGACATCATGATTTTCTCCACTTGGATTACGACAACGCTGACCACTGGCCAAGATGCTCCAGTGCAACACCTGCTGCAAGGACCCGGCCCAGCCTCTGAACAAATAGCAGGACATTGGAGAATTGATTGCACCACTTTTGCCTAGACAAAATAAGGTCAGTCTTTTCCATGTCTCTCTTCCACAGGGGGAAAAAAATCACCTCATGGGCCTGGCTTAGACAGTAAGACTGCTGTTCTGAATACTTCTACCTCCAATGCTATGGAGACCTGGGTATGGCTAACTGTTCATGGACTCTGGTTCCTGCCATTTTTTATAGTTTCAGAAGCTGCTTGATCAGTACTCAGGTATAATTTATTTACCTTTCTGAGATCTCTGATAGTATTAATGGTTAGGCCAGCTATAATGTCAATTTAGCAGCAACAGGTATCCAGACCCTTCCACAAAGCTATAGCCAGCTTGTTGGCTCATTATATATATATATAGAAATCAATCCTTGCTTTTTGTAAAGCTACTAGGTCTCTTGATTAAAAAAATGTTTTAAGATATATAAAGGTCTGAGGATATAAAGACTCATAAGCTTTGAGCGTCTAAAAAATGATGTAAGATGTAAATACAGGTTAAGATATGGAAAATGTTTCTGATTTCTTTTCTTTTCTATGGTACACTTCTGATAAGCTCATAGAGCCATGACTACTTACTGTTTGGGGCACAAGCTCAAGATTTTAGAATAAATTTTAGATTTATTCTGGTTGCCATCTAAATATGAACTTAAAGGTGTTTCTTATCAAGCCAAAGATATCTCTGTCCAGTCCATACTTGGCTCTCTGTACAGCAGAAAAATATACATGCTTCTAATCAAAATCTATAGTTTCAGTGAGGACTCAAAGGTGTGAGTCTATTCCTGCTGTTTAACAGATACCCGTTATCTGCTTTTTTTCCCTACAATATAGATTTCAATATGGGTCTGAAAGTTTCAATTGTATTATTTTCCTTTAAGTATATAAATTTTAACTTCTGTTCATAGTTTAAACTTATCTCAATAGATTTCCACTTGACTGGCAGGTACATCTACGCATCAGTTGCTGACAACAACCTGCTCCAAATGACTGCGAGCCCTGGACTTGCTGAGGGCTGATGTGGACCAGTCCAGCTGATGTGAATTCTCCTTGTCTCTTCAACAATCTGCGGACCACATGCTTCTGATGAGTGCCCCATTGCCTGAATTCCCTCCTTATCTTTGGCCAGCCTTTCAGCCTTCTTGGGTCCTGATGACAAGGCCCCAATGCCAGCTTGAAGTAGTTGCAGAAAGAAACACGTTGTCCCATGCTCCCTGCCCAGAATCGTTTGAAATGCTGAGACAAGGAAGAACTCCCTGGTATAGGGGACAAAAAATAGTTACCTATAATGCCCATTGGCATATCAACAAGAACAAAAGGTCCAGAGCTGTCAATTAATGGATTTATTAACTAAAATTGTTCTACAGTAAGAGGACACCTTGGTTCTTTATGCAGAACCACAGAATCACAGAGGACATTCAGGATTATAATTACTATCTGGTTGTACTCAAAGATCAGAACTCCAGGGCCTGGTAGGCTGGCCACTGCCCTGGAAAAATCTGTCAGTTAATGGTTCTTAGATCCCAATAATATCTCCTTAAAACCAAGTAGGACTCATGGTTGGGTCCTGTCTTTGGTACTTGTGAAGGGGGAAATGTAGGACTCAGCCAGGACAAGCTCAATAGAGGCCTGAGTCTCCAGTTAATCCTGAGGCAATCAATACCTGGCTCCAAAAAAGATCACAAACTGAGACTCCCCAGCCACCACCCAGGAACAGACCATCCAAAGGAAATTCCTAACATTCCAATTGTATGGACAGTTGGAAGACAGAATCTCCTGCCAGCACACATTCACCAGGACACCCCTAGACAAATGTCAGCCAATCAGGAGTCCTGAACCTTAGAAATCCCTCACCCCAACCTCTGCTATTATAAAAAAAAAACCCACGCAACCGAGCTCAAGGCTCTCTGTTTGTGCCAATGCCTTGGACCCACAGAGAATCCAAGCTCAAAATTGAGGAAGAATAAAGACTCTTTGTTTTCCGTACAGGACGTGGTCTCCTTGCTGGTTTTTGGGCGACTCCACAAACCGGACTTAACAAATGTCAGTCATGCTGGGTCTTGGATGACGCTTTGAGGAAGGTAATATGAGAAGAATAAACTGAGTAAATTTTCAATGAATCATGAAAGGCAAAAAGCTATATTTTGGTCATGCTAGGAATTGTGCTTTCCACGTACAAGTCATTCACTTCATTTGAAAAAAAGATTTTAACATAGGCTCTCACGCTACAACTTTAACTGGCCTGGAATTCATGATGTAGACCGGGTTGGCCTCAAGCTCATGGAGATTTGCCTGCCTCTGCCTCCTGAGCGCTGGGACTAAAGGAATGCACCATCATGCCTGGCTTTGATTGTTTAAACACAGAGATCATTAATGAAAGGCTGAGGCTGTAGCTCAGTAGTAGAGTGCTTGACTCCAATGCATGAGGTTCTAGGTTCAATCCTCAGTAATAATTAAAAAGAAATTATTAGTTAATACAGCCTTTGTTTTAAAAAGTCATGTTGGGTAGAAAAAATGTTAAATTCTACTTTTGGTTACCACTTTCCACCTACTCCCTTGCTAATTACAGACCTAACCACCATTTAACGCTTCTCTGTAGCTTTGGAGCCTGTCCTGGAACTCGCTCTTGTAGACCAGGCTGGCCTTGAACTCACAGAGATCTGCCTGCCTCTGCCTCCCAAGTGTTGGGATTAAAGGCCTGTGCCTCCACTACCTGGCTATGTGTGCATTCTTATGACCTTTTTTTTTCCTTTCTTCATTCCTTCTTTCCCTCCTTTCCTCCTCCTCCTTCTCCTCCTTCTCTCTTCTTCTTCACAAGGCAAGGTGTATCAGCAGCCTTTCTGTTGCTGTGATAAAACACCATGACCAAGGCAGCTTATGGAAGAAGGAGTTTGTTTGAGCTCCCTGTTCCAGAGGGTTAGAGTTCATGATGGCCGGGACAACATGGCAGCAGGCTGGTAACTGGGGCAGCAAGCAGAGCTCTCACAGTTTGAACTTCCAGCACCAAGTAGAAAAACAAAATAGAAATGGTGGGAATCTTTAAACAGTCAAAACGTGCTGTCAGTGAGGTAATTCCTCCAACAAGAATGAACTTCCTAACAGCGCCACCAACTGGGCATACCGGGAACGTTTTCATTCAAGTCATTACACAAGGTCTCATTCTAACACTGGCTGACCTAGAATCCATTATATATAGCCAAGGCTAACCTGAGTCACAAAGCAAGAACCTGTCTCAAGCAAACTAGCCTCTTCTCTCCAAAGAAAAGACATTTGGGTGGGGCTCTACTTCACAAGAAATTTACTGGTTGATTACCATTGAGCCATTTCTTGCCTTTCAGATACAATCACCAATTGTATCTAAATTACCAGTCTACTCTATAGTTCTAATACCCAGCTCACAATCCTCTCTTGCTCTTGTCCACAAAACTGTTGAAAGGGGGAAGTGGTCAGTATGTGAGCATTCCACTACTCTGTCTATCTAGACACAAAACGGACTGTCAAGGCAAGAGCAATGTTAGCAAGCTGATGCTGGCACCTAGTGGACACTGTTCTTTCTGTTCTTGTTACTATAGTTTGTTTTTAGTCAGACTACAAAATAATGGATTTTATTATAACATTTTCATACATGTTTATCATAATTGTACTTTGTTAATATTCATACCCCATTATCCTCCCTTGACCCGTTTCCCCTCCCTCTGGTTCTCTCTCCAAATGGTCCCTCTTCTGCTGCCATGATTGTGTGTGAATGCACATATATGTATATATAAACACATAAGTGCACATACATGCACACATATATGTGTATGTGCATATGTATATTTTTCTCATTATTGCGACAAAATATCTGACAGAAGCAACTTAAGAGAAAAAGAGTTTTTTATTTTCTGAGGCAGGATCTCACTGTAACCCTGGCTGGCCTAGAACTTGCTAGTAGACCAGGCTGACCTCAAATTTGCAGACATCTGTTTGCCTTTGCCTGCAGAGGCATTACAGGCATCACCGCCACACCCCACAGGAGGAAGGACATTATCACCCATGGTTTCAGAGGTTGTAGTCCATTGTGCTTGGTGGTAGGAGCAGTCCCATGGAAGCAGCAGTGTATGTCACAGAGCCTCAGTTGGCAACTGGACCAGGAAGCAGAACTCAGGCCAAAAGCTAGAGATGGATGTAATCTTCAAGGCCCACCTCAACTGACCTGCTACCACTTAGGGTCCAAGCGCCACAGACTCCACAAGCAGCAATAGCACCACGAGCCAGAAACCAAGTGCTCAAACAAACTGCATGGATGAGTACATGTACATTCACAGAGAGTTGACCTAGATTCTACACATAAGAGAAAGCTTGAAATATTCTTTCTTCTCATTACTTTCTCCCGTTCCCCTTCTATCATCCTTTAGACCTTTCATGCCCACACATAGTTGTCTCTCTCCTCTCATGTCATATATTGCATGCCTGTTCACACATATATGACACACTTATATGTATTTGTGCATACATCACGCACATATATGTATAAAGATTTAAATTTAAGTTCTGCATTTAAAAGACATTATATGATGTTTGTCTTTCAGAGACCAGTTTCTTGCGCTTCGCACATGATCTCTACTTCTATTTTTCTATTTACTTTCTTGAAAATTACCAAATTCTTCTTTTCTTTCTCTTTTTTCTTCCTTCCTTTCTTTTTTTTTTTGAGACAAGACTTTTCTGTGTGACAGACAGCTCTAGCTGTCCTGGGACTTGCTTTGTAGAGCAGGCTGGCTTCAAACTCACAGAGTTCCTCCTGCCTCTGCCTTCCGAGTACTGGGATTACAGGCATGTGCCACCACCACCCAGCTGACACAATTCCTTTTATCCTATAACTGAATACACCTCTTCACTGTGTACATTTGTTACCCAATCACCTACTGATGGGCATCGAGGCCTTGGCTACTGTGACGGCAATACCCTCAGGGGAAGAAGGGGGACATATTTGGTGCCAAGCTTGACAGTCTTTTAGCAGTTTAAGAAGAATAAAATACAGAAGGGTTTGGAACCCATCAGAAGATGGACCTGTATTTTACAGAATTTCTGTATTTTATCATTTAAAATCCTCAGAGAATGGTAGTACAGACATAACTAGCTTTGTTTCTTTGAATGAGGCCTCTGAAGAACACAAAGCTTATTTGCTTTAGCTGTAATCATTCAAGAAATAGATGACAGAAGCAAACTAAAGTATAGGACACATGACAGTGGGAAATAGGGGCCGTGGCCGTTCCCCTGCATTCTGCTTGTCTGGGAAAAGATTAGAAGAGAGTATCTATGTAAAACATATTCAGCAAACCAAGATATGGAACAGAAAACATCTCTTGTGTCCCTTGTCCTGCTCATCTCAGGCTGTTTACCAGTTCCTCCCAGAACCAAAACAGGAAGCGAGAGCATGACCTAAAGGTCACTAGTCAGCTTCTGCCCCAGTGCTTCTCAGAAGGACAACACTATATGCTAAATTTGCAAATACTGAGTGGTGGTGGAAAGAAATGGATATTTGGTCAACATTTAAGTTGTCCGTATTCAGTGAGGTGCTCAGCCAAAAGGTGGTGGCACGTGCCTTTAATCCCAGCACTTGGGAGGCAGAGGCAGATGGATCTCTGTAGCAGACTGTCTTGGGGTCACCAGCCTGCTCCCAAATCACGACATGGAAACTTATTATTTTTTATGAATGCTGTCACATTTTATGCTTGTCCCACTATCTCTTATAGCTTAATTTAACCTGTTTTTCTTCATCTACATTTTGCCTCAGGACTTTTTACCTTTCTTTCATTCTGTATGTCCTACTCCATGTCTGTCTGTCTGTCTGACAGCTGCCTGCCTGGCTGGCCCAGGGCATTTCCTTCTCTTCTTCCCTCTCTTCCTCCCTCTCTTCCTCCCTTGTTTTCTCCTCTCTCTCCTCTTCTTGTACTTATTCTCTCTGCTCGCCAGCCCCGCTTATCCCTCTACTGCCTAGCTATTGGCCATTCAGCCTTTTGTTAAACCAATCAGCTGTCTTAAGTAGACAAGGTGAAACAGCAACACAACTTGAACAAATACAGCACAAACAAACATAACACATCTTTACATAGTTAAACTAATCGTCCACAACAGATCTCTGTGAGTTTGAGGCCATCTTGGTCGACACAGTGAGTTCCAGGACAATCGGGGCTATGCAAAGAAACCCTGTCTCCGAAAAGAGAACGAAACAAAACAAAACAAACAAACAAAAATGAGGCACTAAACTCCAGTCAGTCATGTCTGGCCCTAGGATTCTGTGGAACTCAAGGATTTCCTCAGAGTATTGACAATAAATGGACTTCAAGGGAAAGATTGACATACCTTTCTGAAAAAACAAATTTCTTAAAAATATACCTTTTTTTTTGGGAGACTTACTATGTATGTAGTCCAGTCTGACCTTGAACCTGACATACTCTTCTCAACATCCTATGTTGAGATTACAGGAGTATGACACCATCAGACTTTGAACTAATAGCTGGACTTTGGGTATGGTTGTAGCAGGGTAGATGGTTAGATCCATTTGCCTGTAATCCTCCTGACTGCTGAATGTTTGGGTTGTTGGGCATAGTGACTCATCTCATTCAACAGTTTCATTTCCACACCACTGGCAGTCAGTTCTCCTAGCCACACTTTCACCTGGACCCCAGCTTCTCATCGTCTGGAGTCCCTGCTATCTAGTGTCACTTGGGATTTCTTTCTCTCACGAATAAGACACGTATGGATAAGTAAATTCTTATTACAACCTGCCATGAAGCCATACTTACGCCTGAGGGAAAGCTGAGTGCCTTTGTAAGGGCATTTGATCATACATTGGTAAGTAGCAGGACAATTGCAACCCAACCTCCAGGCTGAGGTTTCCACCAGGTTCAGACCATGCTCTTCCAAGCCCACGCTAAATCCGAACCCATGTCCCACCATGTCCCAGACACCTGCCTTCTCACAAGCACAGGCAAAGTAACCGAAGTGGAGCATCATTGCCCATTCACGGTTTTGTGCAGCCTTCTTATTTGGGATCTTTAGAGTCTATTTCATGTGTATCTTTATGGCTGTCCTAGGCCTTTTAAAAAAAGATTTATTTTTACTTATGTGTGTGTCTGTGTGAGTGTATGCTACCTGTATGTAGGTGCCTGCAGAAGTCAGAAGAGGGTTTCAGATCCCTTGGAGCTGGAGTAGGAAGCTATTAGCTACCCAGTACGGATGCTGTAAACCAAACCCCAGTTCTCTGGAAAAGCAGCAAGCACTCTGAACTTCTGAGCCATCTCTCCATGCCTTCTCCGAAATCAGAAGTCCCATGAAGAGCATAATTGCAGGCCTCTGTAATAGCAGCCCGCGGAGGGTCTCAGGCAGGAGGACTGCCACATGTTTGAGGCTGGCATAGGCTGCATAGTGAGTTCTGAGGTTACAGAATGAGCTGTGTCAATAAGTAAATAAATGAATGAAAACCCACAAAACAAGCTGAGTGGAAAAAGAAAGAAAGAGAAGAACAAAATAGCAGAACTTGCCATTTACTGGTATCGCCCTGGATGCCAGAACATTGCCAATTTGCTGAAAATGAAAAGAGGAACTCGTCTCTGGACCATGATGGGGAGGAGAAGGGGGAAAAGAGGGAAAATTTCTTTGCTAATTGCCCAACAGAGAGGTACATTTACAGCAAGTACTCTTAAGAATGAAAATGAAGCTCCCCCACCCCCAGAAACAACCAAAAAGGGAGAGCATTGTGTGATGTGTGTCCTCATGGGGTTGAACATATTGTTTAAAATGGGCACTTTTGAAAAATTCAAGCCACCCCACCTTGATGACTTGATCTCTCAGCGAAATTGTTATTGTTCAGTGCTTATCAAGCAGCTAGGTGTAGTGTTTCCGTCCCTGTAACCCTAGCATGCGGGAGACCGAGTCAGCAGCATCATGACTAGGGCGCCAGTTTGATCTACACAGTGCATTTCCATATGGCAAGCTGGCCGAGACTCCTAGCAAGACTCTGTCTCAAGACAAATGAAGGAAGGGAGAGAGAGGAAGGAGGGGAAAATGAATCAAGATTGCTGGCTTACCAGCAAATAAACAGTGACTCTGTGTGTGTGTGTGTGTGTGTGTGTGTGAGAGAGAGAGAGAGAGGGGGGGGGGTGGGGAGAGAGATATCAGTTCCAAGGAAAGAACCTCTTTTTTCTTTGACTGGGAGTAACCAAGATGCCTCTCTAAAAACAGCATTTCTTTCCCTGAGCTCAGTGTGCTGATAATTCTTTTCCTTATTTCTTTCTTTTTGGGAGGGAAATTACTTGACATTTTAATGAAGGAATATTGGACAAAAGTAATCACTAAAGTTGGATAAAACAGAGTTTTGATTCACTATAATATTCTGCATCATTATATGTACCTTATATGTACAAACACCCATCAGATATTGACATTTATTATTAGGTCTTTATTTTCAAGTGTATCTTTTAATTACCTATTAGTGATATAGAATAAGATAGATTTCTTATTTCTATTTTTTATTATGTAAAACAATTAAAAGTTAAAATATATTTTGATCATATTCTTCTCTTTCCCCAAGTTCTTCCAGATCCTCTCCCCTCCTTACCCACCCAGCTTCAAGCACTTTCTCAAAATAACAAACAAACAAATCAATACAGCAATAAAACCCCTCAAAACTGAGAAAACAAAATAAAAACCACTCAAGAAGAAAACAAAAAGCCCAACACCCCCCTCTCTCTCACACACACACACACTCATATTCTCTCTCTCTCTCTCTCTCTCTCTCTCTCACACACACACACACACACACACACACACACACACACACACCATGCAGTCCATTATTTGTTGGTTAACTACTCCTGAACATGAGGTCTGCCCTGGAGTGGTTGATGCCACTCCTTTGGAGAAAACTGATTCTCCCTCTTCCAGCATGTATAAATGATAATTATGTTGTCAACCTTCACCCTAGTGGGTAGTTTTTCATTAATTCATTCACTTTAAAAACTAACATAATAAGATAAAAACAAAAAACTGCTCCATCGGAGGTGTAGAGAAGTGGTTTCTTGTGTAAAGGCAAATGGCGCCATCTCGTGTCTAAAAGCACAAATTATTAAAATAAGCTTTAGAAATGAATGCCAGGCTCTGTGAGTATTCAGCCTAAATATGTCTCCTATCTCCATTCTTGAAGGACCTTACGTTAGGTCTCACAGACAGTCCAGATATCCATAAATAATTTTGGACTGGGCTATAAGAGGATTTTTGGCAGTTAGATCAAAGCCAGCATTTCTCAGGAACATGTGGAACTGGCCACCTGCTGAGAGGAGGCATTTCCCTTACCACTGCCCAGAAGAGATATATGGCTCGATTGACATATGCATGTGGTTGCGTTTCAAAGCCCATGGTGGACTCTGAGATCCTTCGGTCCCAACCCATAAGTACTTGTTACACATTTCAAAGTCAAGTCAGCAGTATCCTGGCCTTCCCACCTCAGAGTGTGCTCTTTCTATACCCCCTACCTTCACTTATGCTTGTTCTCTCTCTCTCTCTCTCTCTCTCTCTCTCTCTCTCTCTCTCTCTCTCTCGTGTGTGTGTCCACTGTTCTCTTGTCTCCTGCCATTCTCTCCTCTCTGGCCATGTCTCGTGTGCTCTCTTTCCTCTGTGCTCTGAATTCTTCTAGTTGCCTCTGGATATTTGCTCTTTCTTATACACAATAGAAACCTTCCCCCGGCCATACCACCGAGCCGTCATGTCACCAGTCTCTTTACCGAACCTCTCATAAACACCTTACAGATATTTTAAGGAGTTGAGGGAAGAAATTAAGCTTTCAGTTGGGTATGGACCCACACATCTGTAATCCTAGCACTTGGGAAGTGGAGGCAGGGGGATCAGAAGTTCAAGATCATTGACTTCAACATAGTGAGTTGGAGAATAGCCCACGAAACAATGTTTCAAATAAACAAATTAGAATGAAGAGAGACAGAGAGATAGAGAGACAGAGAGACTGTAATCACACCTACAAAATACCAAGCATATTCCCTAGCTAGAATTGTTACTTAAAAAAAAAGTCATTTGAAAAACCCACACAGGGACCTGGAAAGATAGTTCAGTGTAAAGAGCACTTGTTGCTCTTCCAGAATACCCAGGTTTGGTTTCCAGCATCCATTATTCGTCAACTCACCATGGCCTGTAGCTTCCTGCTATAGGGAATCTGACTCCCGCTTCTGGTCTCAACGGGTACCTGCACACAGCACATGCACGCACACACACACACACACACACACACACACACACACTATGCACACACACACACACACACGCACACATGCACACATGAATCACATAAAGCTTTTTTTTTAAAGAAAAAAAAACATGGTGGTATAAAAGAAAATGGCCACCAAAGGGAGTAGTACTATTAGGAGGTGTGGCCTTGTTGGAGGAAGTGTGTCACTGTGGGGCGTGCTTTGAGGTTTCTTTTGCTCAAGCTTCCCTCAGTGTGACTTTTGGTCAACTTCCTGTTGCCTGCAAGATATAGAATTCTCAGCTCCAGCACCATATTTATTTGTACACTATCATGCTTCCAATCTTGATCATAATGGACTGAACTTCTGGATCTGTAAGCAAGATACCCTCAAATGTTTTCTTTATAATAGTTGCCATGGTAATGGTGTTTTTTCAAAGCAATAAAAACCCAAAATAAGACATCCATATAATATAAAATGCTCACTTTTGATAACTTTTAAGTGTAAATTTCTGATTTTTAGAACATTTGCATTTTGTAAACCAAAACTATATACCATTCAAATAACAACTTCCAATTTCCTTCTAGCCCTGACTCTCATATTCTCTCTTACCCGGATTGGTCTCAAATTTGCTGATTCTGCTGCCTCAGCTTCCTGAGTGCAGAGATTGCAGGCATCCACCACCATACTCATTTCGATTGGCTTATTCCAATTATTATTTTTAACAAAATGATGACCTTAATGCTCATCATATTATACTGTATGATAGGATTTCCCTCTTTTTCTATGTCAGAATAATTGTGTGCATGTGTATATCTATCTATCTATTATCACCTACCTACCTATCTGTCTGTGAATCTGTCTACCTGCCTGCCTGCCTGCTGAATTATATATTCATCTGTTGGTGGCCATAAAGAGTTGCTTCTACTTCTTCGCAATTGTGAGTGATGCAAATAACATGGGTGTTCAAATATTTTATGGTTCCATTTTTAATTCTTTTGGTTGGGGCGGGGAGAGATTGATTTCTGGAATGGATACTGATTTCATTGTTAATCCTATGAGGATCTTTTATTCCATTTTCTACAGAGGCTTATCATCTGACACTTCCAGCAGAAATGCAGAAGATTTCAGTTTCTTCACATTCTTAATATTTATTGTATTCTAGCCAGGCGGTGGTGGCACATGCCTTTGATCCCAGCACTCGGGAGGCAGAGGCAGGTGGATCTCTGTGAGTTTGAGGCCAGCCTGGTCTACAAGAGCTAGTTCCAGGACAGGGTCCAAAGCTACAGAGAAACCCTGTATTGAAAAACAAAACAAAAAAAATTTATTGTATTTTATAGAAGCTGATCTCATACATGTGATGATATTTCAGCAGTCTGAGCTTTTCCTAATGATGAGCAGTGCTGAGCATCTTTCACAGTCCATCCTGCCATTTTGTGCATTCTCTTTGGAGAAGTATCTGCTCAGGTCCCTTGATTTAAGCTGGTTTGCTCATTTCCCTGCTGCTGTAGGACGTCTGCATATATCCTGATAGGAACCCTTTACCAGGTAGATGCCTTGTCATCATTTTCCAGTGTCTTAGATGCTTTATTTTCACTCTTGCTTCTTGTAATGTGAAGTTTTAGTTTGAAGGAGTTTCTTTAATTTTTGATGGAGTTTCAATTGTTCAGTTTTGCTTTTGTTACCTGTGTGTTATCATAACCAAGAAACCACTGCCAAATTTAAAGTCATGAAAATTTTAGGCCTTTAATCCATTTTGAACACCCCCTCTGCCACAAAGTATAGTATGAACTAAAGACCTAACTTCATCCTCTTCAGAAGAGCAAAATTTGTTGAGAAGACTATCCCTCTGCCTATCATGTATTCTCAGAAAGCGAAGATCATCTGACTTCATATATATGGAGTTTTTGTTTTGGGACCTCTCTGTTATGTCCTTTTGGATTAGAGGTTTATCATGTCAGTACTATATCTGCTACATTTCACCCAATTACAGGCTTAGTTCTGTAGCTTGCCTTCCCCCTAGATAAAATATATTAAAATAACTTGCTGTAGAACCACCTCCTACTTCCTGACAGCATCATCCAGTCAAGAACAAAGGTTGTCTCCTCCAACCTTCTTCAAAGCAATGAACTAAAAGCCCCCTCCCTTATGTCTTTCACTGATCCCCTGAAATTCTTCATATATCACAGTTGGGTAACTTTAGCTGGAGGATAAGCCCATACAGATACATGCAACCAATATTTTTTAAGGGTCCAGAACAGAAAGTGCAATAAGAATAGCTCAATGGGGGTGAGGGAGGGCTGGAGAGATAGCTCAACGCTTGGTGTGGAAGGTCCTTCTGTCTATGTGTTGTTTTTATTGGCTAATGAATAAAGAACTCTTTGAGCCTATGGCAAGGGCAGAACAGAACTAGGCAGGAAAAGCTAGGCTGTATGCTGGGAGAAAGAGGGTGGGGTCAGAGGGACACCATGGAGACACTGGAGACAGACACTGGGAACTTACCCAGTAAGCAACAGCCACGTGGCAATATATAGATTGATAGAAATGGGTTAAATTAATATAATAGCTATCCAATAAGAAGCTAGAGCTAATGGGCCAAGAAGTGATTTAATCAATACAGATTCTGTGTGATTATTTCAGGTCTAAGCTAGCTGGGCAGCCAGGAACGACCAAGTGGCCTCCTTACTTAATGCTTAAGAGCACTGACTGATCTTCATAAAGGATCTGGGTTAAATTCCCAGAACCCACATGGCAGCTCACAAGTGTTTGTAAATCCAAGATCTGACACCCTCATAAGACATACCTACAGGCAGAACACCAATGTGCATAAAATAAGAATAAATAAATTATTTTAAAAGAATAGGATTTACCTGCCTCTCTCTCTCTCTCTCTCTCTCTCTCTCTCTCTCTCTCTCTCTCTCTCCCCCCCCCCCCCGTGTGTGTGTGTGTGTGTGTGTGTGTGTATCTGTAGCGGGAATAGAGATAGTAACTGCTATGGGTAGCCCACCAGAGATGACCACTCAGATACATTTTATAGTCAACTGAAAGTCTTTATTCCAGCCAGCTGAGATCAGACTCAGGCATTTGGGGACCTATGTATAGCCCAGAGTGTCCAGAACATGGGTTTTTTAAAGGAATAAAGCCCATCTTGGCATCTTGCTCAAAGCTGCAGTTCATCTTGAGAAGCAAGCAGTTTGAAGCAAAGATAAGTGATGCTGAGATAAGTGGTTAGCTGGGGGAGGGAAGTTCTGCACACACAGGCAGTTTAACAGAAGCTGAGATAAGTTAGGTAGGACATCCTGATCTTTGGTTCCTAAAATAAAGCCGAGTAATTTCCCACGGATTCTCCCTCAAGGAGATCATATTCTAGTTAAACTTGAATATGATATAACTTAACTCAGCAAGACTATGAGATGGAGGAGCCTTGTCTCACCCTGTCACAGTGACAAATGGAGAAATGTAGGCAAAGGCTGCTTGTTCATTTTCCCAGCCACCAAGACCCAAAATAATCACACAGGAACTATATTAATTGCAGTATTGTCTGGCCAATAGCTTAAGCATATTTTTAGCTAGCTCTTACATCTTAAATTAACCCATCCTTATTATTTTGAATTTTACCATAAGACTCATGGTTTACCGGTAAAATCCCTGGGCATCTGTCTCTTTGGCAGCTACATGGCCTCTGTCTGACTCCGCTTTCTTTCTCCCATCATTCAGTTTAGTTTTCCTGCCTAGATCTATTCTGCCCTGCCACAAGCCCAAATCAGCTTCTTTATTAACGAATGGTAATAAAACATATTCACAGTATACAGAGGGGAATCCCACATCAGAGAAATACAGATGAAGTCTTACTTTAGAACCCAAAATGACACTGCTGATTGAGTTGGTGGGAACTACATTGCAAATTTGTGTTCAGTTGCTCCTGCTGTCTCTTTCCTGGAAGTTTTAAAGTTACTAGCAAAGGGAAATATGGCAGAGGGGTGCCAACTATGGAGGATGGGGAGCTCCTCTGAGACTCTGGGGCCTCTACCGAGTATACCCAGGCTCCTGACATCTGCCACAGAAAAGAATTTCAGAACGAGTCAGAGTGAAACAAGTTGGTGAATTTATTAAATAGAAAGACAAGGAAGGAGTGCTTGGAGAGAGTGAGGGTTCGGGCATCAGGAAAGAGAGGAATGCTCCAAGGTGGTCCTGCCATTTTTGGACTTTGAGATACTTAATTTGTAGCTAAGTTAAATATTGAGGAGAATTTGTGTTGGTATATTTCTTTTTCTTTTCTACAGAATTCTGCTCTTAAAGAGGAAGCTTTGTTTGTTTGTTTATTTGTTTGTTCTTATTTTTCAAGACAGAGGTTCTCTATGTATCCCTGACTGTCCTAGAACTTGCTCTGTAGACCAGGCTGGCCTCAAACTCACAGTGATTAACTTGCTGAAGAGTAAGCTTTTTAAGGTACATTGCTTGGACTTGCTGCTGAAGAAGGGGTGCTAGAGATTGATCAGAGAGATCTTTACTTATAGATAGAGCACAAAAAAGTTGTTCTGAAGCATAGTTCATTAGCCATTTTTTTGTTTTGTTTTGTTTTTTTCCCAAGACAGGGTTTCTCTATAGCTTTGGAGCCTGTCCTGGAACTTACTCTATAGACCAGGCTGGCCTTGGACTCACAGATATCCACTTGTCTCTGCCTCCCAAATGCTGTGATTAAAGATGTGCTCCACTACACACTTCATTGATTATTTTTAACAACCTTGCTTGTGATATTTTTCTTGAGGTGTAGGAGGGATCTTTCTTATGTTCCCTCTATTTCCTAACTAGCTATTCTGTTGAAGAACCAGCCTGCCTCCATCTTAGATTTAAAAGCCATCTTATAGTAAAGAAAAAACTAGATCATTTTCTGTTCATGATTAATCCTCTGCTTCTCAAGGATTGTGCTATGTCCCACTATAGGTAGATTTTCTTTGTCCCACCTGCCAGCTCCCAAATAGTCACACAGAGACTTATTCTTAATTATGAAACCTTGGTTGATAGCTTAGGCTTGTTTCTAACTAGTTCTTTATACGTAAATTAGTCTATATCTTTTAATCTACAATCTTTTATGCGACCTGGTTATCTTTACGCTGTAATCCCCATGTTGCTTCCTCTCGCCTGTCTGGCGACTCCCCTTCTTCCCAGGGTTCTCTCTACCCCCAAAATCCTGCCTAGCTATTGGCCATTTAGCTTTTTATTAGACCAATCACAGTGACATGTCTTCACACAGTGTAAAGGAATATTCCACAACATTCCACCTGTAATCTTAACCACAAACGGCTCTGTTCTGCCTGTTCCAGGAGTGACAATCATGCCTTTGTTTCAGGAGGTCGTTAGGACTAACTTGTGTTTCTAATCTGCTCCCGAACCCCATTTATTTTGCCCACCAAATCCCCAGTTTGGAACCTGAGCTATATAAAAACTGTGTCTTTTTTACTTCTGGGCTTGCTCTCTAAAACCCCAACATAGGGTGAGACAGCTGGCTGGTCCCAGGCACACCTCTAAAGTAAAGCTTGCTTTAATTGGATGGTTGTGGATTTGGCCTTTCTCCTCACAGTTTTCAGGTTTAACACTGCCTGATTATTGCTAAAATCTGAGAAACCTGATGTAAGCGTTCTATCACAAACTCACACTGCACAACAAACTTCACACAAGAGAGTTATTGGGAGAAAAAAACTCGGAGGGTGGCTGCCTTTCCTTAGGCAAGAAGCAGCAGGGAACTGAACAGAAGATAGAGTTTACATAGAGTTTCTTGGGGGGCGGCTGGAGCTTTCTAGTGTGGCCTGGAATTGGTGGGAATTTTGTGGCCTGATTCTGGGCCAGGCATAGGAATTAGTGGGATTCTGCAGTCAGACTCTGGGGCAAGCTCAGGCATTGGTGAGATTCTGTTGCTTGACCCTGGTCTTGGGGTCAGGGTCAAGTCAGGGTCAGGCTGTTTTTCTTTTGACTCTGACTTTTGGGGTCACGTCAGGGTCAGGGTATTTCTCCTTTGCCCTGGTCTCAGGGTCAAGTCAGGGTCGGGCTGGTTTTTTTTTTGTTGTTTGTTTGTTTTGTTTTTTGTTTTTGACTCTGACCCTTGGAGTCAAGTCAGGGTCAGGGTATTTCTCCTTTGCCCTGGTCTCAGGGTCAAGTCAGGGTCAGGGTGTTCTTTCCTTGGCCTTTTACCCTACAGTTGGGAACTTTTTTTTTCTATTGATAGTCTATTTTTTTTTATTGAAAATAGATTTTTTCCCCCTCATCTCCTGATTTTGGTTTCCCCTCTCTTTATTCCTCCCAGTTCCTCCTCACTTTCCCTCCTATCTGGGTCCACCCCCTTTCTGTTTCTCCTTAGAAAACAAACAGGCTTCTAAGGAATAATAATAAAATAAAACACAATAAGATAAAACTGTTCTTTTTACAACAGTAGTATTTGGTTTTACCGTAGGTCCCTGGACTATCTAATCTAAGGTTCTTGATCACTCACTCAGTGTTGGGTATGGGTTCCATCCACTGTAGTGGGCCTGAAGTTAAAACAGATGTTGGTTGGTTACTCCCATAAATTTGTGCCACTATTGCACTAGGATATCTTGTAGGTGGGGCACCACAGTAGATCAAAGCATTTGTGGCTGGATTGCTCTTTACTTTACATTATAGGTAGCATGCAGAGTACCTTCCTGTACCAAAGATGCTAGCACTTTGGGGTAAAGGCTCTATGTAGGCACCAGCTCGACTTCTCCATGTTCAATGAGTTGTGTAGGTGTTGCCTTCTGCAATGGAGCCTTCCACATCAGATGGTAGAGGGCAACCTACAGTCTTGGCAACAGCCTGAGTTGTTTGGGGTTCCTATGGGACCCCTTTGACCAACAACTCAATTAGATGTAACCCAATCCAGGTACTGGAAGCTTCATTTGGTGACAAAAAATGTCAGGTTATGACTCTGTCTCCCCCATTAATTGGTGATCTCATTTAGATAGCCTTCGTGTGTGTGTGTGTGTGTGTGTGTGTGTGTGTGTGTGTGTTAGGAAGCTTTTACCATATTAGGTTTTCATACCACCTTTCAAATGGCCCTTAATTTTTGATTCTCTTCCTTCTTTCCCCTCCCCTTCTCCATTTCATCCTTTTGTGCTGGCCCTCCCCTCTATTCCATGACCATCTATCTATTCTATTTCCCTTTCCTAAGAGAGATCTATCAGTCCCTAGTTCCTTTCTCTATACCTAACCTCTATGGTTCTATGGGTTGTAGCTTGGTTATCATTGACTTAATAGCTAATAACCACATATAAGCCAACACATCCCGTATTTGTCTTTCTTGGTTGGGGTTACCTCACTATGGATGACTTTTTAGTTCCATCTATTTACCTGCGGGTTTCAAATTTTTTTAAACAACTGAGTAATACTTCATTATGTAAATGTATCACATTTTCTTTATCCATTCTTCTGTCGAGGCACATCTAGGTTGTTTCCAATGTCTGGCTATTGTGAAAAGAGCAGCAGTGAACATGGTTGAGCAAGTGTCTCTGTGGTTAGGATGAAGCGTCCCGTGGGTATATACCCAAGAGTGGTATTGCTGGACCTTGAGGTAGATCAGTTTCCACCTTCACTGATTTTCATAGCGGCTGTGCAAGTTTGCAGTCTCGCCAGCAATGGATGAATGGAGACTTTATTTTCTACCTTGAACTTTGGAGGGTTGTGGGGAAAGCTGCGCTAAGTGCAGCTTAGCACAGCTTCAGCAAGCCTCCCTACACCTTGCGCAGAATCCGTCATTTTCCCCTTCGCCGCGGTCCGCCCACGGCGCTGCCGAGGTGCTGGTGAGAGCCAGAGGCCGCTCTAGCTGGCCGCACGGTGGCGGGGCCGCGGCTGCCTGGCTTCCTGGTACCGCCATGTTGGACGCGCGGGACTTGAACCATGGTGGCGAGCGCCAGGCTGCGGCTCCCGGCACGGCCAGCCGGGCTGGACACATGGTGGAAGTGCGGCCGGGACTGTATCTGGGTGGGGCAGCGGCGGTGGCGGAGCCAGACCACCTGATGGAGGCCGGCATCACCGCAGTGCTGACGGTAGACTCGGAACCGGGTTTCCAGGCGGGGGCTGGGTTCGAAGGACTCCGGAGCCTCTTCGTGCCGGCGCTGGACAAACCCGAGACCGACTTGCTCAGCCACCTGGATCGCTGCGTGGCCTTCATCGGCCAGTCGCGAGCCGAGGGACGTGCGGTGTTGGTGCACTGGTGAGTGCAAGGCACAGGGGCAAGCCTCCTACTCAGTCTCGCCTTTCTGCACAGCTCCCAGAAGTGGAGGAACCGGGTGTCATAGCTGATAATCTCGCTCCTCATCCTCATCCTTGGGTCGTGAGGCTCAAGGAGGAGGGTCTGGAGTCTGGCCCCTGGTTCATGTTTTGTTTGGTTCATTTTGCAGCATCAGCCTCTCTCTCTCTCTCTCTCTCTCTCTCTCTCTCTCTCTCTTTCTCTGTATGTGTGTATGTATGTGTGTATCTGTCTGTCTGTCAATGATCAGTCTATAGTTTTGGAGTTGAATGTAGTACAGCTAGATGTATTAGGGTGAAAATATGTGATACTTTTCTTCCTTATTCTAAAAGTCACTGTGGTTAAACAAGAGAAAACCATGAGACTTTTTGTTTTTTTTGAAACAAGGTCTTACTGGTGTAGCTCTGGCAAGCGAGAAACTCGCTCGCTGTGTAGACCACGCTGGCTTCAAAACCACAGATACCCGCTGGCATCTGCCTCCAGAGTGCTGCACACCTTCAGTGCGCCACCATGCCTGAGAATTTTTAATCAAAGTTTTACATAACCAAGGGAAAATGCTTGGTTTGATTAAGACTGGACAGTTGTATACCAATGTGATTGGACAAGTGTGATCTAATGCCAATGAAGTGAGAGGGTTACTCGGCCTGGCCCGTATTGATCTTCCTCTGGGGTGTAGGGCAAGGCCCTTTCTGGATTGATGGCCTTAGGATACATCAGACTAAGTAGCTCAGAGAATTGATTTGTCCTGCTAGCATGTTAGGCAGACACTCTAGTACTGTGGCCTAGCTCCAGTCTTCAGGGGACGTGTTTGTAGCCAGTTCTTACACAGAAGGGCCGAGAAAGGTTACAGTGTCCTGTCTCTCTGTCGCTCTTTTGAGATGTAAGTTTTGCTGTCTTGTCTAGGCTGTCCTTGAACTTGGGACCCTGCTGCTTCTGCCTCCTGAGTGGTAGTATTTATATGCATGTGCTACTACTTTGTCTTTAATTCTGGTCTTTGTGCTTAATATTGGAATAGAGAGGGTCTGGCCTCTCTGCCTTGTCCTGGAGTGCGTAGGGAGAAAGAGAAGCAAAAGAAATGATAAACAGATCGGGGGAGACCAGTGTTGAGAGAAAAGGACCTTGCATTTGTTCTGTAGCCGTTACAATTTTTTTCTTAAAAAATATCTGTAAATAGAGTGGTCACAAAATGTGATTAGCCACTCAGCCCAACCTGTGAGATCACAGACTCTGTTACTTTTTACCAGAAATCAAGTCACTCCCCAGCCCCCTGCAGCTCTCTGGGACAGAAAGTTGATGCAATGTGAATTGTGCCCTTACATCACGTAGAGGTCTCTTTCTCCTGTTAGCAGCTGTGAGCAAGGTTAGGTTGTCACACCCCCCCTCTGCCCCCGCCCCACCCCCAAATAACTTTATTTTTATGTAGTGCCCTTCTGCCTTGTGACTTTTGGTTTGGAGGCCAGGCCAGGATAGGTCACCACATACTTTGGAGCTTGCCTCCTTCTGTGAAAACCCGTAAGAGTTAGAAATTCCCTTTGTCCTCCAGAACTAGAAGTCTCTTCTCTTTGGGAACCCCGTGAGGATCACACCTCCGGGAGATCTCCAGGCTCTCTCCCCTAACAAAGCTCACCTGAAGGGTGATTTGTGTTGTTCCTTTCTACATACCTACAGTAAGTCAAAACACAGCCTGACTCAGAATTGTATATCCCTTTTCATTAGGAGAAGGAGACAGTGGGGAATGTCAGCAGATTTTCAGAGGTAAAAATGGGTTTTCAGTGGACATGGAGAAACATACGAAACCTGTTGAACCTGTGGGAATCATAAACGATTCTTTTGGCATATTGAATTGGATTGAAATAGAAGGCAGCTGTGTGTGACAGTCTGCTTTGGCGTGTTGACAAGCTTGTCTTTCCCCCCTGCTATCTGAAAATAATTAATGAAAACTCAGGGACAGAACCTGAAGTAATTTTCTTCATCCTTGGTGCCTCTGGACTTGAAGCGAACAGGAAGAGAAAGCCTCCCTCTGTTGGTAGTGGGAGATAATCAGTATACTATGATGTGTGTTTTGAGCAATAATCCATGCATCCCTTCAGGGGTAGGAGAGGTTAACGTTGACATTCTCAAGACCGCAGAGTAAAACCAGATTATTTTTATTTCCTTTTTTTGTAAATGGTGCTGGGATGAAATCCAGAGTTTCACACTTGTAAGTACTCACAAGTGCTCTGGTGCTCTTCTGAGCTGGACCCTCAGCTCCAATAGATATAATTAATATATATATATATAAAAGATTTATTTATTTATTATATATACAGTATTCTCAGTATTCTGTCTGCATGTATGCCTGCAGGCCAGAAGAGGGCATCAGATTTCTTTACAGATGGTTGTGAACCACCATGCGGTTGCTGGGAATTGAACTCAGGACCTTTGGAAGAGCAGGCAATGCTCTTAACCACTGAGCCATCTCTCCGGCCCTATAGGGAGTTTTTTGTTTGTTTGGTTGTTGTTTTTTTCTCTATGCTCTGCTTGGGGTGAGACTGGTTGATGAATGGTGGAATTAGGATGTGAAGGATTCCTGGGCCTTGTCTAGGAACCTGGCAGCGTATATTGCAGCAAAGATAAAAGGCTGGAAAATCTTAGTAGGTGTTGGGGATTCCTGAGTAGTCCTGCTGGGTGGTTTGAACTGTTTTGTTGGACTCTTGTGCAGTAGCCCTAAGGGTGGACACGGGGACAGAAGGTAGTGATGAAAGACGTATGGGACCAGATCTGGAACAACTTGGAGTAAAGAACAAAGGAGCTACAACATCAGTTAAAAACTTTAAGGTAGTTATTTTTGAATAGTTAGTACATCCATATTGATCAGAATTTAAAAGGAATAAGGAAATCAATGACTGTTTGTATGTTGGCAGTATTTAAGAGGTGATGGATTATTTTGAATGGAAGTGGAAATGAGCTGGGTACAGTGGTACACACCTGTCACCCCATCACGTCGGAGGCTGAGACAGGAAGATTGCTGTAACTATGAGAAAAGAAAAGATAGAAATGAGGTGGACCTAAATTTTACCATTAATAGGGGGCTGGGCTTTCCCTTGGTTTTTAATTGCTGCTATTTGCTATTTTATTTTGAAGGTCTCTTTTTCAGCCATGCAGGAGTCAGTCGAAGTGTTGCTGTAGTGACTGCCTTTATAATGAAGACAGACCAACTTACCTTTGAAAAGGCCTATGAAAGCCTCCAGACTGTCAAGCCGGAAGCTAAGTGAGTCCTGTCACAGTAACACTTCTTTCTCTTCCTTTAAAGTCTGTGTGAATGTATGGTGTGGCGCACGTGCGTGTTTGTGTGTGTGTGTGTGTGCGTGCGCGCGCAAACGCGTGTGCGTATGTGTGTATGTGTGTGCGCACACGTGTGCGTGTGTGCATGCATATGTGTGTGTGTGTGTGTGTGTGTGTGTGTAGTGCATGTGGGGGGGTGTACACCCCTGCACTTGCATGGGTGGGTGTGTGTGGAATGCATGTGTGGGGGTGGGTGCGTGTGTGTGGGGGGGGTGGGTGTGGAATGCATGTATGTGTGGGGGTGCACGCCCCTGCACTTAGCATGGGCCAGAGGCAAACTTAGGATCTTCCCCATCTGCTGTTACCAGTTCTCCTTTTGTCCTGAGGTTTTATTGAAAGAGGATCCAGCTTCATGCTCGCTTTTCATTGCAGGATGAATGAGGGATTTGAAGGGCAACTGAAGTTATATGAGGCCATGGGATGCGAAGTCGACACCTCTAGCGCTGTTTACAAGCAGTACCGGCTCCAGAAGGTCACTGAGAAGTACCCGGGTGGGTGAACACTAATCTCTGGTAGAGTCTGCACTCCACTGAGGTGTCGTTTACCTGGACACTAAATGCATTATATTACCTTTCAAGAACTCCTAGGAGGCAGAGACTGCCGTTTCCTCTGTTTAGCAGAAAGTCACATGGTTTAAAAATGGCTGGGATTGAAATCTGGCAGTTCATTTAGAGTGAAGGCTTATTCTTTTTGCTTTCCTCCCTGATTTCTCAACGTGGAGAGCTTTGCTCTGAGTTCAGCTTGTATCGCCTCAGTTTGGCATTGGGATTTTTTCTGAAAATCTAGAAGGTTGATATTGACAGTTGGATGATGCATTTAAATTACCTTGCAGAACTTCGGAATTTGCCTCAAGAACTCTTTGCTGTTGACCCAACCACCATGTCACAAGGATTAAAAGATGACATTCTCTACAAATGTAGAAAGTGCAGGTAAAATATTTTGGATCCTCTGGAATTTTTAATCGTCTTGGTAGTTGAAAAAGCACTTCAAGTTTTATTTTCTTATCTCTCTAGGAAGGATTAGTTTAATTGAATATTATGGAAATTTTACATGCAAACCTGCCTCAGAGAGAATGTAGTTTAGTAATCAGATTGTAGGAGCTATTGAAATTTTGAGAAGCATACTCAATGTTGTATTCTTTTAGCTTGTAAAAATATTGTACATTTCATCTTTGTTTTCTTCCTTTGAAAGTTGTTAATGCTTTTTCTTTGGCGGTTTTGCAGGCGATCTTTATTTAGAAGTTCTAGTATTTTGGATCATAGTGAAGGAAGCGGGCCTATAGCCTTTGCTCACAAGAGAACGACACCGTCTTTGGTACTTATGGGGAGTCAGGCTCAGTGTACATCTTACTTCATTGAACCTGTACAGTGGATGGAGTCGACTTTGTTGGGAGTGATAGATGGACAGGTGAGAGCATCATTTTCTTCCTGCAGTTTTGTTGTATCGTCTAAAATCTGTCTCCTTTTCCACCTTTAAACTGTATTTTAGAGTAGGGAATGTGACTTAGTTGGTAGAGTGCTCATTTAATACGCGTGAAGCCCTGGGTTCCATCTCTAGCATCCATAGGCCAGACTTGAAATGCCAGCACTCTGGAGGTTAAGGCAGGAGGGTTGGAAGTTAGGGGCACCTCAGGCACACAGTGAGTTTGATATCCTGACTGTTCATGGGGCACTGTCTCAAGGCAACACAACAACAAACATTTTTATTATTTTTAATATCCGCATTACATCTTCTTTCTTTTGTATGTGGGTGTATGTACCTGTGGGTGTTCTGGGGTGTCACACACTCACACATGGAAGTCAGAGAACAGCCGGTGGAAGTTGGTTTCCTCTGTTCACCATGTAGGTCTCAGGACCAAGCCCAGGCCGTCGGGCCACCTTATTGTCTGGATAAAAAGCCAAAACTAACAAACATCTGTGTTGTAATCAACTGTTCCATTCTGAAGATTCTGAGGACTGTATCTTTTTAGTATATGAATGACGTCACCAAAAATAAATGGTTCTTCTTTTTAAATTAAACTCAAGGTCTTGCCCATGTAAGAGTGCAGTCTGCCATAAAACTGTGCCCCCAGTATTCAAGTAAAATGTTTTTAGAAATTAGCTGATTCAAATTCATTAGCCATATTTGATAGAGAACCACTCATCTGAGTTACATTTGTTTTAAGACTATTGTTTAAGTTTTCAAACATAAGACCAATATTTTAAAAGTAATTAGATATATCACAAAATTAAGTGAGATAAATCAAGGTAAAATTAGGTTTAAAATTTATTTTTCTCATTTAGTTTTATGGCACCCATTCCCTATGTTGCTGTTAATGCATTTGCTGCGGGATGCTTCCATTCCCTGTTAGAGAGTGGAGCTCAGAAGCATATCCTGTGCCCTCACATTTGCCTTTATGTGCACTTAATACTAATCTGAAGGTTTTCTATAAAAATGTTTTTTAAATGCAGGTAATTTAATCCAGGGTCCTTGTGTGCCTTATGCATTCTACATGAGCTACAACTCAACCCCATGAAATAACAATTTTAATGAATTTGTAAGGTTGTATGGTGTCTAAAAGTTTGTTTGGTAGATATTTTATGAAACCTTTCACTGTTTATCTCATTTGAGGATGTAGTAGCTAAAGATGTACTTGCAATCTATTGATGAGGAAACTTAATTTAAATTAATAACTATTTTGTCTGGAAAGTGGTGTCCATACGTTCAGATTGAGCTGCTTTAAACCTGTTTTATTTAATAATGCTCGGTAGCTTTTTAGTTTAGTTACAAAGGTATTTTTTTTTATCACACTCAAAATAATGTGCTCATCGGGAGTCACTCTGCATTTTACTGTCGTTGTTTCTTCTTGTGTTTTGGGACAGAGTTTGGCTATGTGGTTTGGCTTGGGCTTGAACTCATGATCCTCCTTCCTCAGCCTCTTGAGTGTTAGGGTTTTAGGTGTGCCTTACCAAGCCAGGCTTCTATTCAGTTTTGGTTTTTGAGGCAGGATCTCATGTAGCCCAGTGTAGTAGCCTTTCTCTTTGGACCACCATCCGGCTCCCAGATAAAGACACAGAGACTTATTATTAGTTGTGAATGCTCGTCCTAATCTCATGCTTGTCCTGCTAGCTTATAACTTGATTTAGCCTGTTTCTCATCTATGTTTCCCCTTGGGACTTTTCACCTTTCTTTCATTCTATATGTCCTATTTTCCTGCTTCCTCCATGTCTGGCTGCGAGCCAGCCACCAGCCTCCCTTTTTTTCTCCCTCTTTCTCTCTTAACCTAGATTCTCCTCCTACTTAACTTACGCTCTCTGCCTGCCAGCCCTGCCTATCCCTCTACTGCCTACCTATTGCCATTCAGCTTTTTATTAGACCAATCAGGTGCCTTAGGCAGGCAAGGTAAAACAATTGTACCACATCTTTGCCTAGTGAAACAAATATTCCACCACAGCCCAGGGTGAATTCTAACTCCGGGTCCTCCTGGAATGTCATGTAGCTCAGACTGGCCTCCAACTCCTTGTCTGAATGAATAAATGAGGACTGCTCCTATATATGGAGGAGGAGAAGATTTGTAGATATGAAGGAGAGCACAGCCAGAGACGTCTGGAACATCCAGGCTGAACTAGGCCAGCCGATGGAACTGGGCCATGAGAGGGGTGGGGGGTGGGGGGGTGAGAAAGACAAAGGGGGGCAACAGCGAAGAGCCAAGGACCAAGAGGCTAAGAGCACCAAGAGGCCAAAAGACTGGGATATATAGGAATCAGAGAATCTGGGGGAGGGAAGTGATGCTCAGGGGCTGGAGAGAGGGTTAGGGTAGGGGGTTGGGTGTGTCAGCCAGAGTGCTCTGTAACAGGTACTTGTGAGTAGGGACTGCAGAAGGCTGGTGACCAGAATCTGCTTTGGTGTGCTAAATAGGCACCTTAGTTAGCATCTTTCCTGAGTTTGTGACCTAACATTTCCTCTTGGGATCTATATAGTCCAGGCTGGCCTCCAACTCTTGGTCCTCTTGTATCTGCCTCACAGGTGTTGGAATTACAAGTATGCACAACTATGCCTGGCTCTCTCTTCCCATTCCTAGGATTGTGAATTGACATAGAGTTTTTAATTTCTAAGAAATCCAATTTTGGTTTTTGAGCTTTTGGCTTGCCTTTATTTAGCCTGTAAAATGAGTGGGCACAGACACAGAGTCAAGGCATTTTTGTAGAGGGCTCTCAGTCATGGGTGAGTGTGGTGTTGCATGCCTTCTATCCCAGCATGGATTTCTGTAAGTTTAAGTCTGGTCTATATAGAGGGTTCCAGGCTAGCTAGGGCTACATAGTGAGATACTGTCTCAACAGACAAGCAAACAGCATTCTAAACCACACTTGTGTCTGTCTTTGTACATTTATTTGTATTTTCATGGAACTCCTGGCCTTGCAACTCCATTGAGGCTAATATTCATAGTGCCATACAGAATTTCTTCTCAATAAGGGAGTGTGTGTACCCGTTTCTCCATCTTATGATAGATAGTATAAAATGTGGAATAAAGAGATGTTAATTCTAAAATGCCCCTGACTTTTCATGATTACCACTGAGGATTGGTATATTTACTTATTCATCAGCCGCCTTAGATAGGTTTCTGTTGCCGTGATAAACTCTGTGACCAAAACCAGTTTTGGGACGAAAGGGTTTATTTCACCTTACAGCATGCACTCTATCTTCTACAAAGTCAAGGCAGGAACCTAAAGGCAGTAACTGAACCAGAGACCCTGGAGGAACTCTGCTTACTGGCTTAGCTTACTCCATGGGCCTGGTTTGTATAAGAAATCAGGCCTTCCTCCCTGGTGGGGCCGTGGGGGGGCACTCTAGTGGGCTGGGCCCTTCCACAAAAAACATTAATCAAGAAAACACTCCCACAGACATGCCCACAGGCCGTTGTGATGGGGGCAGTTCCACAGCTAAGCTTCCTTCTTTTCAGGCAATTCTAGTTTGTATCAAGGTGACAAGCTGACTCATCAGCCATTTAGAGTTTCTTTTTCTGTCTTTATTTTTTCTCGATGTGAAGGAGCTTTTTGAACATTATAGATAAGCTTCATCTAATACAGTTGTTTTTTTCCATCTCAAGCTTATAGTATTTTTTGTCACATTAAAGTTTAAGAAAATAGAGGGATGTGTGTGTGTGTGTGTGTGTGTGAGAGAGAGAGAGAGAGAGAGAGAGAGAGAGAGAGAGAGCAAGAGCGCTCTACGCAGCCTAGGCTGGCTTTGTATGTGCTATTTACCTGAGATTATCTTCAAACTCCTCAAGGTCTAGCTATCTAGGATTACAGACATCTACAATCTACAATGCCTGATTGTATTTTTATTTTTTTCTTTTCTCTATGTTTCTGAGCTTTAAGTCCAGACTTAAATGAAACTTACCTGTTTATTAATTTGGGAAAGGAGTACATGTGCCATGGTCTATGTGTAGCAGTCAGGACAACTTTGTAACATTCCTTCTTCCCCTCTACCTTTACATGGGTCTGGGAATCGAACTCAGGTCATCAGACTCGCTCAGCAAAGGCCTTTACACACTGATCTGTCTTACTGGGTCTGTGCTCAGACTTCTGTAGCTCAATTTAAAATAAGAATCCCTACTCAGACCAGGCACACTAAACATAAGTGATAATGCTGTTGCTAGCATTAGAGAGAGTGCAGATATCTTGATGAGTACTTTTGAATTTCTCTCTTTCTGGAATACCAGTGTCTCTGACGCGCATGCTCCTGATACCAGCTCGTAGTAGAAGATGAGAATCTGAATATGCATTTCCATCTTTTACCGTGAGAGTCTAATTTGGACTCCTGTTATAAACTGATTAGAAGCTAAGTGTTTGTTACCTTGATACAAACATTCTTAGTTGCTTTGAGCTTTGCTTTTCCCTTTCAGCCCGAGGTTCCTGTCCCCCCTTTTCAGTACAAAGTGCCTCTCCTGTGGTAATTGTAGTTTGTGATCAACCCGGATGATGGTGACACATGTCTTGAATCCCAGCACAGGGGAAGCAGAGACAGGTGGATCTCCAGACTCTACAGAGCGAGTTCCAGGATAGCTGGGGCTACACAGAGAAACCCTGTCTTGAAAAACCAAAAACAACCAACCAACCAATCAAAAAAACCCCAAATTTTTTGACAACAGGAATCATGCCTTAGCTATTTTATATTCTGTATTGTCAAAGATAGTTGCTGATGAATATAAAATGGATATAATGACACATTTGCTTCTTTCAGCTTCTTTGCCCAAAATGCAGTGCCAAATTGGGTTCCTTCAACTGGTATGGAGAACAGTGCTCGTGTGGTCGATGGATAACCCCGGCTTTTCAAATACACAAGAACAGAGTGGATGAAATGAAAATGTTGCCAGCTCTGGGATCACAAACAAGGAAATTATGAACTTGGGACACAGTTTGGAATAAAACCAGAGGAAATGTATTTCTCTTGATAATTATCTTTCATAGTAGAGGCCAAAATTTCATTTAGTGTCCAAAGGTAGTTACTGTAGCAGATATGTGTTGGTAACTTATTACATGGTGTATGATGCATATATGTTACTTCACTGGGCAATCATGTACATTTGATTTGGTATTAAAATCTTTTATAATCAGATGCCCTGTTACATGTTTTAAGCTTTTGTGCTGTTTGGATCCAGCCCATGCTTTAAGCATGCTAGGCAAACATTCTACCTCTGACCTGTATCTGGGACCTCTTTTTTTTTTAAATATTTATTTATTTATTATGTATACAATATTCTGTCTGTGTGTATGTCTGCAGGCCAGAAGGGGGCACCAGATCTCATTACAGATGGTTGTGAGCCACCATGTGGTTGCCAGGAATTGAACCCAGGACCTTTGGAAGAGCAGGCAATGCTCTTAACCACTGAGCCATTTCTCCAGCCCTGGGACCTCTTATATATGTAAAAGTTGTGCTTTGTAGCATTTTGGTTGTATGATACTAAAGTCTAGATGGATAAAATTGTATGGAAAAAGTTGAGACTGTCCGTATCCAGGTAGATATTCTTTGGTTTTCAGAAATATAAAGCAGATTAATTTGTTGTATTTTGAAAAATTATTTCAGTGTCTCATTTAAGGGACATTAGTAAACCTACACATGTGCCTTTTAGTGACTCCTCCTGGGGAAATGTGAACAGGCATCTATACTGGGCACTGACCACAGACCAAAGAGATACTTCCACCCAAGTCCAGCTTGGTAAACTGGTGAATTTATTGAGTTTACTTCCAGAAGTGTGGGTAATCACTCCCAAAAGCTGCATTCCTACAGCTTCCTGCTCAGTTTGCAGGCAACTTACTTCGGGAGAGTCTCTTCTCCCAGTAACCATCATAGTTTATGGACCTGTTGATCTTGTAACTGTCTTGAATGTTGTAAATAGTTTAATCCCTTTCTTCTCTCCTGAAGTTGGGAGGGTAGAGAGAGAGGGAGAGGGAAAGAAAGTGAGTTTTGAAAAGGTCACTATGTAGCCCTGGTGTGTTGTGTGTGTGTGTGTTTGAAACTGGGTGTTTATGTAGCTCTGGTTGTCCTAGAACTCACTCTGTAGACCAGAATGGCATGACAGAAATCCAAGTGCCTCTGCCTCCTGAGAGTGCCGGGATTAAGGGTGTATGTTGACAGGTTTCTGTCCTGCTTGGTTTCTGTCCTCCCACCAGGTCCCACAGCCATTTAGCCCCCAAAGAAATCACACAGAGGTCTATATTAAAGACAAATTGATTGGCCCATTAGCTCAGGCTTATTAACTCTTATAACTTATATTAACCCATTATTCTTATTTGTGTTAGCCACATGGCTCCGTACCTTTTTCAGTGGGGCAGGTCACATCTTCCTTCTTCAGTGTCTAGACAGGAATGGGCTTCCTCCGTCCCGAATTCTTCTGTTCTCATTGACCCGCCTCTACTTCCTGTCTGGTTGTCCCGCCTATACTTCCAATCAGTGTTTATTTAAAACATAATTGACAGAATATAGACAATTGTCCTGCACAACTCCCCCCCCCCCTAAAAAAAAACCAAGAACATTCATAGTCCATTTTATGGGAATGTGGGCGTAGTTTTCCAGGCTACTTCCTGCTGGTTGAGGGTGCTGATAATCTTATGGGGACCTAAAGAAAATTTAGAATTATCTTCAAGTCCTGACTGGAGTATCCTGTGAGTCTTGATCATCTCAGGCAGCAGTCTTGAATCTGTTCTGGATGTAGAACTCAGACATCTGGGCCATCTGTTCCTACCGGAGATTTCTCAAGTGGTCTCCCTGGATCAAACCTGATTATTCTTAACTCAGAATGAATCCACAGCCTCTCATTTTCTGTGAAAACAAAAGCAAAATGTCTTCTCCAAAGTAACATACCTTTTCACTTCAATTTTGAAAGTCAAGGTATTTTCAAAACACCTATCTTGGATTAATCCAGTGGCATTTATAAGCAAATATCTATTAGCAGCTGTTGCTCCTTTCTCAGCATTCAAACAATTCAAAGAGAGCACAATAACATAGAGTATCCAGATTCTCTGTGTATTTTTCATCTTTATGTGGCTTTATTTAAAACTTTTATTTTGACTTTTGACTTTTTGAAACAGGTTCTCTGTGTATCTTTGGCTGTCCTGGAACTCCCTCTGTAACCAGGTTGTCCTTGAACTCACAGAGATCTTCCTGCCTCTGCCCACCAAGTGCTGGGATTAAAGGCATGTGCTACCACACCTTGAACTCACAGAAAACTGTCTGCCCCTGTCTCTCAGGTGTTGGGATTAAAGGCATGTACCACCAAACCCAACTACTCTCTTTTTTATTTTAAGGACTTTAACCTCTTTCTTTACTCTCCCAAACTTGCATATATTTTTAACATACTGTCAATCATTTAGAGGTTTTCTTCATTTTTGAATCTCTCTTTACTATACTCTCTTTCTTTTTCTGACCACATGAGTCTTTAACTTGCTAAGCAATATGGGTAAGATTAAAGCCGTGCCTTTGACAGCTGGATCCAGCCCATTCCTTAGCTTTCTGAAATTCCAAGCTCATGGCTGACCCATGTTTATTGCCACAACTCTTAAATGAGAGTGCTTGCCTCTAGCAAGCAGAGCAGATCTGAGAAACTGCTGCTACCAAGAAGCCATGCTTTATTCTTTTCTGTCTAGAATTACTCCTCAAACTCTCTCAGGCTTTTTGTGGATATAGTTGTCCGTGTGGGCACCATTCTGTTGACTGAGGTTTCTGTCCTGCTTGGTTTCTGTCCTCCCACCAGGTCCCACAGCCATTTAGCCCCAAGGAAATCACATGAAGGTCTATATTAATGATAAATTGATTGGCCCATTAGCTCAGGCTTCTTATTAACTCTTATAACTTATGTTAACCCATTACTCTTATTTGTGTTAGCCACATGGCTCGGTACCATGTCACAAGTGTATGTGTCACCATGTATGGCCAGATTAGCTTTTTAGTTTTACCTATAGTAGCAAGAATGTATTTTAATTGTTTATTATTAGAGTTAGACTTAATTAGATATTTGAACATTTACATAAAATCAGCATTAGCTAAGAGGGCCTTAGACATATTATTTGTGTCTGTGTATAACACATTGACGAAGCGGGGTAGTGGTGATGCATGCCTTTAATCCCAGCACTGGGGAGACAGAGGCAGGTGAATCTCTGAGTTTGAGGTTTGTAGTCAGACTTTCCTTTGTGGGACTACCAGACTACAAATTATGACACAGACTTATTCCTGATTATGAATGCTTTACCGCTAGCTTAGGGTAATTCCCATCTAGCTCTTGTAACACAAATTAACTTGTTTCTATTAATCTACATTCTACTACATGACTTTTACCTCTGTATGACCAACTTGTTCTGTGTCTCACTGTGTCCATACCTCTCTCCTTCCCAGAGTCCTCTCTCTCCCCGGAAGTCCCACCTAGTCCCGCCTGCCTAGCTATTGGCATTCAGCTCTTTATTAAAGCAATCAGAAAGTGCCTTAGGCAGAGACACTTCTTTACAGTATACAAAAGTATTATTGCACAACAGAGGCCAACCTGGTCTACAGAGCAAGTTCCAGGACAGCCAGGGCTACATAGAGAAACACTATCTCAAAACAAAGAAACAAAACCCAAAACAATCAAAAAAGACACTGACATGCAAATAATTTTTAAATAATATGAACAACAATTCTCTCTGAATGTTTGGGAGGGGCATTACTGATGATTCTTGAGAAAGACCTCCGTTATGGAAACTTGCATATAATATTTCTTAAACAAGAAAAAAAATCTTTCATTTCTGTCTTTCATAAAATTTGCTCACCTTTTTTTCCTTCATATCTTCTCAAAGCTTTTCAAAACCTGGTCACTTTGTGAGAGTGCCTCTTTGTGGGTGAAAAATGGTTCAGCACGATTTCATATGGCTCAGCTTACTGTCTAGCCACCCTACACCATAGCATATAGCAGAGAGTAGCCCATTTCATTTGAATCTACATTTTTCATTATAATGTGTAATGTGCACTCAGACCATGTGTGCATTATTGTAGGTGACACAGTGAACACATCAGTCAAGCCCCTGCTTTCTGGCTACTGCAGTCCGACTAGAAGGGGCAACACCTTTTTGAAAGCTAATTGTACTTGCAAGTGAGGAATAGCTGGGAAACCTAACTATGTGAAGTTCAGCCAGGGTAGTGGTTTATGCCTGTAATTCCAGTCCTCTGGAGATGGAGGCAGGAGGATCAGGAGTTAAGGTCTTCCTGAGCTTTGCAGGGAGTTGGAGCAGAGGCTACAGGAATCTCGAACAGAACAGCAGAAAAATAGAACAAGGTGTATGCACACTGCTTTGGGGCCACCGGACAGCATGACCCTGAGTGTGTCTACTTCCTTTGCTGGGTGTAGATGGTGCTACCAGGAACCAGCCAAGACTTTGGTTCTCTGGGTTATTTTAGGCTTGGTGAAACTGGTGTGGGCAACTAACTGGTGACTGATCCTGGACTAAACGCCCTAGAACAGATGGCAGCCAGTATCTGGGACTCTCCAGTGATTTTTTTTATATTGCTTTATGATCAAACATCTCACTCTTCCTCCCCACCCTCAACACCCTCTAAGCACCTTCTCACTTTCATGTCTTTTTGTTTCTCTTTTCCCAGCCACTGAATTTAACTGGTACTATCTCCGTGAGCATGGATGTGGTTGAATCCAAATTAGAATCAAGACTGACATCAAAATCTCCTTTACTCTCTATATCCTGATATTTGGTTCCACTATTCAGAGTAATATATTATATATCTTATATACATTTGCAGATGTCGGCTCTAAATTTCATTAATCACACTTAGATTTGAGGAACATTACAGTGCTACACGTTTATGTGAACAACCCCTGCCCCCAACACTCAACATATGTACTTACAAACATTTAAACATGGTAAAAGTAAAAAATTAAAACGGAGCTCACGCCTTTAATCCCAGCATGCAGGAGGCAGAGACATGCGGATCTCTGTGAGTTTGAGGCCAGCCTGGTCTACAGAACAAATTCCAGAACAGGTTCTAAAAGCTACAGAGAAACCCTGTCTCAAAAACAAAACAAAACAAAAAAACCCAAAACCGAACCAAACAAACAAAAAATCAAAAACAAAACAAAACAAAAAACCCAAAATAAAAAAATTAAAACGGACTAAAAAGACTTGTATAAAATTCTTGGTAGGAACTATTTGGACGGAGGGAAATTAACTTGGCTGTGTAGTGGTATAGTAGTGGTATAGGGGGAGTCAGTACAACTTTCCTGTCTATAAATTTACATTTTCATATACTCTGAGAAAAATTTATATTTAAGTGAAAAATTTTAACATTTGTTTACTTAATGACAGGTATCCAAATGTTTATATCGTAATTGCCCAGACTTTCTGAATAAGAGAACTTGATAAAAGTTAAATTTTATGAAAGTTAAAAACTGAAAAGTTGAAGTTCAAGCGTGATTTTGTTAAAGACCATGGTGTTTGGTAGGTTAGAAGAATAGAGAAAACTCGATTTTATTTTAGTTTGTATGTCAATGAATTTGAAGAGCCAGAATGAAAGTAGTATAAATTTCATGGTAAATAAAGAATGTATCATTCCAATGATGGAAGGAATGGCATTTATTGTATGAGGACTTTAAAATTGTGAGTATGTGTGTGTGTGTGTGTGTGTGTGTGTGTGCGCGCCCGCGCGCGCGTGCCAGGGCGCCCATGCGGCGCGCTGCACGCTTCAGTGCGGGTGCGCTCCGCTCCCAGCCGGACTTCACGAATTCGGAGCGGGCTTTCCCGCATTCCGCAATCGGTAGTAACATCAGCCACGAGGAGCTCGGAGGATTCTGGGAAGCATTTTCTGTTTTGTTTGTAACCATGGGAAAAATTTCACTCGGTCCTAGAGGGATCCGCGTTCATTCACCGATTCGTTTTAAAAGTCACCCGCCACTGAAATAGAGTAAAACTGAAAAAGAAACAATTCTCAGTACGTCTTGAAACAATTTTTTCAAACACAGTTTACATTTACAGTTGGAATTCATGATGCGTATGGTTTTCTTCTAAAACTATTTAGAATCTTGAATTTTTAGTAATAAAAGATTGACAATTTATTGCGAGTTTTAGAAATTCTTCAGGAGGCAAGTGTGGACATGAGAGTTTATCTCATATATTTTCTTTGTTTAAATTTGTTTGAAGGCGAACTTTCCACAAGTTTGATCGGTGAGAACGTTTTCCTCCGATTGTGTGCCTGTACAGAATCAGTTCTAACAAATGTGGAAAATTCTTTGTGTTCGTCTGTATTTACTGTGTACGTGGAATTTTTTTTCAGCGATAGAAAAATATTCACAAATACAGAATCAGATTTGCTGCCAATTTCTAATTTTGTTCTGAGATATCTACATCATAGAATCAAGCAAATCAAAGAGCAAACCGCTATGGTCAGGAGACTTTTCATTTTTAATATTATCAACAAATTTAACTGAAGCAGTTAAATCTGTGTGCTCTCTGCCCATTTTTAAAAACGAAAGGAAGAAAGAAAGAAAGAAAGAAAGAAAGAAAGAAAGAAAGAAAAACAAAAAAACCTCATAGCGGGACATAAAGTGCTGAAATCGTCCCCTAGGAAATATTTACTCTCAGGTCGGCTTGGCGTTTATGCTGACGTCTCCTTAGCTTTTGCTACAAGTGCCGTTGTGCGGTGAGATAGTTTGCCTCCGCTCGGCCACCGTCCGTCAGCCCTCAGCATATTTTGTCCTCCGGCCGCCGCCGTTTCGGATTACTCACGGCTCGGAGTTCGGAGGTAGGGAGAGGTATCTGTTTCGCGGAAGCTGGCTGGTGAGGCCGGCACCATGGAGTCGCCTTTTAGTCCGGGATTTCCTCACGTACCAGAGGAAGACTGGGGTGAGTGGATCTGCGAATCGGGCCCCGTCTGCGGGGTTTTCCTCCCGGTTTCCGCCTGGCGGCGGTGACAGGTGGGGGCGAACCTTGCCCAGGGAGCGAGGCCACGGACTGGGGGGTCGTGGAAGGGACTGGCAGAACCACTGGGCTTCTGTCCTGGCCGCAGCGACGTGGAAGTGATGTTCGAATCGGGGAAATCGCTGTAGTTTTTCAGCGTGTGTTCCTGGTGGAAATACCAGGTGATCTTGAGGGACCAGAACTCAGCAGGATGACTCTGGCTGCCGCTCCAGGCAATTTTCTCAGACTGTGGGTTGTGGTTGGGAGTGAAGTGTGTGTGTGTGTGTACGCGCATGTGAGCACTGCACGTGCGCGTGACATGTTTGAGAAATATGGTTGAAATACAGAGAAGAAAATCCTTATCTCTCAGCTGTCATTGTTGATTTAAGGCATAAATCCAAATTGGCAAAGAAACAAAGGTCCCAAGCACCTGACCCATGTCCCTGATTACTAGATCCACCATAAACTGATGTAATCCTGACTGCTGTCCAAACAGCTCTGTAATCTCTTGTTAGACCTTGCTTGGTTTTGGTATTCAGGAAGGATGGGATGGAGAATTGACACCGGACAAGTGTTGTCATCCGAATCCTTAGAAGAACCTGTATTCCTCTTTTGATTATAAGACAGGGATCCAATATGAAGGTACCTCAGTGGATCCTGTAGTTAGACTACACTGTTCTTTAGCGTTGTGATTTTGTGGTGTTATTTTTTCCTGGGGCCAGACCAGCATTCCACCACATGAGCGGACTCTCAACTAGAATGCATTGAACATCCTAGTTTAATTTTCCAGTGGCAGATGTGGTCTACAATTACAATCTATGAGAGATTTATTTTAATTGTTGGGCAGATTTTCGAAGACTTTATGGAAAAAACTTTGGGGGTCCATTCTCCAGTGCCTTTCCCCAGCTAAATGTTTTGTTATAGTAACATTAGCCACTTGCTTAGAACCTTGTTTTTGTCAGCTATCCAACTAAGCATGCTATGTGTGTTATTCGTGGCCACAACAGTCCAACAAGGTCCTGCCGTCCTTTAGATGCTGAAACTGAGGCCAACAGAATTTGCACTCAGTTTTAGAGAGGTGTTGAATGGTAAAAGTAGGATTAGAACCAAGGCTGTCTGTTTGTGCCTCTGGTTTTTCACTCTGTAACACTTTCCTCGCTTTTTCCTAAAGGTGGATTTTTTCCTAATGCTTCTTTCTGATTTTAACAAGTCTGCTTCAGTTATAGTTATGGTTTGTTTTCTCAACCATTTGGCCCTCATATTTTCATGGCATTTCTTAAACTGTAACACAAAGCACTTTCTGATAGCATTGTTTTGTCTTGTTTTCTGACTCTCGGCTGCATTTTCCTAACTCCTAGACTTGATTCTTTAATGGAACACTCAGTTCTCTGTAGTCAGTTGACTGACTCCATTCTCAGGTATCCTGCCCCATTTCTCCTGAAGTACGCTCTTTCCCTGTTGTGTTTTAAGTTTCTTTTTTTTCAGACTGTTGACAATTATCTCTTGGATGAGCGATTTTTTTCCTTTAGGTGTTCAGTAGGTAGGATAGATTTTCCAGGTGTTAGACACTATTGTTTACTGGGGTTTCTCAAAAGAATAATGGATTCTTTGGGAGTTGCTATTTTGGACGTTTAATTATTTTATTGATGTATTGATGTTTTAAAAATAATTTTAGCAACTTCTCTGTTTTAAAAATTTAAAAATCAGATTTTATAGCTAGTGTTTCTTATGATTAACAACTTGAACAATTTGAAGGAAATTATCTCAGCACAGGATGTGATGGAATGTGCTTTTATTCATTTATTTTCTAAGTGTGATTAATGAAATTTAGAGCCGACATCTGCAAATGTATTTTGGAAAGGTCCACATGGCAGATATTTTGGGCATCACCATCATGTGGCCTGTGTTGCAGCTGCTCCGCCATGGTGAAAAAGCAGTCATAGGAGGTGCAGATGGGTGAGAGTGGCCGTGTCCCATAAAAGCTTATGGAGACTGAAATTTGCATTTCACATAGATGTATTCATTAATTCTTTACTGAGAATCTTTTAAAAGCGTTGTTTTGCTGTGCAGCTCAGGCTGGCCTCATGCTTCTGATATTCCTGCCTTAGCCTTCTGAATGTTGGGATTATAGGCATACAGTACCATGCCCGGCTCACATCATGGTTGTTGTTGTTAGGTCTTTTGAGACAAGGTCTTGCTATACAGCCTAGGGTGGCCTGCAACTTTCATAAATCTCCTGCCTCTGGCTCCCCAGTTATATCTAGTGTATTACTTAATGTCTTTGTTAAATGCAGCTTAGATTTTTAGAGTAATCGTGCTGATAGGACATGTAATTCCGTAGATGCCCCCTCTACTGGTATCATCTTACATGACTATGCTGGTCAGTTGGTTATTTTTGTTTGTTTTGTTAATTTGACACAAGCTAGAATTATCTGGGAAGACAGAACCTCTATTGAGAAAATTCTTCCATTAGATTGTCATGTAGGCAGGTCTGTGGATCATTTTCTTTTCTTTTTCTTATTAATGATTGATGTGGGAGAGCCTAGCCCGCTGTCAGTGGTGCCAATCCTTGGCAGGTGGTTTTGGGGCTTTGGGGTGCATAAGAAAGCAGGCTGAGCAAGACATGGGGAACATCATTCATCTATGACTTTGGCTTCAGTTCCTGTTTCTAGGTTTCTGCCTTGTTCCTGCCCTGACTTCCCTTCATACAGATAGTGACTGGGATGTGTAAGCCAAATAAACCCTTTCCTCCTCAAGTTGCTTTTGGTCATGGTGTTTCATCACAGCAGTGGAAGGCAAACTAAAGCAATTAGTGTGGAACTTTGTTCAGATGGATGAACTAGTGTTGATCAGTCTTTTTTTCTTTCTTTCTTTCTTTTTTTTTTTTTTGAGACAGGGTCTCCAACTTGTCCTGGGACATTTGCTGTAACCCAAGCTTGCCTTGCATTAATGCTCTTGTCTCAGCTTCCCAAATACTGGACTTATAGGCATGAGCCACCGTCACTGGCTTGGTACATTAGTATTAAGTGAAGGATGAACCTTATAGGGGTTTTGACAAGCACAATGCCATGGGCCATCATTACAGTGTTGTGCAGAGTAGGGTGAGAGCGTCTCTCTCTTGCACATTCCCTATATTCCATCCACTCATCCCCCCTTCCTTTCACCTGAGTAGTCCCACACCCATAATAGATCTTTTTGCTGTCTCCACAGTTTTGCTTTTGTTGTATAGTTGGAACCATGCAGTATGGAACCTTTTCAAATTGGCTTCTTTACTTAGTAGCGTGCATTTGAAGTTCCTCTGTGTCTTTCTGTGCTTCGATGGTATATTTCTATATTATAAATTATAAATATCATTTCTTATATTTAACAAATAGTGCTAAATATAAGGGTTTTGACAAATGTTTAATAACACTGATCTGACACTACAGAATCCTACATGCTATAGAGGATGCTAGCATGCTCAGGTTTTGATGCTAGCCCTTTCTTGTCTTGTAGATGGCTGCCTTCTTGCTGTGTCCTCCCATGGTGTTGAAGGAAAGCATTATCCTCTTCTTCCAGATTCATTTAGCCTCAGTAATCTCCTCAAGACCCTGTGTCAGATATAACCATCTTGGGGATTATAGTGCTCATATAAATTTTTGGAGGACATAATTCACTTTAGAGCACACAGTTTGTGTGTCTGTTTACATGTTGACACCGTGGTTGCTTCTGATTTTTGGCAGTTAGACACGAAGGTGCTCTAACCATCTGTGTGCAGATTTTTTTGTTGATGTAAGTTTTCATATCATCTGGACTGGTCCAGAGGCGCTCAATTACGGATCATATATTGTAATTTGGTTTATAAGAAACCACCAAGCTTGTACCATTTTGTGTCTCCACCAGCAATGAGTGGATGTTTCTGTTTGAAGGCTTTTGCTGTTGCCAGTACTTGGAGTTTAGCCATTTTAACAGGTGTGTGGCGGTCCTTGTTTTAATTTGCAATTTTCTAATGTTACATGGTGTTGAGCATCTTTCCTGGCTAGTTTACAATCTTAACTTTCCCTCTCCTTTCTTCCTGTCTCTCTTGCTTGAATTGTTCAAAAATTTCTCTCTCTCTCTCTCTCTCTCTCTCTCTCTCTCTCTCTCTTTCTTTCTTTCTTAAAAGCCACTTGAGATGTATGTCAAGATGAGAAGCGTCCTGCTGCTGCGGTTTCTCTCATGTCTTTAGTATCTTCTTTGAAGCTTCTCTTCCTTTTTTTGCACTAACCAAAGTGTGACACTTGATGACACAAAGTTCTGGTGAAAGCCTTCTGTATCCGGCACCGCAGAATATAGTAGGTGTCTTTTTTTTTTTTTTTTTTTGTCCTTCTCTGCCATTTCTAGGACGTGCTCCTTTCCCCCACAAGCAATGTCTAGGTGTCAGTCTTATCTTGTCAGAGTATGCAATCTTCCACCTCTTCCTGTTGCAGAGACCTGCTGATTCTTTCGTCACTTTCACTGGGAAATGTAGCTACTAGCTTACTGGAGCTTTCTCTGACATTACCTGCTAGGATTTTTGGCTATTTCAGTAGCTCGGCCGGTCCATTCCCTGCCTTATTACTGATGATTGTTCCCTAAAGCGTCTTTCTGCAGCCTCTGGCACCTCCTCTTTCATGCTCTGAATCAGAACTTTTAGTTCTTGCTTCATTTCCCCCACCACACACTTGCCTTCCCTCCATACAGATGCTGAAGTTGGCTTCTTGTTCCTAGATTGAATCCGACCTTCTCTGTGTGTTTCAGATCGCTACCCTTTATTGAAAGTTGCTCAAGCTGTTTTCCTGATGCGTATAGTATTTCTCCCATCTCTTAGAAAAGAAACGCTTAGTGATTTCACTTCTCCTATTTGGAGGAGGGGGCAATGCCAAACTCTCCTTAGATGTTACTTCCCTTCTTGCTGTTTCCACATTTCTCCTCCTTCTCTTACCCTTCTTTTTTTTCTTTTCTTTTGTTTTTGTAAATAGAGAAATTTCTTAAAAGTCTGTGCTCAGGGGTGACCTCAACTTTTTCTTCTTTTTTGGCTACATTTATTTATTTGTGTGGGGAGGGTAGTGGTGGCCTGCATGCCAAAGCACGCATGTGGAGGTCAGAAGATTACTTCGGGAGTTGGTTCTTTACTTGTGTCCTGTGGGTCCTGGGGATCAAACTCAGAACGTCAAGCTTGGCAGCAAGCACCTTGACTTACTGAGCCATCTTGTGACCCCCATCTTCCATCATATTGAAAATAATAAAACCCTGATCTGGCCGAGATGAAGTAAAATGTGAAATCACTGGAGGAAGGAGTAAACAAGAATGTGGTCAGGGCAGAGGGAGGTGAGGTTGAAAACCTCGCTAAGGAAACTGACAATTGCAGCTGCTATTGTTGAGGGAAGTCTAAATATTGGGAGCGTGGAATTGGTGAAAAGGACATAGGAATAGGCAGTAGATTTTAATACTCTAGAGTGATTTGTGCCCTTCGTTTCTCATGGATCAATAGTCTATACGTATAGAAGTGTATTCATCTATCTTCATTTTTTTAAACCACAGAAGCTGAAAGATCAGTACACTGATAGCCGTATTTCCCTTATGCACCAACTGTTAAAATCCTGCCCCACTTACTGTGTCCCTTATTACCCACACTTCCCCTCTTCCACCACCTGAAGCACAAACATGTGGAAGGAAACTCCTAAATACTTTACCAGGTATTTCTTAAGAACAAGGATGATTATTTAAAAAAAAAATCCATGAACACATGACAGTATTTATAGTTCTAAGCCAGACCACAAGGTTCCTTCTTACCTTGCATCAACTATGGCCACAACCACTTACAACAGGAACACATTTTGAGAAGTGTGCTGCGTGACCATCACAGTGTGGCATGTGCTTAAAAAACCTGGATCGTAAGGTCACTTTACACTTACATGTTACACTTACATATACATATGTGCGTATATAATACACACAGAAATGCTGTCTGAGATTAAATAAAATACAGGAGAAAATGATGCAATTAAGACGCAGTAGATGTAAGAGATATGATATGTCTGCCAGTGAAACGTGACTCACAGTTTTACTGTAACTTTTTTATAAATAGAGGGAGCATAGTATTAAACTAAGGGTAAGGGAGTGTACTGTAGCAAACTCTACACTAGTAACGTAGTTGTTGGTTGTCATTATCAAGAATTATGTGTACGCTATCCATAATTGTATGCTTCATGAGCTTCACAATAGTTCTTTGCACGTCACCACCACAAACACTTGAGCACGCACCGTCATAAGACACCGACAGTCTTGATTTCTCCATCTGATAGGATTTTTCAGTTCTGTTCTAACTTTTTGGGACTGTCTTTATAAACTGTTGATCATATTTGTTTTCAACATCCCCTTTAAAAGTTTTTTTTTTGTTTTTGTTTTGTTTTTTAAATAGAATCTTCTGCTTTATGTAGCTAAGGATGGAGCATGACTTTGAACTCATGTCCTCTTTCCTCTGTCTCCCAGGTGCTGGGATACTAGGATCTGAGCATGCTTCATTTTATAGATGGAGTTACATCTCTAACTCCAGACTCTAACTTCAGCAGGCTCAGCAGGGTCTTCTTTTTCATTTTTTCTTTTTAGTTTTTTCAAGGTAGGATTTCTCTGTGTAGACCTGGCTGTCCTGGAATTCGCTCTGTAGATCAGGCTGGCCTCAGACTGAGAGAGCCACCTGCTCCTGCCTCTGGGATTAAAGGCGTGTACTGCCTGACCAGGGTCTTGTTATGTAACCAGGTTGGCTTTAAACTTTTGATTCTCCTGTCTCTGACCCTGAGTGCTAGGCTTATAAGCATGCAATATTGTGTCTGACCAACTTTTGTTTCAGGTTTTTTTTTTTTTTTTTTTTTTTGAGACAGGGTTTCTTTGTATGGTCTTGACTGTCCTTAAACTCACTCTCTGTAGACCAGGCTGACCTTGAACTCACAGAAATCCGCCTGCCTCTACCTGGTCTTGACTGTCCTGAAACTCACTCTGTAGACCAGTCTGGCCTTGAACTCAGAAATCCACCTGCCTCCCGAGTGCTGGAATTAAAGGTGTGTGCCACTACTGCCTGACTTATTTTCATTTTTTTGAGAGGGTCTTATGTAGCCCAGTCTGACTTCCAATTCCTAGTGTAGCTGAGGATGACCTTTAGTTTGCTTTAAATAAAAATTTTCTGAGGTTACTTTTATTTCATATGCATGGGTATTTTGCCCATGTATGTTTGTGTAGCCATGTCCATGTCTAGTGCATGTGGAAGTCAGAAGAGGGTGTCAGATCCCCTGGAACTGGATGGAGTTGCAGATAGTTGTGAGCCAGCATGTGGATGCTGAGACTTGAACCCAGGTCTTCTGTAAGAACAGCCAGTGCCTTTAACTACTAAGTCATCTATCTCTCCAGCTCCAATTGATCTTAATTTAAAATAAATCTAGTTAGTTATTCTTGTTTATGTGTAACATGTGTAAAGGTAAGAGGACAACATTGTGGAGTCAGTTTTCTCCATTCACCTTTTGTTTTGTTTTGTTTTGTTTTGTTTTTTTTAAGACGGTTTCTCTGTATAACGTTCTTGGCTGTCCTGGAACTCACTTTGTAGACCAGGCTGGCCTCAAAGTCACTGAGATCCTCCTGCCTTTGCCTCCCAAGTGCTGGGATTACAGGCGTGTGCCACCATTGCCCAGCTCCATTCACCTTTACCTGGGTTCTGAGAATAGAACGTGGGTCATGAGTCTTGCTTGGCATTACCTTATCAGATGAGCCAACTCACCGGTCCTTTGAATTTCCTTATTGTTTTTCTGTTTCTACCTCCTGAGTAGGAGGATTACAGGCACGTGCCATGACAGTTTATGTGGGACTGGGGGTTGAACTCAGGGCTTCATGTATATTGTACCGATAGAGCTATATCCCCATCCCAGTCCTTTGTTTTTATAGCTTTGTTTTAGATGGTGTACTGAACAAGCCTGCCTGAGGGCTATGACAGGAGCCAGGAGACTATTTGGAGGCTTCTGTAGGAATTCCCATAGTTAACTGATACACCTGCATGTTTTTGAGTTGATACTTCTCTGTGTTCCTCATGCTGGCCTTGAACTGGTGAACTCAAGTCAAGTCATCCTGTTGCTTCAGCTTCACAGGTAGCCAAGACTAGAGGTCTGTGCTGTAATGTCCATCTAAAATTCTGAAGCAGTTTCAAATCTGCAGTTGCAAGAACACTGAAAAGAACTCTTGCATGCCCTTCTGCAGTTTTTAACATTATGTCACAGTTGCCCCATTTCTTTCTCTTTTTTATCTTCCCCATCTTAAATACTACAGTATATATCAACCCCACCACCACCAGAAAATAACAAGCACAGCCCGTCCCAGGCTTTTCTGTATTACCACAGTGAGTTTCTTCCATTCAGAAAACAAACTCTGATGCAACACTTCTGTTTATTTCACTGATAGTTTAAATTTTGCTGTCTCAATGGCTTTTCCATTCTAGTCTGGAATTCTCCCTGGAAACACACAGCGCTTTTATTTCACATGTCTCATTGATGGCTTTCGTTTTGGAATAGCTCTGTTTTTTTTCCTGTCTATCATGTTCTCAGCAGTTTTTTGTGCTAGAAATTAATAATAATCTGGGTCTATCCACTGGGTCCTGTGATCAGACTCAGGCCATGCAATGGCAGGTATGCCGATGGCATGATGTTGTGCTTGATTCTCTGAGTCACGTGATGCTGGCTATTGAAGGTGTTTGGTCACATGATTATAGCTAAGTTGCTTTACAGGTTTCTCCTCTGTAAAGTCAGTTTGCCTTTTGTGTTTTTATTTATATTCAGGGGACAGAATGTGACAGGACACTAATGTCTTGTTGTTATTAACATCCCCACACCCTTACAGCGCTTACTGCATTAGAAAGAACACTCTTTTCCGTCCTTCCTTCCTCCTTCTGTGTGAATTCATTGATTTTTTTTTTATCTTAATGGATTGTAAACTTTTATTCTAATGTTTTCTCAGGTTTGATCAGTGGGGGGAGTTCATTCATGTTAGTGCCAATGGTGTTTTGACATATTCATGTCCTTTCTGTTTGTGTGTCCATGAGGGACTGGGAATTGAACTCAGGGCCTTGAACATGTTAGGCAAGAATGCTGCTACAGAACCATGACCACTCTTCTTTTGATATGCTCTTATCTTTTGCTGAGAATTTCCTTTTTTTAATACATCAAGATTTCTTAGGCTTATTTTATATGTTCTCTGCTCCAAATCAGCCATTTCTCCAAAGATCCACATAGTGATTTTCATTTAGTGAGGATGGTCTTTAATATCTGGTGTCTGAGCATATTATTTCCATTCTATTGGGGCGTCATTGTACATAAACCTCTCAGCAGACAGAACTAGGGAATGAATGCATGTCTCTGTGTATACACACTCATAAATATCTTTAATGATCTCTTGCTCTCTTCTTCTTCTTCTTCTTCTTCTTCTTCTTCTTCTTCTTCTTCTTCTTCTTCTTCTTCTTCTTCTCCTTCTCCTCCTCCTCCTCCTCCTCCTTCTCCTTCTTTCTCCTCCTCCTATTCCTCCTCCTTTTTTGAGGCAGTTGGCATATAGTAACCCAGGCTTGCCTGGAACTAGGAATGTAGCACAGGATGACCTGAAACTTCCAGATTCTCCTGCCACTGCCTCACAAGGGTTGGGGTTATAGGCATGTCCCACCACTCCTGGCTGTATATGAATGTATTTAAAATTAGGTAACTTAGTAATTATTTCAATCCAACAACTTATAGTTAACCTTCCCCTCTCCATGTTTCAAGTTCTTCCTCAGTGAGGCATTGCACTCCAGTTCTTTTAGATATATTTATTCATCTGCTCCATCAGTTAGCAGACTGTTAGCTGTAACCGCTCCTAACTGCACATGCTGTCTCTTCCGTCTGTCATGCTGTCTCCCCTCCCACCAGCTCCATTTCATTGGTGCCTAGGGAATATTGCCACCTACACCAGGCAACTTTCTCTTCCCCACTCTACCATTTTTTTGGATACCAGGCTTTGCTGCAGATGACTATGCAAAAAACCCCGGCAGCCTCATTGCTGGCTGTCTTAGAAACTGACTTCTCTGTGCTGGGGAGGCGAGGGAAGAAAGGAAGAAAGAAAGAATGGGTGAAAGGTAAGAAGGCAGATTATGGATGTGTTTTGAATAGGGAGCTCATAGGATTTGGAAGTAGACCTAATATAGAGAGCATGGGAAAGGAGTAAACAGTGATTTTAAGGTTTTTGGCTTGAGCCACCAGGAGAACTGAATGCCATTAATAAGTGATAGAAACAATAGAAGTCTTGATGGGAGTGATGAGAGCTCATTTTGGAGTGTATTAAATTGGAGGAGATGTAAGCGCAGTGTGCTACCCATACTTCTTGACATTATCACCTGGAGATACATATTTGGGAATGCCTGGCACCGAGATGTTGTTTAAAGCCATAAGTTCATTGGAGTTTCAAAGAGGGAACATTTGATAGGAAAATTTGCTGATCCCAGGACCAGTTTACAATTCCAGAGATGGGTAGGTAGGGTCAGTCAGTGAGGCGGGAGGAAGATCAGGGGGATGCAGTGTTTTGGTAGCTAAGGGAAGAAAATGTTTCAACAAATAAGAAAGGATAAGCTATCAGATGCCTCTTGGTTGGTCAGGAGAGGCAAAGACTGTGGATTTGCTGTTGAATTTGGTAGTGTGGAGGTCACTGGTGACACCAATAATGTGTATGGAGTGTGGTGCTTGGCTGGAGGTTTCGGAAAGAATGGGAAACATGAAAGACAGCAAATGTAGAAAACTTGGAGGAGTTTTAGATAAGACACATTCTCCCAGCCTTCTGTGTGCATGATTTTTGGCTCTGGAGCTAAGTTTAAAGTGGCTTTTTCTGACGGGTGTGGATAGCATGGAGTTACTGCTATCTACACGTTATTGCTGTGTTCTATTTTGTTGATGAAAGATTTCTGTCCTTGGTCAGCCAATATCTTTGTTACTGTTCTGTTCCACCATGACCAAGGCAACTTATAAAAGGACACATTTAACTGGGGCTTGCTTACAGTTTCAGAGGGTTAGCCCATGATTGGCGTGCCTGGGAGTCTGGCTCAGGCATGGCACTGGAGCAGTAGTTAAAAACTTATGTCCTGATCTGCCGGCAGCTGGCAGACAGAGTGAGACTAGGTCTGGCATGGGCTTTTGAAACCTCAAATCCCAGCCCCAGTGACACACCTCCAACAAGGCCACATCTCTTAATCCTTCTTAAACAGTTCACTAACTGGGAACTAAGCATTAAAATGTTTTCACCTATGGGTGCCGTTCTAATTCATATAATCAGAAACGGATCACTGGGCTGGCAGGGGAGCCAATGAAAATCCCTGCAGGAGTTTAGTACAAAGGAGGACCTGGAGCTGGGAAACTCCTTTTTAAAGAGTTCTGCAAGTGTTAGGGAAGGGAAACTTTACAGATTGTAGCAAGTATTGGGCCTTGTCAGCCTTTACCGTCTTCTAAACTTTTTTATTAGATTTTTAAAAAATACCAATCCAAGTTCCCACTCCCCTCCTCCCATTTCCTCCACATGCCCTCCCACCCCACCCCCATCCAGTCCTCAGGGAGGGTAAAGCACATTTCTTTGCGGAAGATCCAAGGCCCTCCCTTCTATATCTAGGCTGAGCAAGGTATACATCCAAAGAGAATAGGATCTCAAAAAGCCAGTACATGCAGTAGGGATAAATCCTGGTGCCACTGCCAGTGGCCCCTCAGTCTGCCCCAGCCATGAAACTGTCAACCACATTCAGAGGGACTAGTTTGGTCCTATGCTTGTTCTTTCCCAGTCTGGCTGGTGTTGGTGAGCTCCCATTAACTCAGGTAAACTATTTCAGTGGGTGAACCCATCATGGTCTTGACCTCTTTGCTCATAGTCTCATTCCTCCCACTCTTCAACTGGAAGCTCAGTTCAGTGCTCCGATGTGGGTCTCTGCCTGTTTCTATCAGTTGCTGGGTGAAGGTTCTGTGGTGATATTTAAGATAATCATCAGTAGCCAGAACCTGGAAACAACCAAGATGCCCCTCAACCAAAGAATGGATAAAGAAAATGTGGCACATTTACACATTAGAGTACTACTCAGTGGTAAAAAACAATGACATCTTGAATTTTCCTTGTAAATGGATGGAATTAGAAAACACTATCCTGAGTGAGATAAGCCACACCCAAAAAGATGAATATGGTATGTACTTACTCATGAGTGGGCACTGGCTATAAACGAAGAACATTGAGCCTATGGTTCATGATCCTTCTAAACTTTTTTTTTAATGTAGACTATTGGAGAATCTTTTTTTGTCCATATTTTTCTTTATTTATAAGGAAACCTTACTAAAAATTAGGATATACTTCAACTTACCGAAATTTAGACAAGTCTTTTTATTATTTATATAGACTTTTCTATGTTTACTTTCATCTCTCTCTCTCTCTCTCTCTCTCTCTCTCTCTCTCTCTCTCTCTCTGTGTGTGTGTGTGTGTGTGTGCATGTGAGTGCATGTACATGTGTGTGTTCATGTTGGGTGTCTTTTTCAGTCAGTTCCATCTTATTTTTTTTCAATTAAATTTTCTTGTGTGTGTGTGTTGGAGTGAGGGTGGGCGTGCTACAGTGCATGTGCAGAGGTCAGGGGACAGCCCTGTGGAGTTAGTTCTCCTTCCACCCTGTGTGGCTTCTGGGGATAGAACTCAGGTCCTCAGACTTGTGCTGCAGATGCTTTACTGCTGAGCCATCTTGTCACACTTCTACTTTTTGTTTTGTTTTGTTTTTGAGACAGTCTCATATTGAAGCTGGAGTTCACTGATGTGTCTAGCTGGCACTAGGGCTCCACCTTTCTCTGCCTCCCCAGTGCTCCGATTACAGATATGTGTAGCTGTACCTAACTTTTTTCACATGTTCTGGGGAGCCAAGCCCATGTTCTTGTGATGTTCACAAGCTCGAGCTTGTCAGTAGTAGCAGGGCCTAGTGGGAAACTAACAGATCTGCCACAGGGTGCAGAGTTGTTCCACTGTTAGGCTCATGAGTGACAGCTGCTTTCTTTGTCCCTCTTTATTCCAGAGTCTACGTTGTTTGCTGAACTTGGCTACTTCACAGATGCTGATGAGGTGCAGTTCGATGCAGCAAATGAAACTTACGTAAGTCCTGGAGGAGAAATAGTGAATGACTTGATGTTTCATCTACACTGTGATTAATGCACGAGGGCTTCAGACAGTAGGTTAGGCTAGTAGCTAAATGACATCATTAATCAGGAATATTAGTAGCTCCTTTGCAGTCGGCAAATGCAGAGCTACAAAGTTCCTGAGTGCTGGTTTGAGAAGACTTGTTGGCTTAGCATATATTTAGTCTTAGGGGTGGTGACCTTGGGAAAGTCAGTTTTTTCTTTTTATTTTGGAGACAAGGCTTCACTCTGTAGTCTTGGCTGGTCTGGGAATTACTGTGTGTCTCAGCTGGCCTGCAGTTCCTCGCAGTCCTCTCGCCCCAGCCTTCTGAGAGCTGGGGTTCCAGGGCTGAACCACTGCACCAAGTCCTAGCTCTTGAGTTTTAGATACTTTGCGGGTCGTGGGAATAGCAGTAATAAGAGGCACGGTGAGTCAGATCTAGTCAAGCTTACCGGCTTCCTTTTTAAGAGCTCTAAAAATTAGTCATATTTTTACCTTTGTGATTACTCAGAGAACTATATAAAAACTGTTATTGGAGGCCTGGAGAGATGGCTTAGTGGCTAAGAGCACTGGTTGCTCTTTCAGAGGACCCTGGTTCAATTCTAAGCACCTACATGGCCTCTAACAACTGCTTATAACTCTAGTTTGAGAGGATCTGGAGTCTGCAGACACTGTACACACATGCTGCACAGACATACATGCAGGCAAAACACATCTACATAAAATAAAAATAAATTAATTTTAAAAGCTTATTATAATTCTGTGAGCCATTAAAATGACTTAGGTTGTTTTTTTTTAATTTTTTTTTTATTTTTATTTTTTTAGTGACAAGGTCTCATTATATGGTCCTACCCGGACTGGAACTTGCTATGAAGTGTAGCTTTGAATTCACAGAGATACACCTGCCTCTGTCTCCCATAATTTATTAATTATGTATACAGTGTTCTGTCTGCATATATGCTACAGGCCAGAAGAAGGCACCAAATCTCAATATAGATGGTTATGAGCCACCATATATGTGGTTGCTGGGAATTGAACTCAGGACCTCTGGAAAATCAGCCATTGCTCTTAACCTCTGAGCCATCTCTCCAGCCCCAGGTTTTTTTTTTTTTTTTATTAATATATACATATAGCTGGTTGCCTCATTCTTTATTACCTTTACCTGCTGAGTTGTCTTATTGGTCTTAAAAATGGATTTTGGGTTTATTTGTTGAATTCATAAAGATTTTAGAAGTTCGAGAACCACAGAGTGGTGGGGAAGAACATTGTCTAATAGTACTTACCACCTCCATGATACCTGCGTTGTTTTTGGCTGTGTCTGTGTCTTTCTTTTACAGGGAGAGGATATGAATAACTGTTTGTTTGGACTTGTTTATCTAAAACATCTCTCTTGTTGGATCTGGATCTCTCTATGGCAAAAGATTCATTTTGTGAATTTTATTTTATTTTTGACAAGATTTCTCTGTGTAGCTTTGGAGCTTGTCCAGGCTGGCCTCAAACTCACTGAGATCGGCCTGCCTCTGCCTCCCAAGTGCTAGGATTAAAGGCTTGCGCCACCAACACTTGGCCATAGAAGAAACGGACTCCATGACTCCAAGATTAGTGAGATTTATTCTCACCATTTTGTGAATCTTTAATGTTCTGTTTTCACAGAAAGGAGTAAATCTCAGTAATCTTTGACTTATGGAGGCTATTACCTCTTCTAGTTGTTCTTGTCCTTCCGCGAGCCAGAATCTCTGTATCTCTGGGTTCTCTAAAATGTGTTTGCAGTGTGAAGTGGTTGGCTTAAATTCTTTTTATTAGATTGGGTAGTAGTAATTATGTTATCCATAGTAAACTCCCTGATGGTTTGATTCCAAGGTATGTGTATTTTGTTCTAATCATTTGCTGGTATGACACCTACAGGAAAATCATTTTGATCATCTTAACTTTGATTTGGATTTGATGCCTTGGGAATCTGACATTTGGAGCTCCAGTAGCCACTTCTGCTCAGGTAATGATGTGCTTCACCCTTCAACGCTCCTGCCAGACTCTTGGGATAGTTCGTAATACTTGGATTAAGTGGTTTAGAAAACCCCGGACAACTATGTTTATGAAATGAAAAGGATGAGGTTAGGATTACCAGCAGATAGGATCCCGATAGTGGAGTCTCCTGCATTTGATGTACATTCTTCTGAGCAAAGGGCACAACTTGGCTAATGTATTTTTCAGGTGATCCAAACTTTGTAATGGCAACAGAGAGAACAGGAAATTGGCTGAAACATTGTATTTGTTTCCTGTGTTGGTTACCTAGTGTCTAATGATAGGCGGTCCACAGTCTGTTCTTCAGAGCAGATCAACACACCATAAAACCCTTGTTATTTGAACAGAGAGTTCAAGTGCAGTTTTACAACAGTTTACTTTGGATTTTAATGTTCAATTTAATTTTTAAAAACTCAGATTTAAAGTTTATGAGTGTGAGTGTTTTGCCTTCATGTATGTCTGCACTGCTGTGTGCCTGATGCCCAAAGAGAGCAGAAGAGGGTGTCTGAGCCCCTGAACTGGAGTGTGAGGAATTGAACCTGGGTCTTTTACAAGATTAGTCAGTTCTCCTCCCTCCCTCCCCTCCCCTCCCCTCCCCTCCCCTCCCTCAATTCTTTTTCTTTGTTAGTTTCTAACTACTGAGCCATCTCTAACTCTAATCTCATTTTTTTTTTTTATAAAACTTGTATTTCTCTTTAGCCCTGGCTAGAGTTATCACACATGAGAGTCCTTTCAGAGGTTCCATTTTCCCTGACTTCATGCAGCTTCTCGGCCACTCAGGTTTTGTTCTACAGTTTTGTTATTTAAGACCCTTGAGCCAACCTACTATAGGATAAAAATTAGACTTTTTTTTCTTCAAAAGAAAATAACATTCTCATAACTTATAGCTTCTTCTTACTAATACATCTTACCTTGTTTGTTAACTAGATATGAATGTTATTCCCTTTAATCTCTATTAATCTTTTTTCTGGTGTGTGTGAGTGTGGTGTATGTGTGTAGTATATATATTTATGTGTGTGTAGAGGCTAGAGGAATTGTGTCCCCTCCTCTCACTTAGAAACATTTTTCTGTGTATGAATGTTTCATTCACATGTATGTTTGCGCACCGTGTGAGTGCCTGTTGCCTGTGGAGGTCAGAAGAGGACATCAGCTCCCCTGGAGCTGGAGTTATGGACAGTTGTGAGCTGCCACATGGGTGCTGGGGATCAAACCCAGGTCCTCTGTTAGACCAGCAAGTGTTCCTAACTGTTGCCTCATCTCTCTAGTCTCCTCTGTCACCTTCTGAGTTATTTCTTTGAGACAGGGACTCTCCCAGAACCCAGAGCTCATGCTTCTTGGTGAGGCTGGCAGCTAGTAGCATTGTTTGTTTGTTTGTTTTGTTTGTTTCTGAGATAGGGTTTTTCTGTGTAACAGCCCTGGCAATCCTGGAACTCACTTTGTAGACCAGGTTGGCCTCAGTTCACTGAGACCTGCCTGCCTGTGCTTCCCCGAGTGCCTGGATATGCCACCACCACCTAGCACACTGATATTTTTAAGGGAATATGATAGGATTGGGTTTGAGTGTGCTGAGAGAACCTGGGACTGGTTGTTACTGATAGGCCTGTGAGACCCTCACCCCTTATTCTCAAAGGGGCAAGAAGAAATTTCCTAGCAGAATGTTTTCCCAGAAAGATAATGGCCTTCCCCTCTCCCACCCAGGAGATTCCGAGCACAAGGTCACTTAGCTCAGCCCAGCCAGCCACCTGGTACAGGCTGATAAAGATGGCCTAACTCAAGAACAGTGGCCTTGCTCTAAAAACAAGGAAAAAGCTGACTTAACAGAATGGGAGGGAGCAAAAGTCCTTGTACCCATGCCAAAGCATCTTCAAAGATTCTCTTTTTAGTTACGCCTTTAAAAGCAAACCCCACAGAGGAGATACAACTCCTCTCTACCTTGTTGTAACGGGCATGGAGAAGAGTTCCAAACATGTTTGTATTATGCTGATTAATCCTTGCTTTTTACAGTCTGGGCCTCTCTGATGGTCTCTCTCTGGGGGTCGTAATCTGGGCACAACAGCCAAGGCTGATAAGAGAAATTGAGGGATGTTTTCTCCTGTCTTCTAGTATGTTTCCTTCTTGTGTGCCCCAACTATACTGTCTAAAAGGAAACTTAGAAATATATTAATAATTAGTGTCACAGATTATAGGAATTGAGATAGAGTGCATATCATCAACACATTTTCCCTGTTAAATACCTTCCCATCTCTACCCTTCCTATTCTCCTTCCTTTGATGTTCTTATTTTGTTCAATTCCTGTGTTCTGTCATAGAATATGGGTTACAGGAGTGTTCTCCAGTCCAGATTCCTGATCCATAGACTCTGGGAACCTAATATGATGGTTGTTTTAAGCTTCTTAGATTTAGTTACACAGTAGTAATTAGAAAACTGGGGTGGGATGTAGCTCAGTAGTAAAGTGTTTATGTAGCATGCAGAGTCCTGAGATTGACATTCAGCACCCCAAAAACAACAGCAATAGCCAACCAACCAACCAACCAACCAGACAAACAAAAGCCAAAAATGTAGCAGAAAACCAAGAATCTAGTGAGAATATTGACCTTGTATTTTCTATATTCTATGGTGGGAGTCAGGAGCTGAGCAAGATCAGTAAGAGCGTAAAATGAAGGGGAAGAGATCAGTAGGATTTAGATGGGAGAATGCTGGTTACTCTTGTTTCTTTTCTCATTTTGTGTATGGTATATATAATATTGAAAATATAAAAAAGCTTATAGAGTAGAAGAGTGTTTCTCCTACTGTTCCTCAGCCAAGATAGGAAGTACCAATTATGTAATCAATTTCTCCCTTTGGGCTCTCCTGAGAGTTAGTGCAGATGCAGCTTCCTACAGGAGTGGAAGTGTACACTGTTTGCTGATCCTGAGTTTTTCATTTTAAGAGACCATTTTACCTTCTTTTTTACTCAGTGTTTTACATTTGTATGGAATTGAGTGTAAAACCTTTTCTCCATGTCTTTCAGTTAAAGATATTAAGACAGAACCCCAGCCTCTTTCTCCAGCTTCAAGTTGTTCAGTCTCATCTCCTCTGTCCATAGACTCCTGTTCGTCAACGCAGCATGTTCCTGTAAGTGGCTAGACTATTGTGATGTTCTAATGGGGGAGGCAGCTGGCACTATGTGTTTCAAGGAACCTTATTCCTCTGAGGAAAATGTGACTTGACAAGGGACTCTTGGGATTGAGAAGGCTGTTAGCTTCCTAGGTTTGGCTCACCCCCCTTTGTTCTTACTTTCTTAATGTCTAATGGGCTTTGCTTGTTTGATATTTGCTTCCTGCACTTCCTTTTCCTCTCTACTAGGGTATACGTTCTTTAAGGACATGGAGGAATGTAAGATTTATAATTTCTGGCTCACAGAACCTGGGATATGATCTGTTTAGTTCAGAAACTCCTACCATTGTCTTTGGAATGAACTGAGATCTTTACAAAAGTCTGGTAGCTCCTTTGGAATGTGTCTGTCTCAGCTTTGAGGTCAAGAAAATGAAGTACCTGATTAAATATGAAAAAGGTAAAACACAAGAAGAAAAGTCAAATTAATGTTTCATGTTTTATCTGTTGTAAATTGAGGTATCTTCATTCTGAAAGGTTCTATATTTAACCAATTACTAAATCTTGGTGATTCTATTCTCTCTCTCTCTCTGTCTCTCTGTCTCTCGTGTGTGTGTGTGTGTGTGTGTGTGTGTGTGTAGACGACAACCTTCAGGAGTTAGTTCTTTTCTTCTCCCATGTTGGGGATCAGACTAAGTTTCTCGGGCCTGCATGGCAAGCTTTTTTACCTGCTGAATCATCATCTCTCCAGCCCTTTTTTCACTTACTATTTCTAAGATTAGTTGTTTTTTAACCTTTTCCCAGGCCATCATCATCTGACCTTAGGATACAAGACATTAGGATTTTAACTGGCGGGCTGCCTACGAACCCTCCAAACCTTTCTTAGTAGAGTCATCTTCAAAGATAAATCTAAAATTACAAAATTGACTATGTTCTTTGTCTCTAAACCTTTTAATAACTTCCAGATACTTAAAGCATGACATTCAAATCATCTGTGTGCTGAGTCCTTCAAGATCTGTCCATGTTTATCTCTAGCTGTTTCAGGCTTGCTTTACTGCTTTGTGTTGCACCTCCCATCTTCAGACTCCGCTTAGCTTGAGCCCTGTGCGTCTCTGAGAACTGCACTCGGCACATGCAGTCCTGTGCTAGGCGCTTTGCAGCGCTGGGCTGTGCTCTGGAGACAGCTTCTAACCGTAGGGCTGTATTAGTGACGTTTCCTGTTGCCATGACAGAACCCCTACCCGAAATAACTTAGGAAGTAAAGGTTTATTTTGGTTGCATTTGTCTTGGAAGGGAAGGTATGGCAGCCGCGGAGTGAGGCTGCTGCTCTCCTTTTAGCTATGGTCAGAAAGAAGACAGATGAATGTTCCACTTTGCTTGTTTTCTGTGCGTTTGAAGATGGGCCCTCAGCCCATGGAATGGTTCTTCGCACATCTAGGGTGGGTCTTCACAGCTCAGCCTAATCAAAAATCCCTCATGGATATTCCCTAGAGATTTGTATTCAAGGCGATTCTAGAGCCTGTCCAGTTAATAACATAAACCATCATAGTTGTCAAGGGTGACTTCACACTTGTGATCCTGCTGCCTCAGCATCCCACGTGCTGGGATCACAGAGGGTTTTTTTTTTTGTTTTTTTTTTTTGGCACAGGGTTTTCCTGTGTAACAGTCCTAGCTGTCTTGGAACTAGCTTTTGTAGACCAGGCTGACCTCGCACTCACAGGGATTCACCTGCCTCTGCGAGTGCTGGGATTAAAGGCATGCGCCACCACCATCCTGCAAGAGAGTCTACTTGGGTAAAAGTAGAGTCTACTGGGTTGCCCAGGCTGGATTCAGTGCAGGAATGTGACACTGTGTCTGCCCTGGGTTCTTTTTTTTCCTTTTGTTTTTTTGTTTGTTTGTTTTTGAGGCAGGGTTTCACTATCTAGCCCTGTCTGGCCTGGAACTAATTTGGAGATCAGTCTGGTCTTGAACTTGTGTAGATCTTTCTGCCTCAGCCTTCGGAGTGCTAAGATTAAAGATGTGTTTCAGGGTACTCAGCCTGGTTTTCTCTTATTGTTTTTAATTTCTATATTTATATAAAATATAAGTATAAATATATAATATAATTAAATATATAACAAATATAAATATATAATTAAATAAATATACAAACTAAAATATAAATATATGTATTTTATAAATAAAAATATATTTATTATTATGGTTACTACTAGTACTGCTGTTATTATTATTGATACCCTTCCTCATCTTCATTTCTTTTTTCTGCCTACTACTTCTCTTCCTCCTTTCTATTTTTCCTTCTCCTGTTTTTCAAAAGGTTTTTATCACTCATAAAAACATTCTCTAATGTTTATTTATTGATTGATTGATTTTGTTTTTGTTTTTGTTTTTTGAAGTAGGGTTTCTTCCTCTGTGTTGCTCTGGCTGTCTTGGAGCTCATTCTGGACCAAACTGGCCTTGAACTTAGACATCTACCTGCCTCTACCTCTCTCTCCTGGGATTAAAGGCGTATGCCACCACCTTCCGACTATGTTCTTATTCTTTTTATCTTGCTACATTGTCATTTGGAGTAACCTTAAATTTGTAAGTATTTTGCGGAGATTTTTGTCTAAACCGTTTGAGAGGCAGTTGCCCCCTGATGGACTGAACTCCAAATACTTATCACGTCTACCCCCTATGAACAAGAATATTTTTTATTGAACAATACAGCCATCAAAACAAGGAACTAAACATTGATATATAATAATAATTTTATGTGTAGCCCCCATTTAGATTGTGTCAGGTTCTCCAGTACTATCCTTTAAAACAGCAAAAGCATCCAGTTATAGCGTATGTAGTTTTCTTACTGTCTTATTTTTCTTCATTCTGGAACAATTCTTTTTTCTTGACCCGTCACTTGGATTGCCAGGTGTTTCTTCAGGATTGGATTCAGATTTTTGTATCTATGATAGGAATGTCATAGACAGATTCTGTGTCTGCCTTTTGTTTTGTCTTTGAGATAAGATCTGTTCAAGCTGTCTTTAAAGTTGTTACTTAGTGGAAGATGACCTTGATTGATTCTCCTAGCTCTCTGTCTTCCAAGAGCTGAGGTAATAGGCACAAGCCACCCACCGTCTATCTTCTCATTTATTTTTGATGCTAAAGGTTCAGTGTGGTGACACAATTTCAGCTTGTACCGTTAGTGGGGTGGTCATCTCAGTTAACTCCAGCTCCCGCTAGACGCACAACTATGGAGTTATTCTCTCTCTCTTTGCTAGTTGCTGGTATTTTATGAAAAAAGACACTTTAAAATCATGAAAAAGTCCTGCTCTTACAAAAGGAACATTTACATTTTTATTTTCTGTATGTGTATGATTGTGTGTGTATTCGTGGATAGGTCACGGGGAATGTGTGGAAGGCAGACTCTGCCATGTGGGTTCTGGGATTGAACTCAGCGCACTTATTTATATTACTTGTTTGCCTATTTGTATTAGTGTGGGCTCATTGTTGCCCATTTCATTTAGATTATATATAATCCATTGCTGTGGTCATTTATTCCTTTTGTTCCTGTGATCTTTTGCTTTTTTCATTGTGCTTAGCCATCTTACATCAAGGCTCTCTCCTAGGCCATTGCCTCGCCCTTGCCCTGACTTCTCAGATCACATGGTTCCCCTTGTGAATGCTCTCCCTATTCTTCTGGTGCTCTGGCAAGTCCCCCAGGCATGGATGATGGTCCTGCAGCTCCATCTAGTGGCTAATGGTTAAATTATTCAGGAAGAAAATTTTTAAAAATTTATTTATTTATTTATTTATTTATTAAAAATTTCCACCTCCTCCCCACCTCCCTTTTCCCTTCCCCTCCTGACCTCCCCCTCCCTCTCTAGTCCTAAGAGCAGTCAGGGTTCCCTGCCCCGTGGGAAGTCCAAGGTCCTCCCTCCTCCATCCAGGTATATAAAGGTGAGCATCCAAACAAACCAGGCTCCCACAAAGTCAGTCCATGCAGTAGAATCAAAACCCAGTGCCATTGTCCTTGGTTTCTCAGTCAGCCCTCATTGCCAGCCACATTCAGAGTGTCCAGTTTGATCACATGCTCCATCACTCCTAGTCCAGCTGGCCTTAGTGAGCTCCCATTAGATCAATCCCATCGTCTCAGTGGGTGGATGCACCCCTCGTGGTTCTGACTTCCTTGATCATGCTCTCCCTCCTTCTGCTCCTCATTTGGTCCTTGGGAGCTCAATCCAGTGCTCCAATGTGGGTCTCTGTCTCTATCTTCATCCATCACCAGATGAAGGTTCTATGGTGATATGCAAGATATTCATCAGTGTGGCTATGGGTTTTTATGTGTTAATACAAATTTCTCATAAGGTTTTATTTTTAATATATAGATCTCAGATTAATTTGAAATTATCTTATATGTACTACAAGATACAGGCTTAATTTTATGTTTCCCCAAATTATTATCAAAAGGTTTATGCCAATATTATTTCTTAAAAGATTTATTTTTCTCCTAACTGATTTCAGTTACAGGCATATATTTTAAATTTATGCAAATGATATTAGGTCTACTATTTAAATGTTTATTATTATTAATTTATATTTGGGTATTGAAACAAACTCGTGCTTTGCAGTTCAAGCTAGCCTTGAACTCAGTGATACTCTGCTTTAGCCATTTGAGTGATGAGGTTATAAGGGCGTCCTGGATTTTATTTACTTTTAAAGATTAATTCATATTGCTCTCTATATATAACATCTGTTGCATCTAACTGCATATTTTGATAAACATTCATTATATTTTACCCATATCATGAAGAATATTGTGAAAAAATATTCTCTTGTGGACCTGTGTCCACACAGAATCCCTTTGGGAGGTATGTTCAAGAATAGAAAAAGTGGGTGGCCGGCCACAGTAAGTTGTCTTGTGCACTTCTCTGTTTACATATGTTCTTGTTTCTAAGTAATTTGTTGCCCAAAGAATGTACTCGTGGACATCAATTTGTTTGTGTTTTGCTGCAGGAGGAGTTGGATTTGTCTTCCAGCTCTCAGTCTCCCCTGTCCTTATATGGTGAAAGCTGTAACAGTCCGTCCTCTGTAGAGCCTCTCAAGGAAGACAAGCCTGTCATTGGTCCTGGAAACAAAACTGGTATCTGTCTGTCTCCCAGTTTCTATTATTTCTATTTTAGATAATGTAGGTTCCATTTTTAAAAACCAAATATTGGATTAAGCATATATTAAGCTGGCTTATATTTTTAAATTAGTGTATCATTTTAAATTAGTGTTTTATGTATATGGGTGTTTTATCTGCATTTATGTATGTGAATCAGCTGTGTGCCTCCTGCCTCCAGACGCAAAAAGAGAGCTTCAAATCTCCTGGAACTAGGATCATAGGTAGTGGTAAGCTGTTCTAGATTTCAGGTCTTCTTGAAGAGCAACCAGTACTCTTAAGTGCTGCGCCATCTTTCCCCCCTACATGAGTATATTATATAGTTGTTGTTCCTGAAAGATTTCTGTGTAGAGGACAAGGGAATAAAGTCTTGTGATGGTCTTTGTGTTCACAGGTGAAATATACTTAAAATAGATATAGATTCTGTCATCTTCAGGAGGGGTTGTAAAGGTCCTGGCAGAGACTGAATGTGAGAGGTGATAACTCTTACCTCATACTAGTCTAGACATTATTCAGTAATTTTAGCATCATCCTTACCAATTCATGGTCCCCCTTCTCAAGGCTGCAGAAAGGACAATCCCAGAGTGAGGGTTTCCTTCTGTCCAGTCATGGAAAGAACAAACACTCACCGATGATTGTTCTTAGAAGTCAAGATAATACATAGAGGAAAGTATTTAATATAATATTTTTTTATTTTTTTTAGATTGATTTGAGGTTTTTTTTTTTTTCCTCCAGAACATGGACTGACTCCAAAGAAAAAAAATCAAATGAGTTCAAAACCTTCAGTTCAGCCCAAGCCTTTATTACTTCCAGCAGCACCCAAGACTCAACCAAATGCCAATGTTCCAGCAAAAACCATCATTATTCAGACACTACCAGCCCTTATGCCACTGGCAAAACAGCAATCGATTATCAGTATACAGCCTGCACCCACTAAAGGTACCTGTGTAGACTATGGTGCTCTGTGTTTATTGGAAAGCGCTAAGGCTTATATAACGTGATTTATTTTAATTTGGGTTATAATTTTTGAGCATGCACTATGGTGTCAGGAATTTCCTTGGATCTGAGAATTTTGCAGAGATGACTAATGTAGTTCCTGTCCTTGTGGGAACAGAGTTCTACAGATCACTGATATCTGTTGCCTCTTCTTTTCTTACAGATTTTATTGTGATAATATCTGTATTTAGGGCACCAATTTTTTGTCCTTGTTGATTTCTTTTTTCTTTCTTTTTAAATTGTTTAAATTGATTTATTTTTTAAATCTTTTTATTTTTAATTTTTTTAAATTGTTAAAATAAAAATTTTATTTTATTTAAATTGTTTTATTTATTTAAATAGTTATACATATATATATATATATCAATATAAACAATATATATATATTCCTCTCCCTTCTTCCCCTTTTCCCTTCTACCTTCTCCCATATCCCTATCCTATTTCTTTTTTGAGAGAGAGTTTCATTATGTATCCTTTAGTGGCCTGGAACTCTATAAGTAGACCAGGCTGACCTCAAATCAACAGAGATCTACCCGTTTCTGCCTCCTGAGTGCCTGGACTAATGGTGTGCACCACACTTGACTGAGGCTTTTGGTACTGTGAAATCGTTTACAATGAAGAAAATTTGGGAGACTATTTTTGTATTGCTACTTCATTCTGAGATTATTGTAACTATGATCTTTTTTTGCTTTGTTTTGTTTTTGAGGGGTCGTTAGGATTTAAAATAATAAGGATTATTTCAAATCAAGTATGTGTTGCAATAACTCTGGCTCTTAATTTTTGAGGAGACTGTGTGGTTTGGTAAGCAAGGCATCGAACTAGGTTTTAGAAGAACTGACTGCTGCCAGCTAGCTCAGAATTGGTGTTTTTCTGTATTTTACCCACTAGATGGCCTCACATACTTGGGTCTACAAGAGAGTTTACTATTGAAAGAAGTTCAGGTTTGAGGGTTTGGTAATCTTGAGTTATGGGACATCTCCTAGGCTGCTTCGTCATCATTGTACTTGCACTGATCTCTGTACACATGGCTGTGAGAAGATTTATGCAGTACTCATTTCTCAGGATTGAATTTATTGGCAACATTTAGACTAGGAGTTAATAGGGCATGTGTAAGTAAACGTCGGTGTTACATTTACTTTTATGACTGTATTTGCATTTATGAATGGCTAGTTCATTTCTTTGGAGCATGGTTTCAATGAGAGAGGCTTCATAAATTTGATCTTATGTATTAGCCTTGTTTATTAAATGACCATAGGCAATTAGACATCAATAAAAAGAACTAAACAAAAAGGTTCCCAGATAAAAGAACAACGCTAATAGATAAAATAATTTGAAATGCCTTCCTCCATTTAGGATAAACTCTTTGAAATAAGGCAAAAGATTTACTGTATATTCATATATAGAGTTTTAGGAATAGTTCTTAAATCTTTTGCCAAGACCTCAAAATAATTTGTGTATTTCTGAAAGCTAAGAATTTAAGTTCATGAAGAACTTTCTTATAGTTCCCACAGCTATTAAAACATGTATAAAATTCTAAGTCTGATGCTAATATGGTCGTGTGTAAAGGAGGGATAGCCTCAAGAGTCAGTTGGCTTTAAACTGTTGGCTATGCTTGAGTGGTGGATCTCTGCTTGTTTGTTTTTTGAGAAAGGATTTCTCTGTGTAGCCCTGGTTGTCCTGGAACTCCCTCTGTAGACTAAGCTGACCTCAAATCCAGAGATCCACCTGCCTCTGCCTCCTGAAAGCCAGAATTAAAGGCGTGTGTCACCACTACTGACTGAGATATTTACTTATAACAAAAACCAGATCATTCTTTTCCAAGCATTTTATCAGTCCCAGAGGTTAAAAATCATACATTCTGAACTTCAGTGATTTCACATGATCTGAAGACTGTTTTTTTTTTGATGAGCATGTGCCAACAGATTGATTTTTATAATATAATCTATGGATTTTGGTATTAGTATTATAACTTGCAGATTAAATGTATATCTTTCATATATTATTATTTTAATTTGAGAGTGGAATGAGAGGAAGAAAGGACTAGGGTGATTGATTGCTCAGTCAGTAAAACGCTTCCCACATAAGCATGAGAACCTGAGTTCAGATGCCTAGCACCCACATAAAAAGCTGGGTAGGACACTCTAGTGCCTATGTGGAGATAGGCAGATCTCTTAGAGGTCACGGAGCAGCTTGTCTAGCTAACTGAGACGCTCCAGTTTCAGGGAGAGACCTGTCTCAACAAGTAAGGTGGAGAGCGAGCCACTGAAGAAGACACCTGTCATCAACCTCTGGCCTCAACACGCATGTACACACACTTGAAAACATACATATACTACATGAACAAAAGAAAAATGGCAGAGATGTAATACTTACAGATTTAAGTTCATATTCTCTAATGTGGGGTTAAAGTGCTTCACAATTTGGTTCCAACTTTACAGTATAGCTTCATTATTTTCTATAGAACTTTGTGCCAGTCTAACCAACCTGGCTTTGTCTATTGAATTCTGCCAACCTGAATTATTTCTCTATATTTTTGCTTCTAAGTCTTCTGTGCCTTGTAAGAATGTTGTAAGTAGTGCAGCTGAAAGATGATTAAAGCCTAGAATATCTGAAAATGGAGAACCAGGATGGCAAGTAGAGTTGTTACAAAGCCTAGCATTGTAGGGGGTGGTAATTAATGGTGAGCGTGTGTGTGTGGGAGGGAGGCCATGAAGGGCAGAGAGGAAAGTCTTTTTGGTGACGTCTATGTCTTAGACCTTTTTGATGATACCACAAATCTCTGAAATTAGGGGATGCATAAAGAGTGACATCTTGTAAGCAGGGATGGTAGAGTGAAGCCAACTTGTCTGATCAGCCAAGACTTAGTAATTAATTATATTATTATATTGTATTAATTAATCTTCTAAAAATGATGAAATGTAATCAGTTTTAGTCTCAGAATTCTGCCCTTTAATTGCGATTTAAATTTGTATAAATAGTTTCATACCAATTGTGAGGACTAGCGGGTTGATAGTGCATGGAAGCTACTATTACATAGAAAAAGGGCCAATAATGAATGTATGCTAAGCTGTTGTTATGTGCCAGACATTCTTCTAAGGGCTTCAATACATTATCTTATTTAATAGTTACATATCTCAAGTATCAATATTTTTATTTTATAGATGAGAAAACTTGGTGCAAAGAAATATTTAACCAAGTTGACACAAATATGTTAAAACAAAGTAGGTATTCCTTAAATGTTTGATATGTAGTTTGCAATCTTTGAAGAAAGTTAAGAAAGAACTGATCATGAAAATCAGTGGTCATATCATTCAGCATTGCATTCAGCATTGAATCCAGCTGTCTTCCATTAAGGGGATTTGCCTGTAATACTAGAGAGGATTTGGAGTATGCCAAAAGGATAAACCACCCTTTGGTGTGTTCTGTTTTATGTGTTTCCACAGCAGGAATAGTCCCTATGTTCAGCTGCTAACTACTGAATGCCCCAAACAGTCCTTTGCGTTGTAGCCTTTGGCCTGGTCAGCACTTAGCAAGTAACTGTGAGAGCCTTTTGTTCTTGGACAGACTGTAATAGAAATTTAGTGGTTCCTGCCATTCCATCTTGAACTTGAACATGCCTAAAATCTTTAGAGGACCCTTGATTTAGATCAAATGAAGACAGCTGGGGACTTTAGGGTGTAAGAGCTTGAAATACAGCGTGTAGTAAGGGAGGCAGCAGTGGCCTGGTAGGACAAGAGCTGTATTTGGTGTACAGACTGTCTTGGTAATCCTATCTCCATAAGGTGCAATTCTCTTGGCTGGGACATAGGGACAGTGAGACGGGACAGTGAAATTGATTCTCTCTCTCTCTCTCTCTCTCTCTCTGTCTCTCTGTCTCTCTGTCTCTCTCTCCTTCCCCTGTCTTTCCCCCTTCCTTCTTTTCTTTCTTTTTAGTAATGGGAATTGAACCTAAGACCCTGTTCATACTTGACAAGTCCTCTACCACTACCACTGAACTCTATACATTTCCCAGCCTTCTTTTCACATTCTGTTTTGAGATCGAGTCTCATTAGGTGGCTTAGGCTAACCTTGAATTCCCTCTGTAGCCCTAGTTGACCTTGAACTTGTGATCCTTTTATACTGGCTAGGATTATAGGATTTATAATGAGGATTATAGGCCTATACTGCCAGGCCAAGTTTTGGATTATTTTTTAAAATCAGTTTTAAAGAATATTACAGACATTCACAGTGTTATTTACCAGTGTTTTAAATCTACAGTTGGGTCTACAGGTCTGACCCTTTCTTTTAGGTAATTCAATGTGTTTATTATCTCCTCTGTTCTTTGGAATAGACTCAAATTTGGAACAATGTTTAGAGGAAGGAAGGTTTTCTATTCTTATATAATCGCAATTTTAAGCTTAGAAGGCATGGAACATTGTTTCTGAGAACGTTGTTCTCTTCCCCAAGTATCGGTTTACGCCACTGGTTCTATACGGTGGGGTGGTGGGCTGGGCAGAAAAGCAGTAGCCGTACAGCATTTTGCAAGGCATCGACTCTCTACTTGTTCTAAGCTGTCACTGTAGATCTAATAATTTATTTCACTTATTGTTGTACAATTATTTTCAAAAATTTATGGCTATATCTTTTGTTAATAAACTATAAATTAATTTTATTTGATTTTTTTATTGTTTTGATTTTTGAGATGGTATCTTAATACATAGTCCAAGACTGGTCTTGAACCAAAAATCCTCCTATCTCTGTCTCCCAAGTACTTGGATTTATAGCCATACATTATTATACCCAATACAAATTCATAGCTAAATTTTTCATAGTACATATTTTCACAGTCCATAGAAACCCACAGACACCATGATTATCTTATATGGCTGAGCTGGCTCTTTGATGTTAAAGAAGAGTACTTTTGGACATGGTAGTGTGTACCTATAATTTCAGCACTTGGGAGGTTGAAGCTAGAGAATTATGAATTGAGGCTAGCCTGGGCTACATAGCAGGTTGCAGGCCAGCTTTGAGCTACATTGTGAGATATTGTTTCAAAAACCCCAGGACTTAGTGGTAGAAGGCCTGCCTGGCTTGTGCAAGGCCCTGGGTTCAAACTCTAATGACTGAGAAGTAAGTATATGCAGTTAGAAATCCTTCTCTTCAGTTTTTACATTATAGTAAGTCTATCTTTTTAATGCCAGCTTGACTTAATGTCTTAATCAGTGTTGTTAAAAACACAGTCCTTTTTCATCTATTATTTATATATTACTTTTATTTGTATTTCTGGCCTGACCATATATTCATATAACTACCTTTAACCCATTTCTCTATTTTAGGTGAATTTATTTTTATAACAGAAGTCAGTTTAGGGGAGACAAGATAAACATATTTGGCGATGTTATGCCCCACTAAATTGTATGTATTTCAAAGTTATGAAATTAATTTAAAATTTTCTTACAAACTTACTACTTATAAATAAGTGCTAATATATGAATCGAGAAAAATGGTGACTTTTGAATTCTACTTCTGGTCTGCTTTTAAGGCCACTGAAACAGAGAATTTTATAAATGTGATCTTTTTTTAGCCAAGACATGTTCTCAACAAACAGGTGTTCTGAAAGTATTTTGATTTTCAGTTTTTCCCCAACCCTTTGAAATATGAAACTGAGTTTTATAAGTCATTTTAAACTGCCTGAACATAAAATGTCTGGTTGTCCTTGAAGAAGAATTATAAGTTTATATTGAATTAAAGTTTCTGGTCATGATAGTACCTTTATTCAGCTAGATAAAGCCAAAGCACACAGATATTAGACGAGGGTTTCAGTGCCTTATCTAATTGTCTAGGGAAGGAAACAGGCGGGCACCATTTCAGTAGGTCAGTGTTGTGAGTTGTTTGTGCTTTCCTGAGGGTGGTGCGTGGAGTATGTGGCAATGAACGCAAGTTTAAGATAGTGGCAGCTGCTTTAAGACTAGGAAAAGAGTTGAGATCATTGCTTTGGCAGCAATCGGAAAGGTTGGTATTATTTATAAATAGCCATTGTATCTGTTAACAATGTTCCATCTCATTTGGGTTTTTTTTGGCATTTGTAATTACTTGACTCCTACATATTTGTATATGTATTTGTAAATATAATTTAAAGGATTTATTTAAAATAAGAAAAATTCATATAGAAACTAATAAATGTCAGAGACTAATACTTGGAAAATGTAGGTATGACAACAAATTTGTTATGTGTTATTGTTACATTGAAGAAGATAAAAATGAACTGCTGCCTGGCTTGTTTATGTGTCTAGTGAGTATTTCTGCCTCCTCCCCTCAGTACTGGAAATTAAACCTAGGGCCTTGTGCCTGCAGACAAGCCCTTTGCCACTGAGCTACATCCCCAGTCCTCTTTTTATTTACTTTGTGAGATGAGGGTCTGAATGAACATGTGATTCTCCTATTTCAACCTCCATAGTGACTATAATTACAGGCTTGAGTCATCAGGCCTGGCTTTAAAAAGATTTTAAATTTAAATTGTGTGTGTGCATACGTGTATGTACTTGAAAAATCCAGAAGATGGTGTCAAAACTCCTGGAGTTGTAAGTTGCAGTTGTGAGCTGCTCAGCGTGGACACTGGGAATCAAATCTGGACCTTCTTGAAGAGCAGCGAACACTCTTAACCACTGAGCCATCTCTCTTGGCCTTTTTTACTTTTATCAGTTGAGGCTTGCTGTGCTGTCCAAACAATCCACAGGTTCTGGGTTTGAGTGCTTCCTCTGCCTCAGCCTCTCAGCTACTTAGACTATAGGTATGTATCACCATATCTGACTTAAAAATAAACTGTTAGCTGGGCAGTGGTGGCACATACTTTTAATCCCAGCACTCGGGAGGCAGAGGCAGGCGGATCCCTGAGATCAAGGCCAGCCTGGTGTACAAGAGCCTGTTCCAGGACAGCCAGGGCTGTTACACAGAGAAACCCTGTCTCCAAAAAAAAAAAAAAAAAAGAAAGAAAGATTGTTAATGATGACTCAGAGGATGAGCTTAGTTGGTCCCATTAAAAACACAACATCAGAGTCCTCCATAGTGTGTGTTGCTGTTGGTGATGTTTTATTTTACGGTGTGAAGTTCTTCAGCATTAATATGTCTGTAGAGGAGACCTGAGTGTTAGACTGCTCTCTGACACAATAGCTGTGCACCACTTGATTCCTTGCTTTTTCTTAACTCAGGTCAGACTGTTCTGCTCTCCCAGCCTACTGTGGTTCAACTTCAGGCCCCTGGAGTGCTGCCTGCTGCTCAGCCAGTTCTGGCTGTCCCTGGTGGAGCCACACAGCTACCTAACCATGTGGTGAATGTGGTGCCAGCCCCTGTGGTGAGCAGTCCTGTGAGTGGAAAACTTTCCATGCCTAAACCTGTCCTACAAAGCACCACAAGAAGTCTGGGTTCAGATGTAAGTACTTATCTGTGAATGTACTTTTCTGTTGTGTAAGTATAGTGGTAATCTCAGCTGACAGTATTGTGAATATTTGTAGCAAAATGTATCTAGTGAGTAGAGTATCCATTGTTTAGAATAAGAGCCCCTTGGTTTATACTGATATGGAGAACAGTGGATATCAAGATTGAGTATTGAGAAAGGGGAATTGAGTAAGGAATATTGAGTATTGAATAAGCTATTGAGTAAGGGGCATTCTTGTTACAGACCAAGGAGAACTGGAGAGAGAAAGTGCAAGTTTGTTTGCAGCTGCATTGTGGATGTCAATCTGAGTGTTCTCAACTTAGTTATTGTAAAAAAAAAAAAAAAGGTTAAAAAAAAAAGGAGAGAAGGATACTCCTGGCCTGTCACATAGTACTTACTGTGCCTTGGTGGTTGGGGCACAAAAGAGTTAGCAGGATCTGCAAACATTTTAATCTCTCTAAAGAAGACAGTGTCTGCCAGTATGCTATCAGAAAGCCCTTAAACAAAGAGGGTAAGAATGCCAGGGCTAAAGCAGCCAGGATTCAGTGTCTCACAGCACAAACTCTGATCTACAGCTCTGGAGCAGCAATGCCCTAAGATAAACAAGAGGGAGGCACAGAATATGTGAAACTTTTGGCCAAAAGAATGCAGGAAATCAAAGAAAAGCACCAGGAACAGGTTGCCAAGAGACATAGGCAGTTCTCTCTGAGAAATTCTGAGTCCAGTCAAAAATTAGTCTTTAAGAGTAACAAATAAATGCCAAGACCTTGAGTTAAAAACCTGGCACCCGGTGGGCAGAGAAACAATACTGGAAAGATGGAGATGGTTATGGAAGCCGTTGTTCTTTCCTTTCAGCACATGGGAAACTCTGTAATAAGAGAAAGAATGACAGTAGCAAAAATTAAAAAGCAATCTGTGATTTTTTTTATTTAAAAAGTATAACCAGTAAATAAAGAGTATGCTTTTCAAGAAGACCAAAAAGGTTAAAAATGATAGAGACTTATTTTTTCTTAGAGATGGATATATTTTATTATTATTGAGACTAATAAGAACAGGGTTATATGTAAGATGTGACTCCTAGGACATGTCTGAGTATCCCCCAAACTGCTTAGGACCTCCAGCCTTGAGGGATGTAGTTAAGTTTCAGGCCAGTCTTGCCACATGGGGCAGGGGATAGCATCTGGTATTAACACCCAAACTCTTGAATTCTACCCCTTCTGGGGAGGACCCTTCAGAGATGTGGAAGAATCATCATGGTCAGAGCTGAAGGGGTGTGTGGCTGTAGGAACTGTACTGTGGGGCTGGCAGGAACAGGGCTCAGGAGTCTCTCCTGTTGTTGGTTTTTTATTCTTTGATCTTTGAGGGCCTGCCACCCATTTCCAAATAAATACATAGAGACTGTTGTTACTTATGAATGCCCGGCCTTAGCTTGCCTTGTTTCTAGCCAGTTTTCTTAGCTTAAATTATCCTGTTTACATTTTGCTTCTGGGTTTATCATTCTCTATTCTATATATCTTTATTCTTACTCTGTAACTGGCTTGTGGCTGGGTGGTGTAGGCAGAGTTTCTCTTTGTCTCAGCAACTTCTCCCAAATTCAGAGACTTATTATTAATTATAAATGCTGGACCAGTAGCTCAGGCTTGTTACTCTTACATTTTAAATTAACCCTATTTCTTTTTAAATTTTATTTTATTTTACATACCAATCCCAGTTCCCCCTCTATCCCCTACTGTACCTTCACCTTCCCCTCTCTCCTCCCATTTACTCCTCAGAGAGGGTAAGACCTCCCCCATGGAGAGTCAATGAATTCTGTCACATCACATTCAGGCAGTACCAAGGCCTTCCTCCTTGGGTCTAGACTGAGCAAGGTTTCTCTTTGTAGGAAATGGGCTCCAAAAAGCAAGATCATTCATTAGGGATTGCTCCTGGTCCTACTGCCAGTGGGCACACAAACTGCCCAAGCCACCCATTGTCAACCTGCTTTGAGGAAGGCTAGATTGGTCTTCTGCAGGTTTCCTGGTTATCTTTCCAGAGTTAGTGAGCTCCCAACAGTTCAGGTCAGTTTTTTCTTCCTCCTCCTTTTCCTCCTCTTTTTTTTTTTCTCCCCCAAGACAGGGTTTCTCTGTAGCTTTGGAGCCTGTCCTGGAACTAGCTCTTGTAGACCAGGCTGCCCTCGAACTCACAAAGATCTGCCTGCCTCTGCCTCCCGAGTGCTGGGATTAAAGGTATGTGCCACCACCCCCTGGCCCCTACCTAACCTCTATCTGTCCAGCAGTTGGCCAATCAGCTTATTTATTAACCCAATCACAGTGACACATAATTCACACAGTATAAAGGAATATTTCACAGGGTAGCTGGCCCCTGGTATCCTCCTCTCTTTCTCCCTTTCTTGTTTCTCCTCTTTTCTTTTTCTCCTTTTATTTATTCACTCTATCTGGCAGCCCTGCCTATCTTTCTCTCCTCCCTAGCTATTGGATGTTCAGCTCTTTATTAGACCAATCAGGTGTTGTAGGTAGGCAAAGTAATAGCTTCACAGAGTTAAATAAATGCAGCACAAGAGCACGCAACACATCTTTGCATCATCAAACAAGTATTCCAAAACATAAATGTAACACTTCTTAAGCTAATATTTCACAGCATTTCTTTTTTTGTCTAAATAAAAAGAAATGTTTTAACTTTAACATAGTAAAACTATATATAACAAGACCACTTATCAAGTAAAAATTATATTTACAATATTCAGTCCATTTGTATTTAGCAAATTCAGAGAAAATACTCCATTATCTATCTTACCTCACTGAGTCCAAAGTTTTATATGTAATTTATTTTCTACCATAACTAAAGAAAACTATGACTCTATTTAGTCTTTAACTCCATCAAAGACCCCAGAAGGATGTAATTTTACCTAAAAACAGAGACATCTGGCTGCCTGAATAGTCACCCAAAGCTCCTCTGCAATGTTGGGACATTCATCTTTGGCCTCTAGACCTAGACTCTGTTACTTTTTATTAAAGTGGGAAATTTGAAGGACTATCTTACCTTGTATTGGTAAAATTCATCAATCGCTCTCCTCTGTGTCCTGCAGAATATCTGGCAGACTCTTCCGTGAAGCAGGAATCTCAAAGGACTGTCTTGCCTTGTCTTGGCAAAGTTCAACCGGCCTTTTCCAGTGTACCACTTGCCTAGTTTGTACAGCATAATGTCAGCAGTCAAAGGCAAGAGCAGTTTCTTTGCCCAGTGACTAACCTTGGCAAAATGAAAGTGAACCTCATAAGGAGTTTCTTTTATGCCCATCATCAATCTGAAGTAAACTGGTGCTGTCAGGAGTAAATGTGTCTCATTGCCATGAAAAACCCTATATTAACAAAACATTTTTAAGTGGGTTATCTGTAACAGGCGCAGGTAAGTGGTGGAAAGGCCTCTTCTAATCCCAAGCTTTTATATACAGCCATGGTGTTTAGAAACTACCATATTCTTTAGTCTTTGAAGTGTTTGAAAATCATCTCTCTAAAATGTACCTGTTTAACCTGGAAAACATACCTAATGTGACTACAAATTTGATTATTATAGATTAAGTATTAACCTCATTTCTTAACTATACATTGCATTTTAAATGAGGTACATAATACAATACCCCAAACAAGAGTAGAGACATATATACAGCATAACAAAAATAACTTTAAATTCATAATAAAAATAAAAAATAGCTTTAAATTTGGCAAAATATCTGAGATTAATAGTTCTCTTTTTACCCTATATTTTTATATTTCCCTAAATGATAACACATCCACAACCCACTAAGTAACCAAAGACCACCCACTCCATCTCTTGAGAATGTGGGTGTCATGTTCTCCAGACTACTTCTTGTTGTCTGTAGGCAAAGGCATCTTTAGTGATCCCTGAGAAAACTGAAATAATGGCCAAGTCCTGTGAAGACCAGCTGTAACCTTACTAATACATATCACCTGTCAAGATTCAGGAGCTCTTCCCTGATCAAACCTGACCAATATCAACCCTGAAGGAATCTACAACCTTTTGTTTTCTGTGGAAATAAAAGCAAAATCACTTCTCCAAAGCAATGTATTTTTTTGAGTTCTATTTTAAGGATAAGTCATTCTTAAAATATCTAGGCTGGTTTATTTCAGCAATTCCCCTTTCAGTCCCATGTCTGTCGGCAACTGTCATTTCCTTATCAGCAATCCAAAAATTCAGAATCAACACAATAACATACAGGACCCAGATTCCCCGTGTGTTTCCCATCTTACGTGGCTCTTTCCTTTTATATTGCTTTAACTCTGTCTTTAAAGACTTTACTATTTTTAAACTATTTCTTTTTATACTGTCCATATGCATTCTCTCTCTTTCTTAAGCCTGTACACATTGCAAACCAAATTGGAACATGTTTATACATTTATTTTTCCTTCTGGATCTGCCTTTACTGCGAATTTCTAGTCTTTTTTGTCATGAGCAAAAAAACTGGTAAGCAGCATGGCTTGGACCTTTGTGGTGACTTTAGCAGCTGGGTCTGCCCGCTTTTGGGCAGAGCTCTAGAATGCTGGTGTTTGCCAGTAAGTGTTTTGTTTTTTGTTTTTTAAACTTAACATACTGGCTGCTCAAGGGGTACAATAAAAGAGGAGACTGAGTGTAAACATCAGAACGAACTTTTAGAAAAGGTAGGATGTCATGTGGACAACAGAATTATTCTGAATTATTCAGTGGGTTATCTGCAACAGGCGCAGGTAAGTGGTGGAAAGGCCTCTTCTAATCCCAAGCTTTTATATACAGCCATGGCGTTTAGAAACCGGAGGCCGTTGTTTTCTTTTTAGGCCCGGTGTGGTCACCGGGCATTTGAAGGTTGACAATCATCATGAATTCACTGACCCATTTGTACTCTCCAACTATATTCAGTTAATTACATGCTGGTCTCTCAGCCAGACATCTTACATGAGTTGTTTGATGTGAAAGAACATATGTTCACATGGCTTTTGTAGAGTACTCTGGGAAGTTTGAGTAACTTGTTGACAGAGTCTCAGTTAACACTGAGGAACTGGAGGAAGTTTGAGATAAGAATGTATTGTACTGATGAGTGTTATCTTTTATTGCTAGCAGTATTTATGGGCTAGTCAACTTTTAGAATTTAGAACGGATAGAATTATAAAAGAAAGATTAATGTAGCCTGTGTGGAATGTAAGAAACCTAAAGATTATTAGAATGACTTTCTAGTCAGCCTGCATTGAGGTTTTTTTGTGCCATTTTCACCAAACTAGCATATCAGGATGTCTTAGGCACTCTTGTATTGCCGTGAAGAGACACCATGACAAAGGCAGCCCTTATAAGAGAAAGCATTTAATTGGGGACTTGTTTACAGTTTCACAGGTCTAGTCCATTATTGTCATGATGGGGAGCCTGGTAACATGCAAGTGTGGTTCTGAAGAAGTAGCTGAGGGCTACATCCTGACCCAAAATGAGACAGGGGACTGGGTCTAGCATGGGCTTTTGAAACCTGGAAGCCCATTTCCATAAGGCCATACCTCCTAATCCTTCTCAAATAGTGCTACTTACGGGTGACAAAGGATTCAAATATATGAGCCTATGAGGGCCATTCTTATCTAAACCACCACATAGTAACTCAGTCAAGACTTTTCAGTATGAGTTTTTCATATTTATATAAAGTAGAAAAGCATTAGTCTGTCCTATCAGCTGGCCAACCCACCTAAGGAACCCCAAGAAAATCTGTTCTAGCAGGAGCTGTAGAGAAGACTGTGGCCCACTGGAACAGTCTCTGTGTTAGTAATGTACATCTTTTTAAAAGTCTCATTAAATTTTAATTAATGTAGATACAGTCTTGATTCAAAATGTACCCCCTCCAATTTGATTTTTCATATAATTTTTGTGCTTTTAGACCAAATGGCGAAGAGGTTGTAATTCAGAAAAAAAAAAATGTATCAATCTTTTGTGGTTTTGTGATGCTGACATGGCTACTTTCCCCTACCTGTTTTGAATTCTTTTGTTTGGCAGGCTTCCTTCTCTAGGCCTGCTGCTGCCATAAGTAGCGTTTCTAGCATACCATATTCTGCAGACGGCAGTAAGTGCCACATTTTCTGTTATGAAACAGTTTGCCTGGTTCAAATTATAATTTCAGTCTTCTTGCTTTTTGCTGGTAAATCTGTTATGTTTAACTCTTGGAAAACTTACCTACACTTTTAGGAAGTACAATTTGGTTTGGCTCTGATCCTGATGGAAAAAGTAGACATTTTATTTTAGTGTAGACATTCTCTATGTAGTCTGTTAATAAATGCAATCATGGAGTTAAAAAGGTGGCTTGATAGAGAGCATGCTTATCCTTCTTTGAAGGGGAGTTGAACACGGCCAGGGGTCAAGTTATGAGCTTGAAAACTTGCTGTTTAAGTCCGTGTTACCCTTATTATTTCCATCTCTTCTCATCACCATTTCAACAGTTCATGAACTGTGATGACCCTAGTTTACGGTTTTAAAATTATATTATTTGAGTTATTGGGATAAAGGACCATGAAAAATGTGAAATTATTCTATATATTCTGTAGTGGGCCAAGGAAGAGCTAAGACTTAATGAAATGCGTAGGCTGAAACAATGGAAAGGAAATGATCACGAATTAGAAAAGAACTAAGGGGAGGTTGAATGAGAAGCACTGACTCTATTGAGGAGGTCCTGGCCATTTTTTTCTGCCTACCCATCCATCCCATGGAATATCTATTGAACTGTTTGTCACCTTGCACACTTTTCCAATCTTTGACTAGAGACCTCGATACCCGCCTTCCAAGAGGACTATTTTTTGGAGCTTCCTGGGTCAGGTCCACAGAACCATCATGAAAAAGAGGGTACTAGGTTTGTGAACATGGAGGTGATGTGATGGGACCCCAAGTGGATACGCTTGCACACACTGTTCCTTTTCATCCAGTGGACAGATGTGAACTTGGGGAATCTTTCAATTTTAAAACAAGCAGGAAGTCCCTTCTTTTCCAGAGGTACTCTTTACCTCTTTTTTCAAAGTTGCTTGTTGGGAGCCTAACCCCCAAAAATGGCCTTGATACCCACCCACCAGGTGGTTATAACTTTGCATACTTAGCCTGTAGTCAGAAGACGTATAGGAACAAAACTCAAGAGAGACCCCAGCAGCCTGTCTTTCAAAAGAATATGATGCTATAAAAATCTATTTGCAGTGTAAAGTGACAGTGACCTGTGTTCCTTTTCAGAAAAAAAGCTAAACTCCAGACACTAAACAGCCAAGGTCCTCTCTTAGAACTAAATGGGAGTTGAACCTCCTTTGATCCTACAGCTGTCTTAGATGGAAGAAGAGAAAGAATGAGGAGACAATTTTTTTAGCAACTAAATGCTTTTAACAGAGTGAACACCGAGATCATGGTATTTCTTTAGGCTGCAAAGTCAAGGAATCTGTCAGGACAATTTCAGTAGGAAAGATCTGGTGCTTCTCAGAAGTTGTCCAGATTTTAGAAGGAAAAAGTCACTGTGTGCTGACTAGGTTTTGGCTTTGCTACTACCAGTGACTGCAAATAAAAGAAAATTATGTTTTGTTAAAGTTTCTCTTAAATGGAATTTTGGTACGTCTAAAAATTTTTCTTGAATAAGGATTTTGGAAATTAAATCTAATTTATGGTTGCAATGACTTTGGGAAGGTCAACAAACAGCCCCTACCCCCATGTTCTGCATTGTCATGGATTCATGTTGTGTCAGCTTTAGTGGTCTTGTTGTTTAGAGACAGGGTCTCACTGTGCATTCCTGGCTGGCCTGGTACTTGGTATGTAGACCAATTTGGCCTTGAACTCACAGGTCTGCCTGCTTCTGTTTCCCTAGTGCTAGGATTAAAGGAGTGCACCACCATGCTCGGCTAAATTTAGTGTTCTTTATGTCTTTCTGTTTGCCATCTTGATAAAGCTAGTAATTAATTATTTAAAAGGATCCTGACTTATATCCGAAATAACTGAATATTTATCCCCTCTTTTCTCAGATCCCTACAGTCTTACCTTGGGGTTTACTGTAGGAACACATTGCTTTGACAGTCAGCGCCTCTGTTCAAAATCAGCTTCCCTAGTTTTGTGTCTATCTGTCCTGAGGTGGCTCTTTAATATGCACATACTTACAGCTTTTACTGTAAAAGCTCTCTCTCTCTCTCTCTCTCTCTCTCTCTCTCTCACACACACACACACACACACACACACACACACACACACTTGCTTTTCTTACTTAATATATCTTGGAGATTTTCCCAGTACTTAAAGCTGAAAGGTAGGGGATGGAGATGGCTCAGTGGTTAAGAGCACTGGCTGCTCTCCCAGAAGACCTTGATTCGACTCTCATTACCAACACGGTGGCTCATAGTTGCCTGTAACTCTAGTTCCAGGGGATCCAATTCCATTTTCTGGCTTCCGTGGGCACTGCATGCACATAGTGCATAAATAATCATGGAGGCAAAACAGCCACACACGAAATAAAAATAAGTAAATCTTAAAAAAATAAATGCACTTTAAGAAAAGCTGAATGGGAGTCTATTTCATAGAGGTTCCATAATTTACATTTTTTGTAGTCTTTTCTTTGTGGACAGTCTTCCTTTGAATATCTTGGTACAACTTTACTTTGTGTCTGTGCGAGTATATCTGAGGACTTTCTGAAATTGGAATTGCAGGGACAGAAGATAGGTGCTGTCTCAGTTTTGATAGAGTTTACCAAATGACATCCTAATCTCTGTATGTCACTGTTTTCTTGGTACGATTTCTCTCTTCCTTTTTTTTTTTTTTAAGGTAAGATGTCATGTAGCCCAGGCTGGCTGAGTACTTACTATATAGCCAAGGTTGGCTTTGAATTCCTGAATTCTGTCTCTATCTCCTGAGTGCCAGGATTTCCTCACATAATTCTTTGTAGTTTCTTGTTGTGTTTGATTAACAAGTTCATATGTTATTTTTTAAAACAACTCCATTGAGATAATGCATATACAATACGATTTTCCCCTTCTGCATTAGAGATTGAACCCAGAGCCCTAGACATGTTAGTGAAGTGCTCCTCTACCCCGAGCTCTACTCTTGTTTTGAAGAGTACATTAGTAGTTTCACATTTATTTACAGAGCTGTGGAATCATCAATCTAATTCAAAAAACCAGTCTAGGTCAGTGACTTAGCTCAGTGGGCTTAGCACTTGCACAAGCCTGGTGACCTGAGTCCTACGTCTGATTCTGGAATCCATGAAGGTTAGAGGAGAACCCACTCCACAGAGTGCTGTGGGATATTTTACTCTTGGCTTTTTGGGGGGCCCACCACCCAGCTCCCAAATAAATTACACATGGAGGCTTATTCTTAGTTATGAATGCCTGACCTTAGCTTGATTAGTTTTTTTTGTCAGCTTTTCTTAAATTGTCCTGACTACCTTTTGTCTCTGAACTTTTATCTTTCTCTATTGATGTATCCTGTTGTAAGGAGGCCGTTAGTTTCCCGACCACCTGGCAGCTCAGACTCAAAATAATCACACAAACTATATTATTTAAATCACTGGTTGGCCCATTAGCTTTAGCTTCTCATTTGCTAACTCTTACATCTTAATTTAACCCATCTCCATTAATCTGTGCATCACCATGAGATTGTGGCCTACCAGCAAAGTTTCAACATGTCTGTCTCCAGCAGCAGCTCCAATGGCTTCTCTCTGACTCTGCCCTCTTTCCCCCAGCATTCAGCCTAGCTTTCCCCGCCTAAGTTCTACCCTGTTATAGGTTCAAAGCAGTTTCTTTATTCATTAATGGTAATCACAGCATACAGAAGGGAATCTCACATCATGTACCTTTATTTACTTCTTTCTCCATGGCTTGCTGTGTAACTGGGTGGCTGGTCCCTGATGTTCTCCTCTCCTTGTTCTCTCCTTGCTCCTCCTCATTTTTCCTCCTAGATGTCTCCTTCTATTTCTGCTCTGCCTGCTAGCCCTGCCTATTTTTGCTTCTGCCTTGCTATTGGCCGTTCATCACTTTATTAGGACCATCAGGTATTTTAGACAGGCACAGCAACACAGCTTCACAGAGTTAAACAAATACAGCATAAACAAAAGTCACACACCTAAAAATAATATTCCCCAATAACAGAGTTGTTCTCTGACCACGTGCTGTTGTTGTTCTGGACTGAGCTTGCCTGAGATGTTCGAATGTGTTTGTAAGCATAGAAGTACCCACTCTCATCCTGCTGTAGTTTATAGTGTTTGCAGCTCTTTTTTTTTTTTTTAGCAGTATCTTAGACTTAAGGCTCTAAAAATCATTTTGTTTGTCAAGGGGTTTTAAATAAAGTATTTATCAGTTGGTAAATCTTTTAATATTAAAAACAAAATGTGGGCAGTTTTGAAGCTTTGCCTTTTAAATTGACCCAAGTTTCAAAAGGAATTTAGTCATTTGTGAAAGTTTCCTTTTACATGAGTCTCTTGTATGCAAATAAATGTTTATTTTATAAGGAAAACACCACACTTCATAGTACAGTGGCACTAATGGGTGAATCCTTTGCAGCTGTGGATCTTTCCTTTCAATTCTTTATTCTTTTTCCAAGGCGTGGTGCTTGATGAGAGAGACCTCTGAAGGCAGGATGCTCAGCAGCAGGAGCGGGCTACCCGTTGGCCCATTTTGGTCTTTTAAGCCATCTGATGTGCCTCAATGGGGCAGTTTTTCAGTTTCATGTTTGTACAGAAGGCTAACAGTGGTGAGCTAGCTTCCAGACATAGGCAGTTCCATAAGTTTCTGTTTCTAGACAGCACATAATTCGAGTAGCCAAACAGTACATCATCCATGCTATGATGCCAGCCCTTTGTGTGGGCTGTGGTCCATGAAAGCCTGGTGGAGCTACTAAATAAGTTCCAAGAGGTTTGAAGTCAGCTGACCTTTACTCATGCCTTGATTTGTCTATTCTCTAACAGTGGTTCAAATGAGACATTTTATTTATTAACTATTTTTGTTTTACTTTGTTTTTGAGACATAGTCTTATTGTGTAACCCTGACTAGCTTGAAACCTGCTCTGTAGACCAGGCTGACCCTGAACTCACAATTCTCGTCTGCTTCTCAAGTGCTGGGATTACAGGTGTATGCTATAATGCTTGGCTTGATTATGCTTTCCTTAAAGGAACCTGGAAATCCATAGTAATTGAACAAATAGCGATTATATTATGCTGCCGTTCTTCCTGTCTGGGAATGATTCTGATGCAGCATATGTGCAAAAACGTCAGTATACCCGAGGGAATTTTAACAAAACGAAAGCAAATACTCTCCTCAAGAACACCAGGGTGTGTGTATGCTTAGTCTAAAAATTATTTTTATGTTCTTTTTGGTCTAAGAAGCATAATTTAATATTATGTATTCAGATAGCTAAAGACACTGGCTGAGATATAGAGTAGCAGCCCTGTATTTTTTGACTCTAGCACATTTCATTTATTTACACAGTTTTTACTTTGCTTTTATTGTAAGGCTGAATATTTTCAGAACTGTTACAATGGATCTTTTTCTATGAGAAAAACAGACTATTTGGCCACAGGTGGTTTTCATTTTTTTTTTTTTTTAGACGGAGGCATGTGGGTTGACAGCCTTTGAGATCTTCATGCTGTGTATAATGTGCAGGTGCCTTTTCTGTTTATAGAAATGCCTAATCCTTGCTTGAAATTTATTAAATGGTATACCATCTGTAAGCCTCCCTAAATTCCATAGATTAATTAGCCTTTAAAGTTGCCTTTTATCTAACTTTTAGTATAAATTCTTCCATCTGGGAACCTTCCCCTTTATGTGTTTGCTCCGTGTTCCATGCACTTCAGCACTCTAGTGTTAAGTATGGACATCGGCTTTCCCAGGAAAAGTGAAGCTGCCTGAAGCTGAAGCTCACGGGAACAAAGTGGCGTTGTCCTGATTGTTTCAAAGTGTTTGAAACTGATGAGTAATCAATTTGTCATGGGTTTGCTCCCTCCCCCCCCCTTCCCCTTGCTCTGTCTGTCTGTGTATATTTGGTACCTTGACAGTCGTCATAGTGGAAGCACTTGTTATGCTGCTTGGGACTAATAACAAAACCAGTTCTAGAGACAGACAGAACTGGGAACTACTGCGATGGCAGGTATGTAAGATCAGCCTTCCTTGTGGAGTTTTAGTTAAAAGTGAAAAAAAAAGCTTTCTTTTTTGACAACTCATGGAATGTGTTTCTTTGTGTGTCCTGACTAAAGATGATAGACAGTATTTGATGCTGGGAGATTATTTAGTTATAGTTTACCGCTGTTGCTAGGAAATACAGTATTTGGGAAGCTATAAGTTTGCTATTATAGTGTGCTGGCTAGTTTTTATGTCCACTTGACACAAGATAGGTTTATTTTGGAAGAGGGGACCTCAATTGAGAAAATGCCCCCATGAGATTGGGCAAGGCAGGGGTCTATTTTCTTAGTGATTGATGTGGAAGGACCCAGCCCATTGTGGGTGGTGCCAACCCTGGGCTGATAGTCCTGGGTGCTATAAAAAAGCAGGCTGAGAAAATTCTATGGTCTTCTCATCAGTTCCTGACTCTAGATTCCTGCTTTGAGTATTTTTTAACCCCAAACGTATTTGTGCAACTCTTAATTGCATATTCTTTTATACAATAATTTTCAAAATAAATGTATGCTTATAAAAATTTTAAAAATTTATTATTTTCTTGTACAATACATTCCACCCACAGCTTCCCTTTCCTCTACCCCTCCCATCACCCCCTCCCTCACAGATCCTCTTTCTCCGCTTCTCCCCATCAGAAAAGAGCAGGTCTCCTAGGGACATCAATCAAACATGGCATAACAAGATACAATAAGACCAGGCAGTAACCCTCATCTCAAGGCTGGGCAAGGCAACTCAGTAGGAGGAAAAGGGTCCCAAAAGCTGGCAAAAGAGTCAGAGACAGCGCCCACTCACACTTTTAGGAGTCCCACAGGAGCACCAAGGTACACAACCATAGCAGAAATGCAGAGGACCCAGCGCAGACCTGTCCAGGCTCTGTGACATGTAGCCGCTTCAGTCTCTTTGAGCCTGCCTTGAGTTCTTCCCTGAGTTCCCTGGATGCTGGACCACAAACTGTAATATGAAACAAATCCTGTCCTCTTCAAGTGGGTTTTGGTCATGGTGTTTATCATAGCAGAAGAAACTCTAACCACGACAGTTGTCTTAAAAGGCACTCATCTGAAACTGTGTAATTGGTTTACTGATGGAGCTGTGATGCACCCGTAGTAGGACGTTTTAAAAAGTCCATTGAGAAACACATAGACATCAGTAACTCATCCATCTATGTATATAGCCTAATGAAGTTAATATTGTTCTTTGGAGGGTCTTTTTTTTTGGGGGGGATTACTTTCTTACCAGCTATCCAAATAAAATTAGGCTAATTATGTAACAGATTGTATTTTTTAAAAAAAAATGTAACAAAAAATTAAGTGTGATAATGGTAGATATTTTTGGTTATTAAACAAAAATAGTATCAGATATGACTTTAGTTTTTAAAGTCTAAAATATAAATGAAAGAAAGATAGTTAGCATTGTTGAAACAACTGAAGTCATTGGAATATTTTGCTGTGTCTTCCAAATTATAAGACTACAAAATATTCAGAGAAAATAAAAAATTAGATGAGAATAATTGAAGAGGTGAGGACTTTAGAAATAGGTTAGTGGAGGAGACGACATTAAGTGGGAATAAACAGTACGGATACAAATGGAAAAATATTGTGGAGGTTATGGAGCAGAGGCTGGAGTTAAGGAGAAGGCATGGTTAGGTAGTGAGTGCACAGTGAAGAAGGTGAAAGTGAAAATGGGTAGTTAGGATAGTTAACTGACTAGCTGGTTCTTGCAGCACAGTGCCAACAAGGCAAAAATATTTTGCGGAGTTTACAACTGGTAGGCAGGATGGGCTAGAAGATAACCCACATGGCTAGGAGTCTGCTGCAGTAGTCTGTGATGTATTTATGGATGCCTGTTTAGGAGGGTGGACAACAGAAATAGAGAACAACAAAATATTTGCGTTGAAATAAACTTGGTCATTAACATTTACTCAATACACTTTTGGTGAGTGAAGGATTGGAAGAGGCAGTAAATTATAGAGAATAAAAAATAATGATATCTTCATAGGTTTGCTGTTATTGTTCTTATTTGTGTTTTTGGTTTGAGACAGTCTCTCATATGGCCCAGACTGACTCTGAAGTAGCAGTCCTTCTGCTTGTAGTCTAGAATGCTGGGATTGCAGGTGTGTCCCACCAAGCCTGGCTTCTGTGTATTTTGAGAGATACATATTACTGAGGAATGGTACTGATACCAACTCTACATGAGAAGTAATCTTCTGAGTAATTGAATCTAGGGTTTGAGAATTTAGTCAATTAATTTTAAACCAGCAATGGTGATTAAATCAGCATGGGTATTTGGCCCTTCATATACGTTGAATTTGCATGTATGGATTCAACATTCTGAGGTAGAAAATAGAAACAGAAAGTTGCACCCACACTAAAAATGTCTAGAACTTTGTTACAGAGTAACAACTGTGCCCATGGTATTAGATTAAGTAACCCAGCAATGGTTTTGCAGTGCTTCTCAACCTTCCTAATGCTGCAACCCTGGGATCCTGGAATTTTCGGTGTGAGCTACCTCACATAGCTCCTTTGAGGCACTTTCTGGGGGCCTTTCTAAACGGCAAGTTAGATGCTCAGCACTGTGCTTCAGAAAACCTCAGCAACAGGTTTGAGAAAACCTTTTTACTCATTTGACCTGAGCTTACTTAATTTGAGCAGTATATTTTAAACGTGTTTTAGATAACTACTAATGTATATTTTGACCAAAGTTGTTTAGAAATAAATTGAAAAATCAGTAGGTTTTGATATTTTGATGTTGTCCCAAAACCAGTACAATGATTTGGTGTAACTTTTCCTAGATTGCTGTACTAAGGAGACAGCAACGGATGATAAAAAATCGTGAGTCTGCTTGTCAGTCACGCAAGAAGAAGAAGGAGTATATGCTGGGACTGGAGGCCAGGTTGAAGGCTGCCCTTTCAGAGAATGAGCAGCTGAAGAAGGAGAATGGGTCCCTGAAGCGACAGCTGGACGAGGTGGTGTCAGAGGTGCGTGCTCGTGTGCAGCTGACTGAGGTGGGGCTAAACTGACCTTTTTTCTTTTAGTTTTTCAAGACAGGGTTTCTCTGTGTAACATCTCTGGCTCTACCAAAACTCACTTTGTAGATCAGGCTGGCCTTGCATTTGCCTCTGCTTCCCAAGTGCTGGGATTAAAGGCGTGAGCCACCTCTTTCTGGCTTGACTTTCTTTTTATTTTTGATAATTAAATTGATAACCACTTTTTAAATAATATAAAATAGTAGTGCTGAGAAAATGGGGGTGCAATAAGCACAAAACATTTATGGTAGGAAAAAATTACAACAATGATCTTTTGAAGATATTTTTCTCCTGGGACCTGAGAATCGAGTCCAGAGCCTCCAGCATGCTGAGCAAGCCTTCTAGCCCAGGGCTACACCAAAACCATTGAAAGGTGACTTTTTGAATTGTCCTTCTTCATCTCCATACAAACACTATCTGCTTTTCTTGGGTTTCTTCCAAACAATTACTTTAGTAATTTGTCTTTCTTTTTCTCTTCTTAGTTTTTTTTTAGACAAGGCCCCAGTTTTTCTTCTTAGTTTTTTAGACTCACTTTATAGGCCATGGCTGTCCTGGAACTCACTATGTAGACCAGGCTGGCCTTGAACTCACCCAGATTTATTTGCCTCTACTTCCTGAGTGTTGGAATTAAAGATGCGAGCACAACGCCAGCTTTTTATCTTTTTGGACCAGGTGAATCACATTGAGGTTCCTGAACAATCCTGCCAGCTCATTCTTTTTATTAGTATTCTTTCAATATTTTTAAATTTAATTTTTTTGTTATTTTTGAGGCAAAGTTTTACTATATAGCCCTAACTGATCTGGGACTTACGTGTTCACTAGGTTGAATTTCAATTTGTATTGGGATTATAGATGTGGAAATTCACACAGAACTGGTCTTTCCCTTGTTTTCTATCTTTACTAATTCTTTGAGAATTTCGTACTATGTGCTCTGGTCATACCAGCCCTCCTATCTCTAACTCTTCCCAGATCCCACCTGCCCTCCCCATCCAGCTTTGTGTTCTCTTGTTAAAAACTGAGATGGACCAATTTGTGCTGCCTAGATGTACTTGGGTATGTGACTGGAGCGTGGCAAAAGTACCAGGGCTACCTTCTTACAAAACACTGACTCTCCCTCCCACAGCAGCTAACAAGTGCTGTCAGCCCCTCAGCTGAGAGGAGAGCTTTGTACCAGCTTCCCTCCCCTGCAAGGGTGTGGTTTGTCCTGGGTGTGCACAGTCTATAGAATTTCACTGGTCAGTGACTCCAAAAGTAACCCATTTCTGGCACTGGGATTTTTGTTCGTCTGTGGTGTCTAATAGGGGCCTTGTTGCATCATTGTAGGGTAACTCCATTTTAACTCATTTTATTTTCCCCTTTAAAAAAGGAAATAATGCAAAATAAAATGTGTTTTGAATCTTTGTCCACTTGACCCCATCATGTTCCTTTGCTTTCTCTTGCCATGATGGTCTCAGAGACATTTATTTCTGTTATGTTTGTGAAACACAGCATTGTAGTCCTGAGCCACTGGATGCCCGCTGAGTGCTGATTCTCACTCTGTGCTTGCTGTCTTGCTCCTGAGTGTGAGAACGCGCTAGTTTGTTGGTGAAGGGAGACAAGTGACAGAAGCCTCAGAATTCTCAGGACCAACAGAATACAAAGCTAAATGCTGTGCCGTTTTTGTTCTTTAAATTCTTTCCTTTGTTGGAAAAGGGAATGTGGAAGACTTTAGTCTTCTGTGAACTACCATTTCTTTACCTTTGAGGTCTTTTATTTTTATTTTCACTATTTTTTTATGAGAAAAAGTATTCATACACCTTGTAAAAAAGGAGGCCTCTTAGTTATTGCTCTTTGTAATGCTGACTTGTAGTTTCATCCTATTTTATTTCCCTTAGAACCAGAGGCTTAAAGTCCCCAGTCCAAAGCGAAGAGCTGTCTGTGTGATGATTGTATTGGCATTTATAGTGCTGAACTATGGCCCCATGAGGTGAGTATACAAGACATGAGTACTAAAGTTTAAATGCTAGTTATTTGTTACTATTTAGATTTACTCATAAGCAAGAAGAAAACTCCTTTGTTTTGAATAAAAATCAGACCTCAAAATATGTAAAGAACAATTTGACAGGAGACAAATTTGACAGGCCACACGATGGAGCTGGGAAGAGAGCCATGGTAAGGGATAGTTCGACATGATGAGTGTGGTAGTGCTGGTGTGAGCAGCAGATGCTGGTAGACTATGGCTGGGAATATGAGTTCCTTAATCATGGCATATCATAGATGAGCAGAACATTTTTCTGTTGAATGATTGATTGATAAGGAAATACTCAGGGAATAATATAAACCTTGAATTATGATACTGGTTTACCATGTGAGAAGTATGGGAAAAGCATGTCAAGCAGAATAATCACTATGTTAAAAGTATGCTTATAAATCATATGACATATTTTTAAAAAGTGAAAAGTTCAGTTTGTATATATACTTGGTTTTGTCTTTGTGTTTATACATATATAATTTAATAAATTATGTTTACAAAAAGGTACATGTTATTCAAAGTGCTTTCTTATTTTAATTATGTTAGCATATCATTGTCTTTTAATAACTTCACCAATTTTTGAAATAAAGATAGGTACTATTATTTGACGTATTTCAGAAATTTTTTGACTTAGGAACCAGCTTATATTATTAAAGTTAAAAATTACTAAGAATAGCAAAGAACTTATATTCATTGCTATTTATTGAGTTATAGACTAAATAAAACAGATTTTGAATATTTGTCCACTTAATCATAAACCATTACATGTTTACATAATTACATGTTCAAATCTTCAAATGGTAGTGACATGGAAGAAAAGTAGCATTGTTTCATATTTTTTCATGCAAATATTGGTGTCTGCCTGATGAGAAACCACTAGGATCGCATGTCTCTCTGTATGTAGTGTGTTGTGATGTAGTGCTAGGTTTGAAATTGATGAACAAAAATCATACTGTTTTGTGAGGTAAGTAAGCTCGCTGAGGCTGCAGAGTTCGAAGCTTCCTAGGGTACCTCAGACTTCTTAGACTGCCCTTTTAAAGCATGTGCTATATTTAGCCTGTGATTGGGCATTTCTAGCATTTCCAATTGTTTATAGGTGTGCATGTCTGCAAGTCTCTGTGTGTGTATAAAATCATCCTGTATCATAAAGAATGCACTAATTTACTCTCCTGCTGGCAGGTGGAAGAAGTGTTCATTTCATTGTGTATTTTCTAATTCTGCATATTAGGGGTGTTTTTCTTTATTTGTTATGTTTACCTTCCGGGGAAGAAAGCTGTTTTTATTTACCCCTGTCACGCTGGCTTCCTTGCCCAACCTGAGATACACTAAGTGGGTGCAGTGTCAGGTCTTCCTGTGTGTTATTCCCAAGGCCTTCAGTGCTTCAGAGACTTTTTGTTAAGTATCAGCTCAAGTGCCCCCTCCCCGCAAGGATCTTTTTGGACATCTTTCTCTCCTTGCTGTTCTTACTCCACTGTCACCTCTTCCTTCTTTTGGTTTTCTAATCTGCTCCCTTTCCTCCCAAGCTCTGTGACTTCTATTAGCTTAACTTTCCTTCTTTCCCTGCAAGAATTATGTTTTGTTTTGCTTTGTGTTTTTTCTCTTTTCTTTATTTTTTTTTATTGATTTTTGTTGAGCTACACATTTTTCTCTGCTCTCCTTCTTTCCTCTACCCTCCCCTTCAACCCTCTCCCATGGTCCCCAGGCTCCCAATTTACTCAGGAGATCTTGTCTTTTTCTACTTCCCATGTAGATTAGATCCATGTATGTCTCTCTTAGGGTCCTCATTGTCTAGGTTCTCTGGGATGGTGATTTGTAGGCTAGGTTTCTTTGCTTTATGTTTAAAAACCACTTATGAGTGAGTACATGTGATAATTGTTTTTCTGGATCAGGGTTCTCTCACTTAATATGATGTTTTCTAGCTTCATCCATTTGCCTGCAAAATTCAAGATGTCATTTTTTTCTGTTGTGTAGTACTCCATTGTGTGAATGTACCACATTTTCCTTATCCATTTTTCGGTCAAGGGGCATTTAGATTGTTTCCAGGTTCTGGCTATGACAAACAATGCTGCTATGAACATAGTGAGCCCTTGCCATTGTGGCACGATTGAGCATCCTTTGGCTATATACCCAAAAGTGGTATTGCTGGGTCTTGAGGATGTTTGTTTTGCTTTGTGTTTTTGTTTTTTAAGACAGGGTTCTATGTTTAGCTCTGGCTGTTCTGGAACTCAGTCTGTAGACCATACGGGACCTGAACTCAGAGATTCACCTGCGTCTGTCTCCTAAGTGGTGGCATTAAAGGTGTGCATTACCACATCCAGCTCCCTGAAAGAATTTTATCTCTTTTTTTTAATTAGATTTTTTCCCTTTTTTATTACTTAAAAAAATACCAATCCAAATTCCCACTCCCTCTCCTCCTCCCAGTCCCCTCTCTCTCCCTCTACAGACCCTCCCCACCACCCCTCCAACCCTAAGGGAGTGCCATGCCCCCCGTCCTGTGGAAAGTTCAAGGCCCTCCCTACTATGTCTAGGTTGAGCAAGATTTACATCCAAAGAGAATAGGATCTCATGAAGCCGGTATGTGCAGTAGAGACACATCCCATTGTCACTATCAGTGGCCCCTCAGTCTGCCCCAGCTGTCAACCCCCTTCTGAGGGGCTTGGTTTTTCCCATGCTCGTTCACTCCCAGTCCAGTTGGAGTTGATGAGCTACCATTAGTTCAAGCAAACTGTCTCAGTGGATGACCCCCTCATGGTCTTGAATTCCTTGCTCATACTCTCACTCCTTCCACTCTTCAGCTGGATCTTGGGAGCTCAGTCCAGTGCTCCGATGTGGGTCATTGCCTCTGTTGTTGGACGAAGGTTCTATGTAATATTTAAGATAATCATCAGTCAGACTACAGGGTAAGGTCAGTTCAGACACCCTCTCCTCTATTGCTTAGGGTTTCAGCTGGGTTCATCCCTGTGGGTTCTTGGGCATTTTTCTAGAGCCAGGTTTCTTGCTAACTTCATAATGGCTCCCTCAATCAAGAAATCTCTTTCCTTGCTCTCATATCTGTCCTTCCTCCATGTTGACCATCCCATTCCCTCAAGTTCTCCCCATTCCCCCTTTTCTGCCCCCCTCTACTCCTTGCTTCCCTGCTCCCAAATTTTTGGCTGATTTCAATTTCAAGGTTGGTCTTATATATGTTTTTCTTTGGGTTCACCTTTTTACTTTAGTTTCTCTAGGATCGTGAACTATTGGCTTATTGCCCCTTTTTAATCCGTATCCACTTATGAGTGAGAACATACCATATTCGTTTTTTTTGGGTCTGGGTTATCTCACTCACGATGATGTTCTTGCTAACTCCATAATGGCTCCCTCAATGAAGATATCTCTTTCCTTGCTCTCATATCTGTCCTTCGTCCATCTCAACTATCCCATTCCCTCAAGTTCTCCTCAACCCTCCCCTTCCTTCTACCTGCCCCACTCCCACCCTTATGTTCCCAATTTTGTCAAGTGATCTTGTCTGTTTCCAATTTCCAGGTGGGTCTATATATGTTTTTCTTAGGGTTCATCCTATTATTTAGCTTCTCTTGGATTATGAACTATAGGCTTAATGTACTTTATTTATAGCTAGTATCCACTTATGAGTGAGTACATACCATATTAATTTTTTTGGTTCTGGGTTACCTTACTCAGGATAGTGTTTTCTACTTCCATCCATTTGTATGCAGAATTCAAGATGCCATTGTTTTTTTTTTAACTGCTGACCACATTAGAATTTTATCTCTTGATTTCTAGTGTCTTGAATAATGCCTGACATGTAGTTGTCGCTGAATAAATATATACTATAGTACTAATGAACTAGAAATAGGATCTTCAAAACTGTTGGAGGAGTAGCTTGGTAGTAGAATGCTTGACTGGATGAGATTCTCAGCACAATTCGGAGTAGTGGGTAAAAAAAATTCTTTAGCTAATTGTTAGTTGTAGCCCCCTTTTAAAAACTACTTACAGTCTTGATTAAAAAAAATCTTCCTTCTTGTATGAATTGCTGTAAACCACTTGCATGTATTAAGACATACATCTAGCACTGATTCACAGTCTGCTTGACAGATCTTTCATCCGTTTACTCACGGCTCTTTCTGTGCCGGTGTGCACACCAGTTCAGAACCGAAGGGCCTGCTGCTCACTCTGCTAGTTTAGCTGTGATCTGAGACACCATCCGCACTGACATCCTTGGCATTGTCTGTTCAGCAATTTCCCACCAGTTACACAGTTTATCATAGGCATTTTCTTCCACTTGCTAAAGTCTTACTTTTCCTTATGTTACTTTATAATTTTCTTACATTAAGGTCTCAACTCTCGTCTAATTCACTGCTTTTCTTTTGTAGAAATAACAGTGTTCATCCCAGAGCACAGACATTTATACACATTCGTTCATGTTCAGTTTCTGGGAAAGTGTGTGTGCTTTCAGCCCCTCACATCTTGTGAGTCTGTATGCAGTACATGTTCATCTGTTAGGTTGAACATGAGCTAATATTTATAGGTCGCTTACTATGTTCAGACACTGAGCAGGGAATGCAGGCCTGAATGAAAGTACAGTCTAGTAAGGGAAGCAGACATGTAAATAACTGTAGCCTGTGGAAGAACTGCGAAGATACCATGTATGACAAAGGCATTTAGAAATGAAAATAAACATCTGTTTTTCTTAAACCCACTTCTCTCAACAACAACATGTATGGGTTTTCCATACATGTCATTCTTCTTAATTTTTTGGCTATCAGTTGGCATGCTTCTATTGGACTCAGTTCTCAGACTTTTAAGCATTTACACAAGCCTCCACAGGTTTAAGGGCTTAGTGTTAGGTGACCCTTCCATCCTTCAGCCGTCAGCCACAGTCTTGGGCACACAAGCTATCAATTGCTCATTCTCTAATAATTGTTAGAGTGACTTACAAAGCTCAGTGAAACATTTTTCTTGCTATTATTGGTTCACATAAAAACAATTCCCATGAGATGCATAAGCTAAGATATGATGAAGGCGTGTGAAACTGGCATGCCATCTGCAGGTTGATTCTCCTCCAGCATCTTCTTGTGCTTGCCAGCCTGGAAATTCTCCAGACCTACTGGTTAGAGTTTGTGGAGGCGATGATTAAACTATTTTTGGTGATTTAACTCAATTTCAGCCTCTTTCCTATCCTTGGAGGTAGGGAATAAGACTGAAAATTCCACTCACTAATCATTGTGAAATTTCCTGGCGATTGGCTTTCTTCAGGTTTGGCTGCAAGGGATGTTTGTCTTGTTTGTTTTTTATAAAGGTATTTTCCCATCACTCAGGAAATCGCAAGAGTTTTATGATTTCTGTGCCAGAAACTCAGGAAGACACTAAATATTTAATTTCTTCTTATAAAATCACATTCATATTCCTGAATAAACTGAAGCAAAGACTCAATCCTGGGAGGCTTTGTGCATAGCATTCAGTGAACAAGTGAAGATTAGATTATGCTGTAAGAAGGAAGGATGGGGGTAGAGGAAGCATTTTGTGAAAGTCCTTTTGGGTCAACAGAAATTTGGAATAAAAAATTTTAAATGAGTTAATGATCTTCACAGCCATCAAATGAATGTCATTTCCATAGTAGATGGATCAATTATGAAATGAAGAGACAGAAAATGGTTCAGAAAAGAGTTAAATGCCAGCAAAGAAAGGAATTTAAGAATGAGAGAGAGTTAAGATATTTGAAAATCCTGAAGTACAACCAGCTAAGATCTTTTTCTTGAGTCTTAAGGAACAGAATGCCAGGCTGTGGGAATATTAAGAACTTCAAATTTTAAAATATGTTTAAAAGCTTAAATTGAAGAAAAGTAACAAAGAAGAGCTGGAAGATTTGAGGAAACAGAAGTTTCTTAACAACTTGGTATGTCTCCAAATACCAAGAAGGAAAAAGACAAAACTGACTGCAAAACTCATAAAAGCAGAGAACTATTTCTCCTATACAAGACTGGCAAGGACAGGAAGCATCAAAGCCAGAAACAACAGGGATTCCAAGACTGAAACCTGCTGCCTAACCAGATGCTGAGAATTAGGGTTTGCATTATTCAAGAGCGTCTTTTTGTTGGCTCCATTGTTTGCAGTCTCTTCACCTGCTGGATGGAGTCAGCCAGAGGTGAAAAAAGGTCCCAGATGTCCCTTATCAGTTCTACCTAGAGGATAGTTCTAGAACAACCCAGTAAAACACACACACACACACACACACACACACACACACACACACCTCACTCACACTCATAACGTATAAAACAAACAAACAAAAAAGTAGCATAGCAGGAAAAATGGCTCAGTAATTAAGAACACTTTTTCTTATAGAGGGCCTGGTTCAATTCCCACTATCCACATGGCTCCTCACAACTGTCCACAGCTCCAGTTCCAGAGGATCTTCCTCAGGCATGAAGCGTAGACATACATGGGAATAAAACATTTGTATAAATAAAATAAGTAAGTCTTTAAAACAATAACAGCAGGAATCTTTAAGTAATTAGTATTATATTTTAATTGGTGCAGATTATGAGCTCAATCTGAATTTTCTTGAATATCACTGAATTAAATTTGCCCAAACAAAAGAGATTTCTAAAGATTTTAAATTTAGGAACCTAAACTCTTTTTGATGAGATCATATACTATAGTAAAAATAATATTTCAGACATACAGTGTAGATGAGTCCTTTTGTGCCTTATTGTTATGGGCACATGTGGACAAATACAACTATTTGCCACATATACCTTAAGAAATACCCCCTGGTCTGGCAATAGTGGCTTATATCTTTAATCCCAGCACTCAGGAGGCAAAAGTAGTCGTATCTCTCTGAGTTCAAGGTCAGCTTGGTCTACAGTGTGAATTCTAGGACAGCCAGGCCTACACAGAGAAACCGTGTCTTGATCACCCCCCCCCACACACACACACACAAATAATATTTCCTGAAAGCATTTGGAATATAGAAATACTTTATAGAAATAGAGAAACACTTTGTATCTAAAGTTAAAGAATTTGTGAAAGATAATGTGTAACGAAACAGGCCCTGTTGAAGGGTTTGGGTTACTAAGTAGTCAACGCTTAGAAAATGAAAATAAACAAATTTAACTGAATTAATTTTTCTAACCTATTGGTGTTTTATGGATGGTGAAGAAGGGATCTAGCTATTTTGGGCCTGAGATTGAAGGAGTCAGCACAGTTTGGGTGGTCTATAAAAGTACAGACTCTGGGCAGCAGGAAATGGCTAACCTGTATGAACCAGCCTGGTGGTATAAGACTAATGTTAGCTACCAGGAGGGCAAGACAGGAAGATCACAAGTTCCAGGCCTGTTTTGAGCTACAGAGTGAGTTCAAGGCCAACTCTGACATCTTAGCAAGACCAAGTTTCAAAATAAAAAAGATTGGGCTGGGAGTATAGCTCAGTTGATAGCATACCCAAGGACCTGCCACACAAACCAGGCATGGTGCCACACTCCTATAACCCTAGCATTTGGGAGGTAGAGAAAAGAAGATTAAAGTTCAAGGTCATTCTTGGCTATATAGCAACTTAAGAGGACAACCTGGAGTATATGAGACCCTGTCTCAAAAAAAAAAAATCTACGAAATCAGACTTTGATGCTATGGGTATTGGAATTATCATCTACAAAAGATAAGATGTATTAAATAAAAGAGTAAATTTAAATAGTGATGAAAGGTAGAGTTGATCAGAACATTTTGAAGAAAACTAGATATAATTAGTAAGGTAAAATAAGCAAAACACCAACTAACTTAGACCAACTAAAGGGACTGGAAAGATGACTCAGTGGGTAGATTTCACAGCAACTACCTTTGCACCCAAGTTTGGGTCCTCAGCACCATGTAACAGCCAGAGAAGGAAGTGAACAGAGACAGGCAGATCACAGTGGACCGCAGGGTCTTGCTGGCTAGCTAGTCTAAATTCACTGAGAGATTCTATCTCAAAAAACAAGGTAGTAATTCTGTTGAGGGAGACACTTGGGGTTGACCTCTGATCTGCATACACCCATTGCAAGGGTGAGTCTACACACAGCTGCACACACTTCCACACACATGCATACACCACAAATACAAAGAAAAGTAAGCAGTGTAACAGGCCAAGAGGTAGAAATCATGAGAGATGTTAAAAGACTTGAGGTTATACCATCATAACCAAGTGGTTAGAGTAACATTACCAGTAATGTGACATCTGGCACCTGATGGAATGCACAGAAAAGAATGCAATTGCTACGTCTGTGAAATACTTGTCCCTAGATGCATTTTTCTGAATTTAATCATTAAAAAGATCAGATAATACCCAAATGAGGGACATAGTACAAAATGACCCGAGTCTTCAAAAGTATTGAGGTCATGAAAGTCACGGAAAGGCAGAGGGCCATTCTGAGAATGGAGAATGAATAGATACGGGCAAGTAGTATAGTACACGGAGCTGGAGCTGACAGTGGAATTAGCAGGACAGCGTGGCTATGAGTATGCAGGACAGACACTAGGTAAGTCAGTGTCTTATGTTTGCTTATTGTATTACCATTGCATTGTACTATTTACTGTACTAACATTGGCATTGGAGAAAGTATATATGAGCTATGGTACTACTTGTGTAATTCTTTGTAAGTCTGAAGTTACTTCAGAAAGATAGTTTAAAATTTGAAGTATATCATACTTTAAGCATGTCCTTCCCTCTTTCCCAACTCCAACTAGTCTTTTCCCTTCTCCTTGCATCCCTTACATTGTATGCATAGCTGAGGTTTTAATTGAAAACAAAACCCAAACAAACAAAAAACTGAGCTATATTTAAGGAGAGGCAGCAACAGAGAAAAGGATAGCATAAAAGAGAAGCTCCAGTATCCACCAAAGTGCAACCCAAAAGGAAGGGAAGTGGGGAAGAGCAACATTTGGTGCTGTAATAAACTAGACATGCCCAGAATTTATGGAGGACAATGATGCTGACGCTTAACAGGCTTAGCATAAATAAGTTCTGGGGAAAAAAAAGAATGTGCCGGATAAAAAAATATTCATACATCGATACCTCCCAGCAAGACTGTAGAACACCAGAAGCAAACAGAAGATCTTCAGAACATCCAAGAGACAAGATAGGTTTCTCTCAAGCTCATTTTTATGAGACTGGTAGCTGACTTCTCAACAGTATCAAGGTACTAGAAATCAGTAGAATGGTATCCTTAAAATTTTAAGAGAATTCACCCTAATGTCTCTGCCTGGCCAAACCACCTTTCAAGTGTAGAGAAGTATAGGCTGTCTGAAGCCACACAGCTGGAGAGGGCTTACTATTGGCAGGCCTCATGAAAGACTGCTGAAGGATGTATTTCCTGAAGAAAGAAAATGGCCTCAACAAGGTTTAGACTCAAAACGGTTAGCTAACACCCCAAAATACAATTTGTGAGTGAAGGTTTTTAAATAGCTGGCGATATGAAATAGTAATAATGCCCAGTTTGTTATATAAAACCAATCAAGCTGGAAATAATTCAGATGAACTGAGAGTAATAGAATCAAAATTTATTTTGGTTTTGGGGGAGGTAGGTAGAGATACCATGTTTAGACTTGTTAAGTTGAACTTTTAAAATTTTGGGGTTAAGTAAAACAAAATACAATTTGACAATTTCGTTTCAAAAGGTATTAAAGGGAAGGAAACTAGACTGCAAAAACACATACTGTGATGGAGGTGAAGTTAGTGTTAATGGATGGATGGCTCTGTGTGTTTGATGTGTGTGTGTGTGAGTGTGGGCATGCCTGTGTCACAGCATATATATAGAGGTCAGAGGACAACCGTGAGTGTGGTCCTCACCTTTTACCTTGGTTGAGGCCGGGTCTCTGTTGTTGACTGTTGTGTGCACCAGGCAAAGCAACTCATGGGCTTAGGAGTCTCCTGTCACCGTCGTTCATCTTGCTTTAGGAGTATGGCATTAGCGATGTGTGCTGCCATACCTGGCTTCATGTGGATTCTGGGGATTTGAACTCATGTCCTTGCAGTTGCATAGGGAGTATTTTATCCACTAAGCCATCTCCCTTGCTCCTGAACTGGACTTTTGTCTTTAAAAGGCAAATTTGTTGGCTAGAGTAGAGAAAAAGCAAAATTCAACATGGTGCTGTTTAAAGGGCAAAATAAACTGAGGGCACAGAAAAGTTCATAGTTGCGGGGGCAGGGGAGAAAGGCTAGCAGTGTTCTTGAAGACACCTAAAGCTGCTTTATTAATGTCAGAGAAACCTCAAGGAGAAAAGCACTTTTATATGTTGTAAATCTCCAGACAGCTCCCTGTCTATCTTTAAGCTTGTCTAACATATCAGGAAATTCCTAAACCCCTGTTCTGTACAGAAGAGTCACAGCATATCCCTGGGAAAACAGGTTCTTCCTGGCAGGTTGGGCTGCAGTTTATGAATTCCTGTATTGTGTTTCCCTCTGCATCTCAAAGGCTAGTACTGTCACCCTTTTCTTCAAGTGGTAGATTAGTGTCTCAAGCACATGAAGTATGTTACATTGTTTAAAAGAATCAGCAAGTGTTGAAAAAAGAGGGTTCCTTTTCCTCTCTTGTTCTGGGTTAGGTGATATGCCCTCCCTAGATCTGGAGTATAGAATTTGAGCCGCCAGCTGTGGAGGAGGGAGGATAAATCATGCTGTGAAGGGATCAGCTGGCTACGCTGTGGTTCTGCATGTGGTGGCAGTGTAAGGAAGAAGTGACCATAGAGCATATGCGTGAAGTGTGACCCAGGAGTTTGTTAGAGACCAAATGTCTTATTTCAGAATTCTCTAAATTGTCAGCTTTTCATTGTTATTCAGGAAGAATTCTAGCTTCTTATCCTGAGATGAGCTTGTCCCCAAATCTGGTTTCAATTTTCCCCCCGTGTTCGATTGTTGAGCACATTTTGCTGTATGATATCACCATTTGGCTGAATGTTAAAAGGCACTGTGTAACTTAGATGTCAGAATTCAAACCACCAAGTATAGATGGTTTTGTTCAGCCAGATTCTTAAATGTAATCTAATTCAAGCTCTTGGCTAAAAGTATGTTCCACATTTATCAAAATGACATCTAAGCATCTCAAGTACATATAAAAATATATCTAAGTCCCAGGTGTTACTGGATTAGGATTGTAGAGCTAGCACCAGATGCCTTTCTAGATAGTTTCATTGTTTTCATGATTGTCAAAAACGTCTGTATAGATGTCAGTCTTTGCTATCAAGTGCAGTGCTTGATTTCAAAGGCATAGAAAATCCTGCTGCTGATTTTTTTCTGGTCTGGGCTTTTACATGAGTCATGCAGAGACTGCTTCTAAGGAGCATGCCAGTGGCTTTACCAGGCACCACCCGGCTACCTTCTTCCCTAGACCACAGTTAGATTGGGACAGAGGGTGTCTGAAGTCACACACTCTAATCTGGCTAACTTTGCTCTTTACCTGGAGTAAGTACATCCCTGGGCAACATTTACTAAACTGAAAGTTAGTAACGTTTCCCTCCCGAGAGGGGGTCAGTGAGAAGCTAGGGCAGGTGAAAACTCCTGTCAGTATGTACATTGACTGTGCTGCTGTTTTCTCCTTATGACTTATATTCTTAATAAATGCAAAAAAAGGCCAGTGAACGGTTTATCTAAAAGAGCTTTAACTACCATTGCAGTACTTAGCACATGCAGGTATGAGCATGCATTGTCAGCTGCAGTCATGCATAGTAATGGAGGAGTAAGTGGCTCAGCTTTGTATTGGGTGTAGGACTGTAGAATAATGCACACCTTTATCTGTGAATATACAAATGTAATTATAATATTATTTATGGCTTAGGCTTCTAGAAAATTTATCATTAATGCTATTTTGTCCCCAGATTTGAGTTATTTTGTCATTTCAGTAAGAATTTTAGGGGTCATCTTGCAGATTGTCCTTAATTGCTAGTGATTACATGAATTATGGACATGTACTGCACACTTAGACTTTTTGATATTCAGTCTTTCGAGTATATCCAGTGTTTATGTTATTTCCATAGTCAATTTATCACAACATGATCTGTGACCTCTGAATGAGCTGCAGTTGGGGAATGTGTACATAACCTTCATAGTTTATATGGTTTTCTTATCAGCCCTTTATCAGAATTCTCATTAAAACAGTCCATCTCTCTTCCTTCCTCTTTTTCTCTGTCCCCCACTTCTCTACTCCATTTTTGAATTAGAATATAAGAAATAGAAATAAGGCAATAGGAAGAAAATAAAATATATGAAGGTGAATACGATTAATTCTAGAACAATCTAGGTTGACTGTATATTGATATCATTAATGCTTGGTTGGTAAAAGTAGCTAGTTCTGTTTGTTGTATCATGCTATCAGTTATCAAACTCAGTGTATCAAATAGTAATCTGATTGCTTCATGAATTAATCCATTTTTCCTTCTACTGCCATGAGGCAGTGTTACTGTGATCATTTTACAGACGAGGAAACTGAAAATACAGTTGGGTGGCTGAGCTGAAACTTCATCTCCATCACTGACACAGCAAAGACCTCTCAGGCAGGCAAGCCCTTACAGATGGGGCAGTCCACCCTCTACTCGGCAGCTCTGTCTGTGCTCCAGGCACTTAGAATTGGCTGCAAACAGGGAAGTTTTTCTCTTAGGAACTGATAGTTTCATGTAAGTTTAACAGCAAAGTGAAGATGTAAAATCCCAATAAATTTATTTTACTTCTTATTTAAAATGAACAAACCAAACTCCAGGAGTGCCTCCTATATGCCAGGCACTGACCCAGAACAACCTTGTGCTGTACTGAGACAAGACATTTAATAGGTAAATGGTCAGACTGTAAATTCTTTAAGCAGAATAAATTATGGTAGGGTAAAAGGTTTTACAATTGTGTGCGAGTTTGTTGGGATGTAGTTTTAAGTAGTGATCCTTGTGTAGCAGATTTTGAGCAAAGATTTGATGGAGGTAAGGTTTGCCATGGATATCCAGGGAAGAGCATTGCAAAGGTAGTAGTCACCGCAGGCAGGAACCCTAGTGTAGGGGAGCGTACCTTTCATTTTCAAGAGTGAGTGAGGAGATAAGTTTTATTAAACTTAAGTGAACAGGACGGGAGAACCAGGAGGTAATGTCTCAGAGGCAAACTGGAAGGGAAGGGTCAGACGAAGCAAGCCCTTGGTCGGTTTAAATATTTGGGCTTTTTATGCTAGAAAAGGGGAGCTGTAGACAAACGTAGTAGTCTGCCCTAGATTTTTAAAAGATCACTGCAGTTGCTGTGTTGTGAACACTTGAACTGGACAGAGCAGGACGACAGCTGTGTCACTAAGTACTCTGAGGCGTCCTCAGCCTTATAAAATATGTCCACATCTGTCATTTCATGTGACTCTCAGACGAGCCCTGTGACATATTTGTTATTTTTTATATTTTACTGTGAGGAATTGGAAGCTTAAAGAACTAACTTTTCCAGGCAGACGTTTGAGTCACATCTTGAATCCAGATCTTCTGCCTTCAAATTTTGTGTTCTTTCTACTTTTCCACATTACACCCCCAAAGGTCTCCATGATCTTTCTCAGCTGAAAATAATTCAGCTTTTCATGTGTGGGTCTCAGAACAATAGCAACATTTGATTTGCGGGGTGTGTGTGTGATGAGAAACAGTATTACTCTTACCTGTGGAGATGGCTTCAGTTTAAAAATTGATCTACTTGTAGCATAAGAAAAAAAAAAACAGGCTTTCCAAGGGTACACTTGGACATGTGCCATTTTATGTTCAGCCACTTGGTATGAAGATTGGATATCTGAAGTCTTAGGGATAAGTGGCCCCATTAATAATCGAAAACAGTTGTTGACATTTAGAATTTACTCAGGTGAAAGAGTAAAGTAGCAATTCTTGTAATGCTTCTTTCAAACTTTGGAAGAAATTAAAATAATTCATGCTTTATTAATCTATGCTTTTCAGGATCAATGGTCCATAGCAAGGTTTTTTTTTTTGTGTGTGTGTAATGATTATTCTGTGGATTAGAGCCATTGTGACTCTTGGTGGGAAGCATGTTTCTGGTTGTAGAGTCATAGATTGCAGAGATTCATGTTTTCTTAGTATTTATTAGTTTACTTTAAACTACTGGACAGAACTTGGTCTAAGTGAATTATAAAAAGTTTAGCTGGGGGCTGGAGAATTGGCTCAGCAGTTACTATAAGAGCACTTTCTGCTCTTGCAGAGGACCTGATTTGATTCCCAGCCCCCAATGGCTGCTAACAACCGTCTGTAACTCCAGCTTCAGCCCCCTCCTCTAGCTTCCACGAGCACTGCATGCACATGTGCACAGACATACATGCAAGCAAAACATTCAAGCAAATAAAACAGAAATGAATACATACTTAAGGTTTAGTTAATTATTTTATTACTATTATGGGTAATAAAGTCACCAAATAGCAATCACTAACCTAGGTGCATATTCTTCTGTGCTGAACTCATCTTTCTGTGTTCTTGGAAATTTAATTTTTTTCCAATATTACAAAAATACTCAGGCCAAGAATCTAAAAGTTCATATCAACAATAATTTTCTCATACCCTTTTGTATATTTGGCTGCTTCAAGAACTGCCAAATTCCTCTTGATATTTGTAATATGACAATTATTCTTAGACAATCCTGAAATCTGGCAGTGGAATGAATTCTTTTAAATATTAAGAGATACAAGGAAACTATAAATGTGAAGTTATTCTCATAGCTAAGCTTAAGTTTCTCCCAGTTATTTCAGAGCTCAAGTATTTTTTCAGAAACTTCACATTAAGCACTAAAATATGTATGAATTGGAGACCAAATAGCATTCCCTCCCTGAAAAAAAAAAAAGGAAATCAAAGAAAAGGAAGACAGTAAACTTCTTTTTTTTTTAATTTATGACTTATTTATCTTTATTTTATGTGCATAGGTGTGAAGGTGTCAGATGCCCTGGAACTGGATTTTCAGACAGTTGTGAGCTGCCATGTGGGTGCTGGGAATTGAACCTGGGTCCTCTGGAAGAGCAGTCAATGCTCTTAACCGCTGAGCCATTTCTCCAGCCCGACAGTAAACTTCTTAATACACTTATTATCCAAGCCAATATATTGATAATAAACTCAAGACTTAGCTTATTTAAATCCTAATTTTTGGCTCATCGGTAATTTCCTTGCTCAAAGTGTTATGTTGCCTCTAGATAATGAAGTGTGGTGAAGTGCACTGTGTGAGAGTTGAGCTCTTTGGTTAACAGGTAAATGCAGAATTCTCAAAGTAGCTGTGGGTGATAGCTGTGGGTACATTGGTGTTACAGCATCAAAATCATTACCAACATAGGTAGTGCAGAAAACAGTGGCCACTTTTGCATCAATAGCATACTTGTTTTCTAATAAATGTGCTAAAGTTGTTGCACAGTTTTATTATAGACGAGATAGACCACACTACTTAAATAAGCTGAAACTATTTGCTGGTGAAGGCCTGGATGGCTGTAAGTAGCTGTAAATGACGGCGAGAACACCAGCTCTAAGACTACAGTAAGATGACTGAGGAAGGATGATCAGAGAATCTTTTGATCTCCAGAGTCTTAGCAGAACTGAACTGGTTTACAAAAAAATCAGTAAAACCCAGATTTTGCCACTTTTGGCTATGTCCTTCCCTCCCTTCCTTCTCTGAACTGTCTACTTCAGATGGAGCCATGGTGAAGGCGTGGATCTTCAGGGAAGATGCTGTAAAAAAGTATGGACAAGGTTCTTAGTCACTGGCAGTCATCCGGACAGCTTGTTAAAACACTGAATTTTAGCAACCACTCCCAGAGGTTTTTCATACAAGAATTTGCATTTTTGACCAGTTACCGGGTGATACCAACACTGCTGGTCCAGATGCCTTAGTCTGAGAGCCACTGTACCAGAGGAAGGTACATTCTGATACAGAGGATACGAAAGTGTGTTAAGCCATTTTTAGAAGCTAGAACAGCTATTTTGATTTCTCAGTTTAAAGTCTGAGAGTTACATTAGGGAGACACCTTGTGGAGTTCAGTGCCTAGGATATTGTCTAATAATCTGCTTTTCAGGCAGTCATAATGAATAGTAAACAAATAACACTAATGCTTAAAATGAAGATGACTGATTATGATACCAGACCAGGAAATTCCACCAGCCATTGGAAAGATTATTATCGATATACAGAAGAGTATAAATTAACACAAGGACAAAGTGATTTTGCTTCACTGTATAAATTATTAGACTTACTAAGCATGGCTGGCAAGGCCACACATATCTAGCCTTGTGCTATTGCTGCTCTCTCTTCTCTCTTGAGATGCTCCTCTTCCCACTCTGTGCTGCCCGTGTCCACATCCCCACCCTTAATGCTCTGTTAAGCCGGTGTGCTTCACTCATGAAACTGTTGTGTTTGCGTGGGATGCCGTTCCTCACTCTTGTGCTCCTGGTCATTTATTTGCTGCTTGCCATGTAGAATTGCTCCGGGAGCCTCTCCGTAGAGTCCAGTGCTCTCGTCTGTGTATTTCATAGCATTCTGCTTAGCCCTGTTGTGTATGACACTGAACTCACTTATAGACCAGGCTGACTCCCAAGAACTGAGATTAAAGGAATGCACCACAACCACCTGGCAGGATCTCTTTCTTGCTGTTTTCCTGCAGGTGGAAATCAGGTTGAATGAAGTGCCAGAGTCAAAGGCCTGTTCCACCACCTCCCAGCCCTGGCTGTGTCAATCAATCATATCAAATCTACCCATCTATACAAAGTAACTTAGTCTTTTATCTTTGGATTTTTAACACAGAATAGGTCCCTGGAACACAGTAGATATTTAGTATATGTTTATTAGATAATTTAACCAGTCATTTGGGAACTGTCATCACCAGTACAGTCTAATGATGGAGACTCAGTTCTGAATCTACGTCATGACTCTCTAGAGTGAGAGGTGCCCTCTGAGTCCCTGAAGGGGTCAGAACATGCATCTGTTCAGCAAGAAGCACAACTCAGGGGCTGAAGAAACAGATTTTATCAGCATAAGGGGAAGTTCTTAACTCTTCTTTCTTAGCGTATTGTTTTAATTTCTGATACCACATATAAAGGAATTAAAAAGGCAAAGATTTTTGTTTATTTTTAAGTCTTAAAAAGAAAACATGAAATTTCAATCTTTATTTGGCCTCCCTCTAAAACTCTTGCTGTTTAACCCTTCTTCCCTGCTTTCTCAATTGTCTGTTCCGCAGGTTCAGTTTTTACTAGGCCTCTCCAGTTAGATACTGCACGAGACCCATTCCCCAGGTTCAGTTAGATATTGTACTAGAGCTCTCCCCCAGGTTCAGTTAGGCATTCTACAAGACAGCAAGGCTTGCAGTGTTGCTTAGCACTCAAGTAAGCGTTCAGCCTGAAATATACAATAGTAATAACAATTTAGTATTAGTTTTGGTAAAATTAAATTTTATATAGTAATCAAAATTTGGCAGTGTACCTTTGAAGAGTTTACAGTTTGTCAAAATAACAACATGCCATATGAGAACTGAGGTGGCAGTGATTTCTAGTGGTAAAGAATTGAGAAACCAAAAGAATAAGAAATCAGAAAAGAATTCTTGTTTTCCTCCCGCCTATTCATGCATATTTGAAAATAAACCTCGGTAGCCCCCAAAGGCTTTTACTTTCAGACCAGGGGGCTTTACCTGCCCATTTTCATTATCAGTCTTACCTTCTCCTTCCACTTTATTCTTGAAATACAATCTTTTATGCTTCCCAGAGAATTCTCTTTGTGTTGAATCAGGATCATGACTAGTGTAAGTTATGCTGTAGCTTTATGAAAATAAACACATTTAAAATGATATTGATAAGCCAGATTTCTTAAGCATATGATTAATGAGTTTAAAGTATTATATCTATCACAATATTGTCTGTATGTCTACCTGCCTGCTTGCCTGCCTATGTATGTATGTATGTGTCTAATTTAAGAAGTAAATAAAAACTTTTATTTATAAATGAAAATAGAGTATAAATAGTTTTAGATAACTTTGATAGCCTGCTGTCTTGGTTAAGGTTTGTATTGCTGTAGAGAAGACACCATGACCATAGCATCGCTTATAAAAGAAAATATTTAATTGTGGCTTGCTTACAGTTTAGAGGTTTAGACCATTATTATCGTGGCAGGAATCATGTAGGCAAACATGGTGCTGGAGAAGTAGCTGTGAGTCCTATATCTTATGTGGGCAAGCAGGAAGTGGTCTATCTCACTGGGCGTGACTTGAGCTTGTATGAGACCTCAAAGCCTGCCTCCTCAGCAACACACTTCTTCCAACAAGGCCACACCTTCAACAGGGTCATACCTCCTAATAGTACCACTGTCTTTGGGGGCCATTTTCTTTCAGATCACCACAGCTGCCGTCTAGCATTGTGCCAAGGCTAATGATGTCCTTGAGCACGAGAAGAGAACAACAGTTCTTATTTCATTGGAAGTATTTGCCCGTTGAGAACATTTTCTACTTCAATTACTTGCATTTAAAATTTGTTTATATGTACTTACATGAGTTTCTATTCATATGTATTAGCTTTCTGTTACTGTAATAAATACTTGAAATAAATCAACTTAAAAAGCAGAAAGGTTTATTTGGTTGTTGATTTCAGAGGTTTTAGTCCATGGTCTCTTGACTCAGTTGCTTTGAGCTTGTAGTGACACAGTATATTATCAGGAACATGTCATGAAAGAAGTCTGCTCACCTCAGAGTTGCTGAAAAGTGAGAGAGAAGGGCATAGGAGGGGCTAGGTTCCCAGCATCCGCTTCAAAAGCATGACTCAGTGTTCTGACTTCTTCCAGTAGGCCCTACCTCCTAATGGTTCCACCACCTCCCGATGAATACAAGCCTTCAATGTATAAGTCTTTGGAAAGAAGCTCTGAATATAAACTACAGCAATTTATATAATGTAGTTGTAGGGTTTTAAAAGCAAGTAAAACACTGCATTTGTTTAATTGGTTTATAAATATGGGTTTTTATACTTAAAAAATTATTTTTAAATTGTGGCTATGTACGAGATGCCAGGCCTAAAGGACATCTAGGCCTTGATTTTTTTTTTGCTATACCTATGAATCTATCAGGCAGATCTTGCATGCTTTCTAGCTACATGTAGCTTTGTGTGTGCCATTTTAATTTCTACTACTGGTTCATTTGTTGTTGTTGTTTTTAGCATGTTGGAGCAGGATTCCAGGAGAGTGAAGCCCAGCATGAATCCTGCAAGCCAAAGGAGGCATCTTTTAGAATTTTCTGCTAAAGAAGTTCAAGACCCATCAGATGGTGTCAACCAGAAAAACAGCTACAGGTGGGATGGCCCATTGGCCTTGTTGATTTAATGAACTGGAGAAGTCTTACCCGTTGTCACTTGACATGTAAATAGTTCATATAGACTTTGTGTAGTGGAGCAAGTGAAATAGTGATGCCATTAATTTGTTTTATTTTTATTTTTTAAAAATAAAAAAGATTTATTTACCATGTATACAGTATCTGTCTGCATGTATGCCTGCTGCCAGAAGAGGATGCTGTATCTCATTATAGATGGTTGTAAGCTACCATGTGGTTGCTGGGAATTGAACTCAGGACTTCTGGAAGAGGAGCCAGTGCTTTTAACCCCTGAACCATCTCTCCAGCTCCAATTTGTTTTATTTTTAAGATCAATTTTAAGAATAGATTTACTTCGAAACATTTTCTAGTTTAGGATTTTTGTTGACATGTGATCAGATAATCTGTTTGTCTTGACATACATATATATTAGAATACATGTACTAGCTTTAGTTTTTTCACCCTATTATGGTTTAGTACATTTAACTAATATTTATGCCTTGAGTATATATGACGGAATGATATGGTTAAAGCTATTTGTAGTCATTAAGTAAAATTATTATTTGTTGTGTTTTCTGACTCCTTTTCTTTTTATAATTTAACAGATACTTAGGTAAATTTCCGTTTTGCTTAATGTTAAAGCAAAAGGTATACATGAAAACATAATTCCCATAGTATGTTAATTAGAAGAAGGTACAGTTTTTAGAGCTATCCTTTTTCATAAATATTGCCCTGTGTGTTCTGGGATTCTTGTTAGACAAAAGCCAGAACCTGGAACAGCAGGCAGAGAGGTTGGAGTACAGCAGCCGTCGCAGTATAATGAAACGCTTGAAAATTACACAGACCTGCTTGCCCTGAGCTCTCTGCAGTTTCACAAGGCAAGAGGCCACAGAGGAATCGTTCTTCTGTGTCCTTTCCTCTTGTAGTTGAGGGAGGAGCCGAGGGTCTTATAGCAGTGCAGCATAGCAGGGGATAGATGGCGTGATATTAGAAAACATTACATATTGTTTTATGCTATTTTTTTTAAAGTTTATTAAAATATAAAAGTTTCCATTTTCGCCCCTCCTCCCAACACCCTCCCACTCCCCCCACTCCCTCTCCTCTTCCCTCTCCATCCCTAAGAGCAGTCAGGGTTTCCTGCCCTGTGGGTAGTTCAAGTTCCTCCCCGCTCCCTCCAGGACCAGGAAGGTGAGTATCCAATCAGACTGGATCCCCAAAAATCCAGAATATGCAGAGGAAACGAGTCCCAGAGTCATTGTCAATGGCTTTTTAGAAAGACTTCGGGCCAGCCACATTCAGAGAATACAGCCTCCTCCAGAGAATCTGGTTGGATCAAGTGCTCCTTCAGTCCCAGTCAACTGGCCTTGGTGAACTCTCATTAGATCAGTCGCCTTGTATCAGTGGGTGATCGCTCCCCTTGCGGTTCTGATTTCCTTTTTCATGTTCTTCCTCCTTCTGCTCCTCCTTTGGACCTTGGGGGACTCAGACCGGTGCTCCAATGTGGGTCTCCATCTGCATTGCCATCCATCGCCGGATGAAGGTTCCCTCTGATCTTGCCCTCTCTGCTCACGTTCTTCTTCCTTCTGCTTCTCGGTTGGACCTAGGGAGTTAAGTCCAGTGTTCCAACGTGGGTCCCCGTCTCTATCTCCATCTATTGCCAAATGAAGGATCTATGGTGATAAGCAAAATATTCATCAGTATGGTTATGGGCCAAGGCCAGTTCAGGCACCCTCTCCTCTGTCCAGAGAACAATCTGGGGATCTCTCCTTGGACCTGGGATCCCATTTACAGTCAAGTCTCTAGTAAACCCTAAACTGACTTCCATAGTTGAGATATATTCTTCCCTGAACCCATATCTATCCTTCTTCCCTCCCCCGCTCCCAGTCCCCCGAGCATTTCCCATTCCTCCCCTGCTCCCTTCTCTCTAACCTCCTCCCCTTCCAACTACCCTCCCAACCCCCCATGCACCCTTGGTTACCTGGAACTCTTGTCTATTTCCAATCTCCAGGAGGAAAACTACCTGAATTTTCTTCAGGTTCACCTTCTTATTTAGCTTCTCTAGGATCACGAATAATAGGCTCAAAGATCTTTAATTATGGCTAGAATCCACTTATGAGTGAATACATACCTTATTCCTCTTTTTGGGTCTGGCTTACCTGACTCAGTAAAGCGTTTTCTTTTTTTTTTTATTTTTCTATTTATCTATTTATCTATCTATCTATTTATTTATTTATTTATTTAATTTTTACTGGGAATCCCTCCAGAATCAAGTCTCTTGCAAACCCTAGAATGGCTCTCTTAGTTGCGATATAAACTTCCCTGCTCCCATAACCATCCTTCCTCCCTCCCCCCTCCCATTCCCCCAAGCCATCCCCAATTCTCGCCCTCTCCACTCTCCCTAACCATCTTCCCTTACTTCCACCCCCCACCCCCCATGCTCCCGACTTTGCTTGGCAATCTTGCCTAGTTCTATTATCCAGGAGGATAGCTGTATAAATTTTCTTCAGGTTCACCTTCTTATCTAGCTTCTCTAGGATCACAAATTATAGACCCAAAGACCTTTAACTATGGCTAGAATCCACTTATGAGTGAGTACATACCATATTCCTCTTTTTGGGTCTGGGTTACCTCACTCAGTAAAGCGTTTTCTATTTCCATCCATTTGCATGCAAAATTCAAGATGTCATTGTTCTTTACCGCTGAGTAAAACTCTAATGTATATATGTTCCACACCTTCTTTAACCATTCTTCTATTGAGGGGCACCTAGGTTGTTTCCAGGTTCTGACTATTACAAATAGTGCAGCTATGAACATAGTTGAACAAATACTTTTGTAGTATGATAGGGCATCTCTTGGGTATATTCCCAAGAGTGGAATTGCTGGGTCCTGAGGGAGGTTGACTCCCAGTTTCCTGAGAAACCGCCACACTGATTTCCACAGTGGCTGCACAAGTTTGCATTCCCACCAACATTGGATGAGTGTTCCCCTCATTCCACATCCTCTCCAGCATAGGCTATCATTGGTGTTTTTGACTTTAGCTATTCTGACAGTTGTAAGATGGTATCTCAAAGTGGTTTTGATTTGCATTTCCCTGATCGCTAAGGAAGTTGAGCATGACCTTAAGTGTCTTCTGGCCATTCGAAGTTCATCTGTTGTGAATTCTCTGTTAAGTTCAGTACCCCATTTTTTAATTGGGTTAATTAGAGTTTTAGTGTCTAGTTTCTTGAGTTCTTTGTATATTCTGGAGATCAGACCTTTGTCTGATGAGGGGTTGGTGAAGATCTTCTCCCAGTCAGAAGGCAGCCTTTTTGTCTTACTGACAGTGTCCTTTGCTTTACAGAAGCTTCTCAGTTTCAGGAGGTCCCATTTATTCATTGTTTCTCTTATTGTCTGTGCTACTGGGGTCCTACTTAGGAAGTGGCCTCCTGTGCCTATATCTTGTAGACTACTTCCCATTTTCTCTTCTATCAGGTTCAAAGTGGACAGATTGATGTTGATGTCTTTAATCCATTTGGACTTGAGTTTTGTGCATGGTGATAGATATGGATCTATTTTCATTCTTCTACAGGTTGACATCCAGTTATGCCAGCACCATTTGTTAAAGACGCTTTCCTTCTTCCATTGTATACCTTTAGCTCCCTTGTTGAAAATTAGGTGTTCATAGGTTTGAGGGTTAGTATCCGGGTCTTCTATTCGATTCCATAGGTCAACTTCTCTGTTCTTATGCCAATACCAAGCTGTTTTCAATACTGTAGCTCTGTAATAGAGTTTGAAGTCAGGGATAGTAATGCCTCCAGAAGTTCCTTTATTGTATAAGATTGTTTTGGCTATCCTGGGTTTTTTGTTTTGCCATATAAACTTGATTATTGTTCTCTCAAGGTCTGTGAAGAAGTTTGATGGGATTTTGATGGGGATTGCATTGAATCTATAGATTGCTTTTGGTAGAATTGCCATTTTTACTATGTTGATTCTCCCAATCCAAGAGCAGGGGAGGTCTTTCCATTTTCTGGTATCCTCCTCAATTTCTCTTTTCAAAGGCTTAAAGTTCTTGTCAAATAGGTCTTTCACTTCCTTGGTTAGAGTAACCCCAAGATATTTTATGCTATTTGTGGCTATCGTGAAAGGCGATGTTTCTCTGATTTCCCTCTCCGCTTCTTTATCCTTTGTGTATAGGAGGGCCACTGATTTTTTGGAGTTGATCTTGTATCCTGCCACGTTACTAAAGGTGTTTATCAGCTGTAGGAGTTCTTTGGTAGAGTTTTTGGGGTCGCTTATGTACACTATCATATCGTCAGCAAATAACGAAAGTTTAACTTCATCCTTTCCAATTCGAATCCCCTTGATCTCCTTATGTTGTCTTATTGCTATTGCTAGAACTTCAAGCACTATATTGAAGAGGTATGGAGAGAGTGGACAGCCTTGTTGTGTTCCTGATTTTAGTGGAAAGGGTTTGAGTTTCTCTCCATTCAATTTGATGTTAGCTGTCGGCTTGCTGTATATTGCTTTTATTATATTTAGGTATGATCCTTGTATCCCCAGTCTCTCCAACACCTTTATCATAAATGGGTGTTGAATTTTGTCAAATGCTTTTTCAGCATCCAATGAAATGATCATATGGTTTTTTTCTTTCAGTTTATTTATATGATGGATTACATTGATAGATTTGCGTATGTTGAACCATCCCTGCATCTCTGGGATGAAGTCTACTTGATCATAATGGATAATTTTTCTAATGTGTTCTTGGATTCGGTTTGCCAGTATTTTATTGAGAATTTTCGCATCGATGTTCATGAGTGAGATTGGCCTGTAATTCTCTTTCTTGGTTGTGTCTTTGTGTGGTTTTGGTATTAGGGTGACTGTAGCTTCATAAAAGGAGTTTGGCAGTGACTCTTCTGTTTCTATATTGTGGAATACATTAAAGAGTATAGGTATTAGCTCTTCCTGGAAGTTCTGGTAGAATTCTGCATTGAAACCATCTGGTCCTGGGCTTTTTTTGGTAGGGAGATTTTTGATAACAGCTTCTAATTCTTCACGACTAACAGGTCTATTTAGATTGCTCACCTGGTCTTAGTTCAACTTTGGTATATGGTACTTATCTAAAAAAATGTCTATTTCTTTTACATTTTCCAACTTTGTGGCATATAAACTTTCGTAGTAAGATCTAATGATTCTCTGAATTTCCTCTGTGTCTGTGGTTATGTCCCCCTTTTCATTTCTGATCCTATTAATTTGCAAGTTCTCTCTCTGCCGTTTGATTAGTTTGGATAGGGGTTTGTCGATCTTGTTAATTTTCTCCAAGAACCAGCTTTTTGCTTCATTGATTCTTTGGATTGTTTTCTGTGTTTCTATTTTGTTGATTTCAGCCCTCAGTTTGATTATTTCCAGTCTTCTACTCCTCCTGGGTAAATCAGCTTCTTTTTTTTCTAGAGCTTTCAAGTGTGCTGTTAAGTCTCCAATGTGTGCTTTCTCCGTTTTCTTTAAGTGGGCACTTAGTGCTATGAACTTTCCTCTTAGCACTGCTTTCATAGTGTCCTATAGGTTTGAAGACGTTGTGTTTTTGTTTTCATTAAATTCAAGGAAGAGTTTAATTTCTTTCTTTATTTCGTCCTTGACCCAGGGGTGATTTAGTAGTTGACTGTTCAACTTCCATGAGTTTGTTGGCTTCCTGGGGGTAGCATTGTTATTGAATTCTAATTTTAATCCATGGTGATCTGACAAGACACAGGTGGTTACTAATATTTTTTTGTATTAAATTTGTATTAAATTTTGTATTAAAATTGACCAAGTATGTGGTCAATTTTCGAGAAGGTTCCATGAGCTGCAGAGAAGAAGGTATATTCTTTCCTATTTGGGTGGAGTGTTCTATAGATGTCCGTTAAGTCCATTTGATTCAGTACCTCCAATAAATCTCTTATTTCTCTGTTAGATTTCTGTCTGATTGACCTGTCCATTGGTGAGAGAGGTGTGTTGAAGTCTCCTACTATTAGTGTGTGTGGTTTGATGACTGCCTTGAGTTCTAGAAGAGTTTCTTTTACATATGTGGGTGCCTTTATATTAGGGGCATAGATATTCAAGATTGAGACTTCCTCCTGATGAATTGTTCCTGTTATGAGTATGAAATGTCCATCTCCATCTCTTCTGATTGATTTTAGTTTGAAGTCGATTTTGTTAGATATTAGAATGGCCACACCCGCTTGTTTCTTAGGTCCATTTGCTTGGAAAACCTTTTCCCAACCCTTTACTCTGAGTAGGTGTCTGTCTTTGTGGTTGAGGTGTGTTTCTTGTAAACAGCAGAATGTTGGATCCTGTTTTTGTATCCAATCTCTAAGTCTGTCCCTCTTTATAGGTGAGTTGAGTCCATTGATATTAAGTGATATTAATGACCAGTGATTGATGACTCCGGTCATTTTTTTGGGTAGTAGAGTGTATGTGTTTTCCTTCTTTGAGTTGTGCTTGTGAAGGGTCGCTAGATGTCTGAGTTAATGTAGGTAGTGTTGGGAATGTTGGATTCCTTGGGTTGTGATTTTCCTTCTAGTATTCTCTGTAAGGCTGGATTAGTAGCTACGTATTGTTTAAATTTGTTTTTATCCTGGAATATTTTGTTTTCTCCGTTGATAGTGAACAATAGCTTGGCTGGGTAAAGTAGTCTGGGCTTGCATCCATGGTCTCTTAGTTTCTGCAGTACCTCTATCCAGGACCTTCTGGCTTTCATGATTTCCATAGAGAAGTCTAGTGTAAGTCTGATAGGTTTACCTTTATAAGTTACTTGACCTTTTTCCTTTGCAGCTCTCTATATCCTTTCTTTAGTCTGAATGTTTTGTGTTTTGATTATTATATGGCAAGGGGATGTTTTTTCTGATCCAGTCTATTCGGTGTTCTGTATGCTTCTTGAACCTTCATAGGAATATCGTTCTTTAGGATGGGAAAGTTTTCTTCTATAATTTTGTTGAGTATATTTTCTGGACCTTTGAAATGCAATTCTTCTCCTTCTTCTACTCCTATTATTCTTAGATTTTTTTTTATTGTGTCCCACAGTTCCTGAATGTTTTGTGATGAGAATTTGTTGGATTTGCTGTTTTCTTTGGTCAGAGAAATTTGGTTTAATTTCTCTATGGTGTCCTCAGAGTCTGAGATTCTTTCTTCTATCTCTTGTATTCTGTTGGTTATGCTTGTTTCTGAAGTCTCTGTTCCTTTACCTAGATTTTCCATAGCCAGCCGGCCCTCGGTTTGTGATTTCTTCATTGACTTCATTTCAGTTTTCAAATCTTGAACTGTTTCTATTACCTGTTTGATTGTTTTTTCTTGGTTTCCCAGAATTTCATTTACGGATTTACTCATTTCTTCAAACTTTTTGGTATATTTCTCTTCCATTTCTTTACTCATTTCCTCAATCTTTTTGTTATACTTAATCTTCCATTTCTTTACGGCAGATTTTCACCTCCTGTTTAAGTTCCTCTATTATTTTCATAAAGATCCGCTTAGAGTCGATTTCTTCTATTTCTTCTGGAGTAGGGTGTTCAATTCTTCTAGTTTCGAGCTCCCTGGATTCTGGAGATGTCATGTTGCCTTTCAGGTTGTTGGAGGAATTCTTGCATTGGCGCCTGCCCATCTCCTCCACTCTGGATGAAACTCCTCAGCACTTTTCTGGATAGAACTCCTCAACACTCTCTGGGTAGGACTTCTCAGCATTCTCTGGATAGAGCACCTCAGCACTCTCTGGGAAGAGCTCCTCAGCAGTGCAACAGGGCTAGCTGGTCTTCCCAGGACCCGGGAGACAAAGGGCCCGCAGCAGTGGGGGGAGGGGGGGTCCCGTGGAACACCGAAGACCCTGCCGCAGAAGCTGAGTGCTATTTTTTTACATGTTAAAAATTGTCACATTTCTGAATTACTGACATTGGTAGTCACAGTGTCCCTTATACTGGTAGAATTTATTAGTTTTTTTGTTTTTCCAAAATTGGCCCAGGTTTACCCTTCATGTTCTGCAATTCTGAGTGCTATGGTTGTCCACAGAGCTCTGTTTGAAGGAAGCCTTTGGACTTAGTGGTGTTTGATCAAATATGGTTCATTGCTAAAAATAAGAACTAATTATTGATTTTGTACTTGAAGCCATACTTTGTTTAAGTAACCTTTATGGGAATATTCTTTATTTTAAAATAACTGTAATAAAGAGAAGCCTTCATGTATGTGCTCACATTAGCATGAGATGAAAACGCTGACTCCCGGAAAGTGTAGTAGCCAGTTCATGTACATTCACTGGAGAGGTCTAGGCAACTTTCAGGGTGAAATTTATCACCCTGAAGAAATTCATAACTCATTGAGATGAGTACATGAAAGTACTTGAAATATGTAAACCATCTCTGTGTCTCCTGCCCAGAGTCACCAATGGTTGTGTGTATCTGAGTAAAAGTAGATAATCGCTTCTTAGCGATTTGCAGGTCTGAAGCTTATTATAGGAGATTTAAGCAAATATTAGTCCATTAATTTGGAGTTTTTGCTATTATCATTGATAATAGTAGTAGCAGTACGGAATACAAAAATTTTAAAAATTATTTGTGAAACATTTGAAAATTCCAAGATGAATTTGTCCTGAGCTGGATTTTAGATATTTATATTGCTGTCAGGACACCTATGTGCATTTTTTTTTGAGAAAAAGATTAAATTTAATTTTTAAACTGCTACTGTTGTACTAGTTTCCTATCTTTTAAAAGTATTTAAGCATTTTAATTGACATTGAATTTTAATCAGGCATGTTTATAGACTGTGCTGTGCCTGCCATTTTGATGTTTATAATGTATAGTAATTGGACCAGAGTAATTAGTGTATCCATCATCTGAAACAGATATCCCTTTTTTCCTTATGTTGAGATCATTCAAACTCTTCTGTACTAAATATGTTAAAATATTTGAGGCATTGTGGTCAACCATAGCTAGTCTTCTGTGCTGCAGGACACTTAAAGTGATCTGTCTTATCCAGTCACACTCTGGCACCCATCAACGACTCTCCTTTCATGTCCCTCTCTCCCCCTTGTCTTCTTAGACTCCGATATACATGATTGTATTTTTTCCTCTGTGATAGCAGATTTCTAGCTTCCTCACATAAGTGAGAAAATGTGGTATTTTTTTGTACCTTATTTCCCTTGTTGCATTGTCCTGTAATTCTATCCATGTTGGTGAAAATGGCAAAATTTCAGTCAGTTTTATGAATAAGTATTATTTTAGTATCTGTGTTTTCTTTATTCTTCCATCAGTGGACACTTAGATTAATTTCCATATCTTGACTATTGTGACTAATACTGCAATAAACATGGGCGTGCAGGTAGATGTCTTTTTGACATGAATTTTGATTCTTTGAATTGAAATAGTAGCGTTTCCAGTTCTCTAAGGAACTTGTACACTGTTTTCACAGTGGCTGCACTCAGTTTCATTCCCACCAACAGTGTTTGAGTCGTCTCTTTCCTCATACTTTGCTGTTCTTTGTTTTATGCGACTAGCTGTTCTAATTAGCATGAGATGACATCTCATTGTGGTGTTGATTTGCATTTTCATGACTGGGGGTGGTTGAGAGAGAGAGAGAGTGTGTGTGTGTGTGTGTGTGTGTGTGTGTGTGTGTGTTTCTTGAGAGGTAGCACTTCAGATCATTCATCTATTTAAAAAATAGATTAAGTTTTTTTTTTGCTGTTGAGTTATGTGAGTAGCTTATTTTTGTTTCTTTTGTTTTGAGACACAGTTTTGTTTCCAGAAGTTCCCAGGGTAACCTGGAACTTGCTGTATAACCCAGAATGTTAAGACTTTAGTCATGAACCACTATGGTCACTTGAGTTCTTCATACCTTTCTTACTGGATCAATAATATGCTGGTATTTTCTCTTAATCAAGTTCTTCACTCTGTTTACTATACAAAAGTTTTTAATTTTATGTAATTTCATTTAAATTTTGCTTTTGTTGTCTGTGTTTTAGGGTCATAAAAATCTTTGTTCAGATCAATATCTTGAAGCGTGTCCTTTTTTCTTCTGTATTTATGTTTTTGATCTTTTTTGAGTTTAGAATGTGTGTGTGAAAAAAAAGAATGTGTGTGTGTGTGTTGATCTGTACAGGAATAGTTTCTTTTTACTGAACATAGTTATCCAGTTTTCCTGATTCTGTTCATTGAAAAGATTTCTGACATGTTTTTGCTGTCTTTGGGAAAGTTTACTTGTCTATGAATATATGAATTTATTTCTGAGTTCTATGTTCTATTCTAATAGTTTATGTTTTTTCCCCTCATATCATGCTATTCTGGTTACGATAACATTGATTTTTTTTCTTTTAAAATAGAATCTCAAGTAGTCCATGCTGGTCTCAAACTCACTGTATAGCTGAGGCAGATCTGGAGCTTCTACCTGATTGCTTTAGCTATTTGGAATCTTTTATAGTTCTGTACAAAATTATAGGAATATGTTTTTATTTCTATGTCAAATGTTATTTGTACTTTAATAGAGGACTGGAGAGATAGCTCACTTGGTAAAGTACTTACCTTGTATTATGGTAAGAATTACATGGATCTGTAGACCACTTTGGGTAGTATGTGTATTTTAACAATGTTAATTAGATAGTTCATGAACATGGGATTTCCTTCCATGAATTCCTCTACTAGTGTGCCTGATGAATTTCATTGCAGATTATCCATTCCCTTTACCAAATTTGTTCTTAGATATTTGTTCTAGCAGCTGTGAATAGGTTATTTTATTTCCTTCACAGTAGCTGCAGTTTTCATAGTCATGGACCTCATGCAAGCAAGGCAGTCATTCTGCCACTGAACTGTACCCTCTAACCTCAAAGCTGCTAATTTTATATCCTACATTCTTACTGAACTTGATTTTGTGGAGTCGAAAGTTTTCTCTATAAAATCCTGTTGTCTGTGAAAAAGTATTGTTTGACTTCTTTTTTTTTTAAAAAAAAAAAAATTGAAGCCCTTTCTTGTTTTTTCTTGCTTTTGGCTCTAAGGCTTCCAGTACTATTTTGAGTAAGTGAGGGTAGAAACCTTTGTCTTGCTCCTGAGTTTAGAGAATTTGTATATATTTCAGCTTTTTCTCATTCAATATGATGTTGGCTATGGTCTGTCATATATGGACTTTATTGTGTTAGGTAAGTTCTTTCATACCTAATGAAAGGTTTCCATACCCTGATATTAAGTCTCTCTGCTGACACAGCAAACCAAACCATGATTAAGATTAAAAGTCTAGGTTTATTGGTAAAACACTCCTGAATGGTCCTTTGGCCCCCAGAGAGATGGGGGGAAGGAACCAGAAAACCGTATGGCTGGTCTCTACACTTAATTTTCTTTCCTTTTCTTTTTTTTTTCATGATAGGATGTTGAGTTTTACTAAATGCTTTTTCTTTTTCTTTTGAAACAACCATAAAGTTTTTGTTTTCCACTCTGTTGATACAGTGTGTTACATTTTTTATTTGTGTATATTGAGCCATCCTTGCATTTCTATAATAAATACCACTTGATCATGATGTATACTCTTTTTGATATGTTGGATTTGAGTTGCTAGTACTTTGTTGAAAATTTTAATAGCTATGATAATCAGGGATTTTGGTCTGTGAATTCCTTTCTTAAAGGTGTTCTTGTGGGGCTTTGATGCCAGGATAGAACAACTTTGGAAGGGTTTCCTTTCTTTCAGTTCTTTGGACTAGTTTGAGATACATTTACATTAGTTTTTGTTCTGGTTTTTTTTTTTTGTTTGTTTGTTTTTTCAAAGGGTCTCATTAAGTTGCCAGGCTAGCCATGACTTAACAGTCTCCCTATCTCGACTTTTGGATAGCTGGCATGTTAGGTGTGTGCCACATCTGGCCCACTTTAGCTCTTGTTGTGCAGTTTGCTGAAACCTTCTAACTCTGGACTTTTGTTCTTTTGGGATGAGGCAGGAACTTTTTATAACTAATTCTGTCTGCTTACTTATTAATGGGCTGTCCAATTTTCCTTTATCATAATCTGTATTTTTAAATGCCTCATTTTTGTTTCAATTTAGGAGAATTATGGTTCAACTAGAGGAAGGCTAAATAATCCTGTCATTTAAATGTTCTATTTGTTTGCTGTTAGCATATTGCCACTAGCAAGTTGTAGTTGCATAGATTTTTTCAGTGTTAAAAGTATATGTACATATATGCACGTCTGTATTTGTAACAGTATAATTTATCAGCCAAACTGGGATACCTGTAAGAAAGAATATTAGTAATATAGAGAAAGTCATTAATAATTATTTCCTCAAGATGTAGGACTTCAGGCTTAAATGCCAGTTGTCTTTTAGTAAACAGGAAAGGAAGGTTTTCCATTTAAGGCATCAGCCACAAGTTGTCTTTAGTCCAAGAATTTCCATTAACTCTAGCTCTCTAACATTGCACTTTCCTGTAGTGATTTATCTGCTGCAATTTCTTCTGTTTGTATAGAATGGTTTGCACACACTTTGGGTTAGTGAAGGTCTGATTATCTCCAGATTGTATGCTGGCTTAGAGTTTTCCCTTCTTTTCCCCTCAACACTGTCCACCCTAACTTTGTGTTTCTCCTATCAGACTTTTTTTTTAATCAAAAATTTCTTCTCCATATTTCTGACTATAAGAACAAAATTAGCCAACATAGATGTGCAGAAATCATTACTAGAGTTTATCATATGGAAAGAAAATTACAGCCAGCATAGAGTTTTGAAAGCAATTTTGGATTTTCCTTATGGACTGCAGTCTTCCTGCCCTTATCAAGTATAAAGGTGTGATTTTTTTTCCAATGACATATGTGACAGGTGTGTGTGTGTGTGTGTGTGTGTGTGTGTGTGTGTGTGTGTGTGTGCGTGCGTGCACATGTGTGCATGCGCCTCTGTTCGTGTTGCAACAGCGGCTTCCTAGTTGCATTCAGAATGGGGTTGCATTACCAGGTCCTGTTGAACCTCAGCTCTCGGCTGATATCTCTTCCTGTGTGTGGTCAGTGCCTGTGTATTTGTTTTACTCCAGACACTTTACCTCTGTGAATCTTAACTGCTGGAAGAGACGACATGAAGAGCCTTCTAAGTACAACAAGTAGAGGGGGATGTCTCATGTAACTTCAGCCCTCACTTCTTTTCCTCTGTGTGCCATACTCAGAAATCATTGCTCTTTTTCTGAAATTAGTTTTCCACTTGGTGTGTGTGTGTTGGGGGGGGGGCACATGTTTTTAATGTGGCCAAATTTAATGATCATCCGCTCATCTTGAACTTTCTTCAACATTTGGTTAAATGAATCACTCCTTAAAGGACTTTCCTTTTGCATAGTCTTTTGTATTTATTTTGTCGTGTTAGGGATTCAGTGCAGTCTGCTCCTGAGCTTTTTCCCAGCCCCTGTACCATAGGCTGGCTTTGAACTTGCGAGCCTCCTGCTTTTACCTCCTGTGACTGGAGGCTGTGCTTTCATTTCCCGGCTGCCCAGTCCTGAGTAATCACACAGAAACTTAGATTAATTACGAACTGTTTAACATACTATCTCAGCCTTATTATTAACTAGATCTTACAACTTAAATTAACCCCTTCCTATTATTCTATATTTTGCCATGAGGCCTGTGGCTTGTTACTTTGTGTCTTGCTTCTCTGGCAGCTGCTTGCTTCTCCCTTGACTCTGCCTTCTTTCTCTCTATCTCCTGCTCTTTATTCCCTCCTGCTCTTTTTGCTTGATTTTTGATTATTGGCCACATCAGCTTCTTTATTAACCAGTGGTAATAAAACATATTCACAGCATACAGCGGGGTATCCCCACGTCAACCTCCCATGCACAAGATTATCATGGCTGCTCACTCCATCTTCCTTCCTTTCATTCTCATTTCTGTGTAGGCTTATTCTTTTTTTTTTTTTTTTTTTTTTTTTTTTTTTTTTTAGTAAATTTTATTAAATTATAAAAGTTTCCATTTCCGCCCCCCCTCCCAACACCCTCCCACTCCCCCCACTCCCCCCCTCCTTCCCCTCCGTCCCCCAGGGCAGTCAGGGTTTCCTGCCCTGTGGGAAGCTGCAGCTCCCTCCCCCTCCCTCCAGGTCCAGGAAGGCGAGCGTCCAAACAGACTGGATCCCCAAAATCCAGCATATGCAGAGGAAACAGGTCCCAGTGTCATAGTCAATGGCATTTCAGAAAGACCCCAGGCCAGCCACAGTCAGAGAATCCGGCCAAATTCCGAGAATCTGGCTAGATCACGTCCTCGTTCAGTCCCAGTCCAACTGGCCCTGGTAAATTCTCATCAGATCCGTTCCCTTGTATCAGTGGGTGATAGCATCCCTCGCAGTACTGATTTCGTCTTTCATGTTCCTCCTCCTTCCGCTCCCCCTCCGGACCTCGGGGGGCTCAATCCGTTGCTCCAATGTGGGCCTCCGACTGCATAGCTGTCCTTCGCCAGACGAAGGATCTATGGTGATAAGCAAAATATACATCAGTATGGTCATGGGCCACGGCCGATTCAGGCACCCTCTCCTCTGTCCAGAGAACAATCTGGGTGATTTATCTTTGGACCTGGGATCCCGTCCCAAACTTTAAAGCTGTCAACTTTGTTTTCTTTCTGCTGAAGTGACTCATCCATGCTACAGACTCCGTGTCTGTATACATGATTGCTTCATAAATTCCTGTTTTCAGGTCAGACTTCTCATATATGTGGTTACACATCCAGTTGTCTCTTTGAATTTTTCTGTTAGTAGTTCAAAATTAATATGCACAGAGGACCATTGTTCCTTCCCTTGTTTGACTATTATTCATTGTTTGTACAATTTCAAGGTGCAAGGGTAAATTGAAATATGCCACTTCCATACTTTGTGACTTCTCTTTCATTCAGCAAGTCCTAATTGTGACCCAGCCTCTGTCTTCTCCTCTTGTGTCTGTCCCACTTGCCACAACTCTTCAGCACTTTTCTGTTTCTAGAGTCTGGCTTTTTCTCACTTCCGTCTCGCATCTGCTTCTTCTTAATCTTGTCATTTAGGCCTTGACTTAATACCATCTCTTCCTTAGACTATTTATCGGAAGTAGATGCTGCCATGCTTGGCTATTTGAGTCCTATGCTTCTTTTACAAGACTTAATACAGTTTTTCTGAATTTTTATATATGTGGGGTTTTTTGTATTTGTTTTGTCTTCCTGTTAGGTCTTTGAGGATATAGACTTCTCTTGCTCTCTCTTGTATTACCCAGCACATAGTTAGTAGCCAGCAAATATTGAATGAATAAATGGAGAGCATGCATCTTACCATGTTCAATTTTGTATGTTCCTTTTTTTGTATTTTAGTATATCTAATTTATAAACTCAGAACATCTTATATAAAATATTCAGAGAAAATCTAAGACTTCTTAATGAGATAGAGTAAAATACAGACTGAGGAAATAACCAGTAGGTAATGGACCCAGTTCAGATTCTAATTTTTAACTTAGGTTTTGTTTCTCATCGTACCCTTGGTATGAATTCATGTGACATAAAGCAGTGTGACAGTTACAGAAGCAAACCTTCCAAGTTAACAGAAGAGCTAGTTATTGTTGTTTAGTGTTTATTAGTGACTCAAAGTCATCCACGGCTCTAATGGTTTTATTCAGTTTTCAACTTTGTTACTTTTCCTGCCAATTGTTTTATATCTTACTCTACCCCACTTCACACAAACTTGTTATCACAGAATGGCAATGACTGCAATCTTTAAGCCTTGTCGTACAATAATGTTTTTTCCTGTCTACTGGTAGCTTGTTCCCTGAGTAGTAGTTCTCTTCACTGTGTCTCCTCCTCTACTCCAACAACACTAGAGTTCATTGAATTCACCAAAGACACAGACTTTGTGCTGCCCAGGAAATAGTAGCTGAGCATGTGTGAATTACTCTGCCATCTCTTAGAAGCTCAGAAAGTGATGGTTCTACCATCTGATTTATACTTTATTTTTTCAATATGTTCATTTCTGTCTCAGAGTATGTTCAATTTGGTATATGTTTATTTTAATTAAAAATCATTACTAGTAAACTTTATCAAAAATGTGATGCACAGAAACAAATTTTCTGTGTGTTTCTTTCAGATATGATCATTCTGTTTCCAATGACAAAGCCTTAATGGTGCTAACTGAAGAGCCACTGCTTTATATTCCTCCGCCTCCATGTCAGCCCCTGATTAATACAACAGAATCTCTCAGGTGAGTGTTGGGGGTCGTTGCAGAGACACCTGCATGGCTTCCTATGGTGGCTTCAGAACTTAGGAAAGCAATTTCTTCAGGTTTACTTAGAGGCCAAGAGAATCTGAATGACTTGTTGGGTACTGTAAGACTGTCAGTTGTCTGGTTTCTCTACCAGCCTGGCAGAGGTGGCGATAGGTCCGTTTAATGTGCTGATTGCCTGGTTTGTGTTTCTCATTGGAAAGCTAAAGGATGAAGTGAACGTTAAAGTCAGGGGAAGGCTAAACTTGGGGGTAGAATGTTCTCAGCAGACAGCATCGTTTGTTTCTTTTCAAATTAGGAATCTAATGTTTGACTATGTTGTTCTGGACATGCTTGCCCTTATTTCTTTGAATTTTCAACTCATGATTGAGAAGGTTGCCTTATAAGAATGAATGTCTTATTAAAAACAATATTAAATGTCAGTAACTTTTTTCAAACCAGAAAGCATTGTTTTATAGTCAGGTATGTTAGGCTGCTCTATAGAATGTTTAAGTTAATTTCCAATGAAAGAGTAAAACAGTTAACTTCTGTTAATATATTTGATTAATCTGCTCTGTAGGTTGAACCATGAGCTCCGAGGCTGGGTTCATAGACACGAAGTAGAAAGGACGAAATCAAGACGAATGACAAATCACCAACAGAAAACCCGTATTCTTCAGGTTTGTTTCTTCTCGTGTTTGAAGAAATGACAGCACAGTTGCTGGGAGCTTCTCCCAGTGGAGTTGCTTTCTTCTGCGGGAGATTTGGGAACTTAAACCTTATTCCTTCCTCTCCGTGGCTGCTTCTGATGCAGCGGCCACTGCCACAGAAACCCCTCTCCAGCTTTTGTACCACATTAGTTCAGGGCTTAGAGCAGCAGCGTTTCCTGGCATGGCGCTCCTTCCTGCGCGTGCTCTCTCTCTCCCCCAGCCCCTTCTCTATCAGCACAAGCAGTACAAAAAGTAATAATGTTTATTCCCCTTCCTTTTCGAAGGGAATGATATAAACACATGACAGATTGTAGGGAGGAGCTTTTGAACTTAGACATGTTCCACTACAGGTTACCTTAGGACTTTCCAGTTCTACTTCTTTGCTTGCCAGAAGGTGACATTTTAATCTTTCTGTCTTTCATGAGATACTTGTTACTATTTCTGAAGCATGTAGCCTAGCAATTGACACACTAATTTCCCAATAAACATTACTGTGATGATGCTAATGAGCCAGGAAGAACTAGGAATACTTACATACATATAGACATACACACACACTCAAAATGAGAAGTATGTTTTCTATGGAAAAATTAAGGTAGGAAGATTAGAATTTAAATGTAGAAATTAGTGGTTATTTTAGATTAAATCACTTGAGAAGGCTTTTCTCAAGAAATTCCACTTTAGAAAGATATTGTATCAAAGTCATTGATTCAGCTGTTCTGATAGCCTGTGTCTTACAGCTGGATGGGCTAGAAGCTCATCTCTTCTGTGAATTCTTCATAGCTTTGGGATTTAGGGGGAAGTGCAGTGAAGCAGTTGCCAGACCAGGGGATAGCAAGTGTAAAGGGCTCCAGGAGGAATGGTTTGCATATTTGCTGAGTAAAGCTGGAGGGGACGCAGAGAGGCCGAGGGGAGTGGAGATCAGACCTCAGAGGCTACAGAGTGAGAGCTTAGCCACGGCATGGCTCTAGTGTGAACTCAGGTGGGTTAGGTCAGGGGAATGACTTGATCTGATTTATGTTTTTGAAAGATCATTTTGGCTATGAGTGGTAGAACTCATTAGTTAACTTGGGCGACAGAGGCAGGATTTTGAATTCAAGGCTAGCCCGAGATATGTAGTGAGACCTCGTCTCATAAAACAAAAACAAAGAGACAAAAATGATCGTTTTAGCTGCCACACAAAATAGACTGAGGGAAGTGTGAGTGGAAGTAGGTAGGTCAGCTAAAATGCCATGTCGGTGGCCCGGATGAGAGAGCTTTGGGTCTGTTCTGTTATGGTAGATATGAAGGTAAAGGAAAGGATGGGGATCCAAATATATTTTGAAAGTAAAACTGTTAAGGAATTGTTACTATAAAATAAAAGGGAATTGGTGATGATTTCTGTGTCTTAAGTGATGCCATTTACTGAGACACAGACTGAGGAAGGAGTTAGAAGCAGGAGTCAAGAACTTTAGTTATGAATTTCAGACATTGATTGAAGATATCCAGTAGACAACCATATATCCAAGTCTGGACTTAGGAGAGAGGCTGAGGCTAAATGTTTGATTTTTTGGGTGGTGCTTCCCAATGTTAAACTAAAAAAGAGAGAATAGTGATAAATTAAGTGTTGGGCACTGCCCGCGTGTGGGCTACAACAGAAGCAGCGCTTGATAGGGGCTGGGCACTAAGATGGAGAGTGGTAAAGGGCAGTGCTGCTCCCAGCCCAGCCAATGGGGAATAACGAAGATGATTATTGTTAAAACTTCCCAGTAGAACTCACTGGTGGCCAGGATGGCTGTTTCACTGTGGTTGTAATGACAAAAGCCTGGTGAAGTGAATTTGGGAAAGTAACATGGAAAAGTGGAGCTAACTGTCGACAAATCTCCATCTGTGTGGTAGAGAATAAGAGACAAGAAAGAGGTTTTATTTTTGGATTTAAAAATTTTCACCTGGTTTGCATGTTTGGTTTAGGTGCTAATAGAAACATCTTGCTGGGCATGGTGGTGCTCACATACCGGTGCTTTGAGGGCAGGAGAAGCAGAGGCAGGCAGATCTCTGGGAGTTTGAGGCCAGCCTAGTCTATATGAGTTCCAAGCCATGTAGGGCAACACAGTGGGACCCTGTCTTGAAAGAAAGGGAAAGAGGGGGTGAAGGAGGGAGGGAGGTAGAGGGAGAGAGACACTGCCGGGTATGGTGGCAGTGACTTGCATCTGTAGTCACAGAACCCAGGAAGCCGAGACAAGAAGATTATCATGAATTTGAATCCAACCTGGGCTACATAATGAGTTCTAGATCAGCCTGGGCTAAAGTGAGACTCTGCCTGGCACAGGGGAGAGGATGAGAGAGACAGAGGGAGGGAGTGGGAGGGAAGAGAGCACACATGGGAAAGCAAAGCTTAACTGTTTATTTGGAAATGTTATATTAAAAGGTTATCAAGAAACACAGACTTTAACCATGTGCAACTGTTTTTAGCCATAGATAATTAAAATTTGTATAGTTGAGCCTAAGTTCTGACTTGTGAGGGTCTGTGCTTGTGATTGTCCTGAATGTGCTTTTTTGGGCCTTTTCATCCTTCTTTGCCTACTGTTGCAGCTTTTTTGGTTTTTAGGTCACCTTGAGGGTACAGGCAGACCCAGCCAGTGCTGTGGGGACCTGGCAGCCCAAAAGCTACTTCCTGGCATTGAACTAGCCTAGCACTGCAGAGCACACTGATCTGCTAAACTGCATATCAGCTGCCTCCACAGCCAGAGGGACAGGGTACTGTCTGGTTTCTTCTTCCATATTTAGAACAAGTCTGTCTTACTGGCAGAGTCTAAACCCTGAGCCTCTTAAAGGAAATCAGATATCTAATTTTGAAGCCATACTTCATATAAGCATGGATGTATGAACACAGTAATTAATAAATTTCAGGAGATTTATGATTTGGCTACTATTTATGTACCAAAAATACTAATTGTTGTAAAGTAACAATAAGGTCACTTTGTAACAGAATAATAGTAATGTACCTTTGAATTATGAAACCCTTACAAGACTCTCCAGAAGATCAGCTTACAAAAGTTCCAGAAAATTTAAGAGGAGAGACGATAGAGCAAATGCCATTTTGTGGAATAGAAGTTTCTAGTGTTAACATGTTGGTCACTGATAATGGTTCCACACTGAACTGTTCTCTGGCTAAGAGAGAGTCGTGGGTTAGATGCCTTTCGTGACATACAATTGATAGGCGTGCTGGGCATGAGGAATCTGTGTGTAACTTGGTTAACAGTGGAAATCTTGTTTTGTTCTGAGCTTTTCCTATTTCTTAGAAACTTGTAACATAATGATTTTTGACAAATGAAAGTTGTTACATGCCCAGTTATACTTGTACAGCTCGATCATAAAACTCAGATTCGTTGGACTGAACTTTCTCATTCTTTCTGTAAACTTTGTGGGAAATGCCTGAAATGTTTTATAAGACTGTGTAAGATATATTCTCAGCCTACAGTATGACCCGAAGGATTCTAAAGAACAAATCATGTATTGTCAGTATTGGAAGTTTTTTTCTGTTATTTCCTAAATCTTCTTCTCTCTTCCAGGGTGCTCTGGAACAGGGCTCAAATTCCCAGCTGATGGCTGTCCAGTACACAGAAACCACTAGCATCAGGTAAGAAGATACGAAAGCTCTTGGCCAGAGAACTTGAACTGTAGTGTATTTTAGTGAAGTTGAAATTCACACCTCCTTTTTGTGTCCCCTACAGCTTTTATATTCGTTCAAATTAACATATACTAACAATTAGCAATCCCAATAAAAAGATCACCTCTCCCAATCTCTTAAATACAGATTTAGTCAGAATGCTTTTCGTTCATAATTTTACTGAAAATCCTAAGTGCACATTGCTTTTTTGTTCATGATTTTTCTGTTTTATAAGCCTCAGGGAGAGAGGTATTGCCTTTTCTTTTTTGTAGGTGTCTTGCTTAGTGGTCACATTAAAAAAATTATTATTTTGTATGTTCATATATGTGTGTAATTATGTCAGAGGAAAAGTGAAAATCTCTGGGGAGTTAGTTCTCTCTCCTGCCTAATGCACGGTCACTCTCTTGTTTCTGTTGCACTGTGAGCTCCAGGCTAGCTGTTCCACAGGCTTCCAGATGATTCTTCTGTTTGACCTCTCACATTGCTCTAGCAATGCTGGCATTATAGCTGTGTCCTTTGCTCAGCTTTTTGTTTTGTTTTTTGAGACAGGATTTTTATTTATTTTTATTTGAATTTTTTTATTTTTTGCCTTATAAATAATATCATTCAAAATTTCTACCTCCCCCCTCCATCCAGGTATATAAAGGTGAGCATCCAAACAGACTAGGATCCCAAAAAGCCAGTGCATGCAGTAGAATCAAATTCAAGTGCCATTATCATTGGCTTCTCAGTCAGCCCCCAATTGTCAGCTACATTCAGAGAGTCTGGTTTGATCCCATGCTTGTTTAGTCCCAGTCCAGCTGGAGTTGGTGAGCTCCCATTAGCTCAGGCACACTGTCTCAGTGGGTGGACCAACCCCTCACGGTCCTGACTTCCTTTCTTATCTTCTCCCTCCTTCTGTTCTTGAACTGGACCTTGGGAGCTCAGTCCAGTGCTCTGATGTGGGTCTCTGTCTCTATCTCCATCCATTACCAGACGAAGATTCTATGGTGATATTCAAGATACTCATCAGGGTGGCTATGGGACAAGGCCAGTTCAGGCACTCTCTCCTCTACTGCCCAAAGACCTAGCTGGGGACATTCCCTTGGACACCTGGGAACCCCTCTAGAGTCAAGTCTCTTGCCAACCCTAAAATGGCTCCCTTAATTAAGATATCTTCTTCCCTGCTCCCATATGTGTCCTTCCTCCATCTCAACCATCCCACTCCCCCAAGCTCTCCCCAATACTCCCCTTCTCCCTTCTCTCTCCCCCTCTCCACTTCCCCCCATCCCACCCCCATTCCCATGCTCCCAACTTTTGCCCAGTGATCTTGTTGAGACAAGATTTTATCATGTAGCTCTGGCTGTGAGGTCCACCTGCCTCTGCCTCCTGAATGCCAGCTTTTAAAGTATGGATTCTGGGTATTGAATTCAGTCATTAGGCTTGTGTGACAGGTGCTTTTACCCGATGAGCCATCTTGTCCACCCTGATTGGGTGCTTTATATAATATTATCTTTAAATTTATATAATGATTCAAAAATGTATTTTATATATGAAAAGGGTGGGGAGTTTTGTTTTTTTTTGCTTGTTTTTAATAATTTTCAAAGTAGCTAACTAAGTGGTAGAACTAGGCTTCAGACCCTGTTTGACCTTAAAAAAAAAATCTCTTGTTACTACATAGTACTACAAAAGATTTTGAGAGATTCCAGAGAGTGCAGTATCCAGCAGTTCAGATGTCATCCAGGCGAATGTAACTTAGAAGGAAAGTCAGGACTAAGGGGCTAACTGCAGTAGGGCAGAATTGTAGGCATAGCACTTCCTGACCTGTGCTGTGAACCGAGCAGGTTAATGCAGCAGGCGTGAGACCTTAGGTTTGATCTTTCAGCACCCCAAGCAACAATAGCAATAAGACCATATCATTTGCGTAAGTCAAATGTAGCTGAACATTATATGGTACCCCATAAATATGTGCCAATTAACAAATGATTAAAAAGTAAAAATTATTGTTAAAGTACTACTGTTTTGGTTGAAAGAGATTCTTAAGAATGGAATTAGAATAGAAGGAATTGGGAAGACTCAACATGTTTGAATATTAATGGTATTTTCTATCTTCTCACGTTAGTAGGAATTCCGGGAATGAGCTGCAAGTGTATTATGCTTCACCAGGAAGTTACCAAGGCTTCTTCGAAGCCATCCGCAGGCGCGGAGACACGTTTTACGTTGTGTCATTTCGAAGGGTAAGTTCATTTTGAAAGAATAAAACAAATATTTTTGAGTATCTGCTGTGTATAAGACATCAGCTTGCGTCCTGTAGAAGTCCAGAGGTAGGCAGGAGGCAGGTTGGCGTCAGTAGCGTGAGTGAGTTGTGGTGGATGTAGACCTGACCGAGCTGGTCAGCGTTGAAGACGCTGAGCATGGCACTGATGTCAGGCTACATTTTGTGCCTTAGAAAACACAACCTACACCTTGTTTTTATTCCTTGTCACCCCTGTACTCTACTGTTTGTTTCTAACCAAAGGGAAAGTAAAAAGGTCATTTTTTTTTTTCATTTTATCTGGTTTGTGGTGCTCTTGAAAAATATTTATTGCCTTGGAAATTAAGAATGTTAACCATTTTTTTTTATTTACTAAAAATTTCCACCTCCTCCCTGCCTCCCTTTTCCCTCCCCCTCCCCACCTCCCCCTCCCTTTCTAGTCCTAAGAGCAGTCAGGGTTCCCTGCCCCATGGGAAGTCCAAGGTCCTCCCCCCTCCATCCAGGTCTATAAAGGTGAGCATCCAAACAAACCAGGCTCCCATAAAGTCAGTCCATGCAGTAGAATCAAAACCCAGTGCCATTGTCCTTGGCTTCTCAGTCAGCCTACATTGCCAGCCACATTCAGAGTGTCCAGTTTGATCACATGATCCATCATTCCCAGTCCAGCTGGCCTTGGTGAGCTCCCATTAGATCAGTCCCACCGCCTCAGTAGATGGATGCACCCCTCATGGTTCTGACTTCCTTGATCATGTTCTCCCTCCTTCTGCTCCTCATTTGGACCTTGGGAGCTAAGTTCAGTGCTCCAATGTGGGTCTCTGTCTCTATCTCCATCCATCACCAGATGAAGGTTCTATGGTGATATGCAAGATATTCATCAGTGTGGCTATGGGACAAGGCCAGTTCAGGCACCCTCTCCTCTGCTGCCCAAGGAACAATCTGGGGACCTCTCCTTGGACCTGGGAACCCCTCTAGAGTCAAGTCTCTTGCAAACCCTAAAATGGCTGACTTAATTAAGATATTTACTTCCCTGCTCCCATATTCACCCTTCCTCCATCCCACCCATCCCATTCCCCCAAGCTCTCCCGAATCCTCCTTGTTTCTTCTCTCTACCCATCTCCCCTTACATCCACTCCCCCACACCCCCGTGCACCCAAGTTTTGCCTGGCAATATTGTCTACTTCCAATATCCAGGAGGATAACTATATGATTTTCTTTGGGTTCACCTTAAAAGGTCATTTTCTATTATGGGTTTTAAGCCAATGCCTATTTGGTAATTAAGGAACAGACTTCTGAAATGTAGGCTGATTAATTTGTCAGTTGTAGAGTGTTTAGATCTATGTTCCCAAGTTTCTTTGTTTCTTTCTTATTTCTTCCTTAAATGTTTGCATTGGTTGGTGAAGAATGTGTTAAATAGTCAGGTTGTGCAAGCACAAATGTATATACTAGCATTTTTGAATGTTACAAATGTTAGACCACATGAAAAAACACAGGCATTTACAGCCCATCTGCTTTCCGTATAAAGTGACAATATATCCTCCATAGAGTTTCCTCCTGACAGGCCCTCAGAGTGCTGTACATTAACCAGGAAAGCGGACATGGTAGGAACTCCTCAGTCATTTGTATCCTAAGCCATTTTTAGATCTATTTTGTTTTTAATTGATTACTTATATATGTTGGTATGTGCATGTGAGGCTATTAGTTACTGCCTGTCGCTGTTATAAAACCCCACAACCAAGACAGCTTATGGAAAAAGTAGTTTATTTGGGCTTATGGTTCCAGAGGGTCAGAGTTCATGATGATGGAATGAGAGCAGCAAGCTGCAGTCTTGGTGGCTACAACAGGAAGCTGGGGATTACACAAACACAACTGCAGGTAGAGGCTGCTTGTTCGTTCTCAGCCACCCAGACCTGAAATAATCACATAGAAACTGTATTATATACAATGATGTTTGGCCTGTTATCTCACGCTTCTTATTGGCTAGCTCTTATACCTTAAATTAACCCATTTCTATTCATCTGTGTATTGCCATGTGGTTATAGCCTACCGGTAAGGTTCTGTCCAGCGTCCGGTGTCTGTCTCCTGAAGCAACTACATGACTTCTCTTTGACTCTGCCTACTTTCTCCTCTATCTACTTGGGATTCCCACCTTGCCCTATTCTGTGCTGCAATAGGCCCAAAGCAGATTCTTTATTAACTCATGGTATTTATAACATACAGAGGGGAGTCCCATATCACACAACCACAAAGCAGAGAGAGAGAGAAAGAGAGAGGGGGAGAGGCAGAGAAAGAGAGAGAGAGAGAGAGAGAGAGAGAGAGAGAGAGCGAGCACTGAAAATGGCATGAGTCTTTAAACTCCCAAAGCCCACCTCCAGTGGCATACTTCCTTCAACAAGGCCATGCCTTCTCAAACAGTGACACCAACTGGGGACCAAGCATTCAAATACTAGAGACTACCGGGACATCTCATTCAAACCCCAACAAGTGCATTGCCCACAAAATCCAGAAGAGGGTGTCGGGTCCCTTGGAGCTGGCGTTAGAGGCAGTTTTGAGCTATCTGGTGTGGGTGTTGGGACTCAGGTCCTCTGCAAGAACAATAAGCACTTCTAACCACTGAGCCATCTCTCTAGCTGCCTAAGCCATTTATTTTTAAAGAATAGATTGTAGGGGGTGTGTAATTAGAAATAAGTGTTTACTAACAGTAGAATGATTTTTGTATCTCAGCTGCTGTTGCCAATCACTCTCACAGAAATCGACAGTGAACTAGTTAGTGATTTTCTACATTAGAAATCGTTAGTGGGTTTCAGTAACAGAGAAAAATGGACTCTTGAAGACTGAGGAGATGAGATGTAACATAAGTATTCAGCTGTTATCAAATATACCAGTAGGTTTGGAATACTTTAGTCTTGCCATCTAGTGACCATAGCCTTCTCACAGAATCCCTGTGCTCATCTTGTTCTCCCGACAATTAGGTGATTTCTTTACCAGCTCAGTGTTCTTCTAAGTGTCTAGGGGGAAACTGAAGACAGAACTTCATGAAGGCTCTAACTGATTAGTTCTTCTTACTGTTACAATTATGGTTAAGGTTAAAGGAAAAGTAAACCTTTAAAAATGAATCTTGTACTCTATAAGGACTTGATGGCTGCTGACATGACTGTGTTACTGAACTTATTACAGAAGCATGTTTTTAATTGCCAATTAGCTTTTAATTTTAAAAGTACTTTAGGTTATGCCTTCATTTGATCAAAAGAGTATACCAAATAGTAGAAGCAGCAGCTGTGAAATCATGTGTTGATATCATTGTCTTTATAATGCCCTTGTAGGGATGAGAACAAGTTACACACACACACACACACACACACACACACACACACACACACAAAGAGAGAGAGGGGGGGGGGAGAGAGAGGAGAGAGAGAGGAGAGACTTTATTAAAGGAGACTAGGTTTTTATTTTAATAAAGAAGATAAGTGATGCTTTTAAGAAAATACAAGAATTTCTTTCCCCCTCACACACATTTACAATGTTTTGTCTCATTTTTTTTTAATGATGGAAAGTGCTGTTGGAAATTATTGATTTTTCCTTCCATCTTTTAATGTTCAGGTAGTTCAGTTAAGGGTCTGTCACATTCTGTCTGTATCTTTCATTTCCTAATTATAATTTATCATCTAGCATTTTATATCTAGGAAGAGTAAATTTAAACCTAGAACATCTCCCTCCCTCCCTCCATCCCTCTTTTCCTTCTTTCTTCCTTCCTTTCTTCCTTCCTTTCTTCCTTCCTTCCTTCCTTCCTTCCTTCCTTTCTTTCTTTCTGTTTTAACAGTAGGGAATGAAAGTTAACTTTCTTGCATTGGCTCTAAACAGTTTCATGAAGCAGGAATCCAGTCCTTAAATACCTGGATTGCTCATTTTTCTCTTACTAAAATGAAAATACAAGAAGTAATGGATGGATTACCTCATGCTTGGCATTTTCTTCCACTTTTTGGTGTGAAATGCTTCCCTAAAAGTTTTGTTGAAATCACGTGACATGAGTAAGAGGAGGTGGACTTTGCTCTTGTTCGATTCTTAATCTCGTGACTGAAATGATGGCATTGGACATTCAGAAACAAGGAACTTTAGAAACTCCAGTCTCTGCTTAGCAAGAGCCAGACACTTATAATCAGGCCACTAGCACAACCAGGTTGCTTCCTTTTACTATATTTAACCAAATGTCTTAATTACTAAAGAAGTACACATGGGCATTGATTGTTCCATGGACCGTTATTTAATCACACCCTTTTGCTTCCTTACATCCCACACTTCTGCCCCTGTTGATCTTTTTACTGTTGAGCAGGTGACATTATTTTCTCTAAAGCAGACAGCTTTTGGGTAACTACTGAGTTCCCGCTGTGGGTCAGCAAGAAAGAAATTCTGACAAGAGAACACTTCTGTTGCTTTGACTTTCTTCTGCCTGGGTTTCCTCCAGTGCAGCAGGCTCTTCTCTCCTTGTCGGGCTCCAGGCTTTCGTATCTAAGTCTTTTTTCCTTTTTCCTTGTTTGTGCTTGTTTTGGTATGATTTGGAGTGGCAGGGGTGGAGAGTAGCTTTTCTCAAGCTTCCAAGGTACTTTGAACAAACTATACATAAATAAGAAAACAGGAATTCAGTACAATGTTTTTTTCTGAATATAATGTATTTGGTTTGTATAATAGTTTGTTTAGGGGAGAGTGTGTGGGATTAAAGAATGTAAGAAAATGAATTCAAGAGCATAGGCCAGAAACAGATTCTGAGAAGAGTAAAGTTAGGTAGGAAAGTGACGCCAGCGAAGAGGAAGAGAAAGCCTCCGATGGGTAAGGAATGCTGCCTTAGCTGTCACTCCGGTGAACTTTGAAACACCATCCATATATGTTAGTTTCCAAGTCAGGTGTATCTGAGAAAGGCTTTCAAATCTTGGGGCAGTTTCTCTCTAGGAACAGGTTTTTGGGCTAGAGAGATGATCAGTTAGTAAAACGTTTGCTGTATAAGCACAAGGACTCTGAGTTCAGCTCCACAGCATTCAGTTCAAAACTGGATATGTATGTGTCTGTTATCTCAGCGCTGGCATGGGAAGCAGATACAGGAGGATCCCTTGAGTTTATTGGTCCACAGCCAAATTAGCAAACTTTGCATCCAGTGAAAGACCTTGTCTCAAAAAATAAGGTGGAGAGCCGTTACAGAAGACACCTGATGTAGAGCTTCGGCCTCCACACAGCCACACGTGCGCACATCACCCAGATACTCATATCAGCAGGGGGGTCTGGGGAACAGTGGATGTATCAGACTTTCTTGTCAGACTTACTTTAGACTGCCAGCCCCCAAATAATGACACAGATATTTATTATTAATTAGGAAAGTTTGGCCTTAGCTTAGACTTGTTCCTAACTATCTCTTATAACTTAGATTAACCCATTTTATATTAATCTACATTCTGTCTTATGGATGGTTACCTCTTCTCCATACTCTACATACGACTCCCTCTGCATCTCGCTGGCAAATTCCACACCTCTCTGATTCTTCCTCTGAGTTCCTCTCTCTGCCCTGAAGTCGTGCTTATCCTCCCTGCCTAGCTATTTACCGTTCAGTTTTTTATTAAATCAATCACAGTGGCACATCTTCACACAGTGTGCAGATATCCCGCAACAGATGAGAGAAAGAACAGGTCCTCCTTTATTCAGTTGGTTATAAATGAATGTCTTTTATTCTCAGTGAGATAAATATTTAGGGTTTTGTGTGTGTGTGTTACTTAATACCCCTATAGTGTACAACATATCAACTTTTAGTTCTTCTATAGTGAAATTATAGGGAGCACAGAGGGTTACTATAACATAATTTGAAAGTGGCAGATCCAGAATTTAACCTAGGAAGTCTGACTCCAGAGTCTGTGTTCTTAATCATTTTCCTACATTGCCTTTTTGAAGCAATTTTATTTCCGTATCTTTAAAAATAATCAATTTGGAGTTTAATCCTGTTACTCTCTATGTATAAAACACATTAGAGTTGCTTTGATTTATTTTCAAAGAGAACAAAATCAAGACAAAGCACTTTTGGAAAAGCAAGGCACCTGCTACGAAGTATTGTTGTGTAGAAAGAACAAGCGCAAGCAGGAAAGCATAGGAGAGGAGAAGTGGGAGAGTAGAGTATAGAGAGGAAAAAAGCACCAACTTGTTTATTTTGTTTAACATTTGGAGGTGAAGGAAGAAGGGTTCAAGAAAGAGGAAGTCTGCAGCATCAGATGTTACAGGTCTCCCTGAGAGTGAAATGAAAATCCCAGTTAGCTTTATAAACAGAAATCACTGGTGATGGTGACTACATTTGTTTTAGTCAGAACAGAATCCACACTAGAAATGAGAGAGAACATGAACGAAATCAAATGGAGTGTTTGGTAAATATGACATTGATGAAAGAAATGATATCCTGGGCATACTTAAGGAAGCAGATTCCCTTCCCTGTGAGTGCACGTGTGCGTGCGTGAGTGCGTGCGTGCGTGCGTGCGTGCATGGCAACTCCTCAGGGACTTGACTGTGCTAGGCCAGCTCTTTCTCCCTACAGACAGAGACCATTGTGTTTGGGTTTATATTCACATAACTCTAAGAACAGATTTATGTTTTGTGCTTGACAGACATTCTGAGAAAAATTAACCAAGTCAACTCAATGTTTGTTCCTCATCTGTATTAATGTTTTTATGTCTAAAGCAAAGCATGGAGAAAGTTGAAGAGTTTTTATTTGCAATATAACTACTATCCCAACTACATAGCACAGTATCTGGACATGTATATGGAATTAAAACCAGTTTTAAAAAAATGTTTAAAGTGTTCCTAAGATATCAAAAGTCTTCCAAGTAATGAATGGTATGGTTATTAATAATGGGAAACAGTATTTAAAATATAAAAGGTGGTAGAACTGTTTCTAATTAAATTTATATATAGCCTTTGAGGTTTTCCTCATATAAAAGCTAGAAAACTAGCAAAGTAGCTTGTGAAATCATTTTATGTCTCAATAGAACTTGGTACAAGCTTTTTGGTGATGTCACAAACCTTAATTATGAAGGAAGCAATTATTATGTTATAGGAAATGTCTATGATTTATGATTAAAGTCTAAGACACTCATGTCGTTTTCTTTCCTCCCTCCACTTAGAGTGACTTGTTCATTTTGTACTTTTAATTGCTTAACTTTTGACACCTTTAGCAGTGTTAAACCTTGACATTTCGTTATTTTTTTCCTAAGACTTCTTGTCTATTAATTGTGTGATTTAATTCCACACATTGCTGCTAATCTACTTTACAGATCTTGTTTGAAGAGCTGTAGAGTCTATAATATGGATACTCTACCAGAATCCAGCAAGATAGATAATTAGCTGTAAGTTGGAGCCTAACATCTAACTAATTATTTGACTGTTGGCTTCATATCTATTGCCTCTGCTAGCGAATAAATACACTGAGGGCAAGGAACCTCTCTGCCTTAGTCTTCTTTCTGTCCCCACTACATAGTGCAATGCCAGGCGTGTAGCACATATTCAACAAGAAGTAAATGAACAGATGAGTGAACTGGATGCCAGATCCATCAGTTTCATACTGTCTTTAATTTTATCGTCACCACAGTGTGATAGAGTGCAGCGGCCAGAGATCGGCTGTGGTTGGTGGTCCTCAGGTGGTGTCCACTGTATTTTTTTTAAATAGGTTCTCTCACTTGACCTGGAACTTACTGATTATGCTGAACTGACTAGCCAGCGAGCCTCAGAGATATTCATCTATTCAACCCCCAACTGCCCCGTGCTAGAATTATAAGCACATACCGCAGTGCCTAACTTTTTTTTAGTTATTGACAAAAGTTTTTTTCATATAATCTATTCTGATCATGCTTTTTCCCTTCTCCAACCCTTTCCGGACCCTCCCCACTGATCTACTGACCCACACCGTTCTGGTGCTCAGACTCTGGTCCTCATGCTTATATAGCAGATTCTTCGCTGACTGAGCTATCTGCCCAGCCTCTTGAGCATTTATTTTATCAGCGCCATCTATGCCTTGCTGACTGTAGAAATCAGTCTTTCAAAATAAGTGAACTCAAGTGCAGTTTTACAAGACTGAGTGCTGCTTTGCTCCAGGGAGGTTCTAGTAAGATCTCCAGATTTTATGTTTGAGAGACTAACTTTGGTAATATGTGAACAGAGGTGATTATAATTTCAAAGATTTTTGTATCATTTTAACCTCCAGAATGAGTAAGCCCCAGATGGGTTAGTTCTAGATGCCTATCCATAATGTGTATCTGGGATGTCCTAAAAGGGTAGGACCATGTGAACATTTTATTCCCCATATAACACCTATTATATTAAAAAAAATTAGAAAAGAATTGCCAACCTTAACTGTAAACTATTTTTTTGGATGATTCATCTGGAGTCGTCTGTGTCTGGTTATCCAATGCCTTGAAATAAATCTCTGTAGAATGACTGTTGTCATTGCATGGAGAATTCCTTTGAAAGAAGGACATCACAGTTGAGCAGAGAGAACAAGAGAAGACTCTTCAGGTCATGTGAGTTTTGTGGAGTTTTATGTTAAGTCTGTTTGCAGTAGGCTCATGGAGCTCCACTCATGCAGCTCTATAAATCTACATTACTCAAAAAGTGTCACTTCCTTTCTTCTTTCCCTCTCCGACTGGGCATGCTTTCCCCACAGTCTGGGCTTCATTCTTTCCTCAGCACTCCCCTCCTCACCATGTGCCTGCTTGTCTGCCAGGCTGGTGACCTCGGTGCCAGTTTAACTCAAACAGCCTGGCCTTTTCTCTTCATTCATGCTACATTTTCCAGGCAGCTGCAGAGATTTATAGCTTGCTTGTCCTGGAGTTTTTTTTTTCACATTTTAATAAAAATTTCTTTGAGCTTCAAAAAGAGTTGGAGTGCATCAGGGACCAGCATGAAGTGAAGTTGAAAGATTTGGGGTGGGCAGAATTATATGTTTGGTATAAATGGTGACTCATTTAAGGGAATATGTCTGACAGAAAAGACCAGTGATTCTAACTCTAAGCCTTAAAGAGTGGACAACTGAGCTTTAAAAATAGCATTTTAGGAATTATCAACCTACCTCATTAAAATCAATGGGGATATGGACTCTATACCTAGGAAGAAGTATAGGTAGAGTACAGAGGTGGGGTAGAATTGGATTTTGGACTATTAGAGGAGGATCCAGCAAGGAGACTAAATGGGAGCAGGCCACAAGCTTGGAAAGTCAAGAGGGGAAGATTGTCATGGATGGAAGCAGTTGACTCTCAGATACTGCTGAGAGTCACAAAGATGAAAGTAAGTGTGTCCTGGGTGTGTTAAGGGGAAAGTCACTGAAACCTTTAACCAGAGCCTTTAGAGGTGGCAGTGAAAGTCTAGGGATGGATTGGGTAGCTAGAGCAGCAAGACTGCTATGAATTTGTCCATCAAGGCTGGAAGGGGCAGAAAAGCATGTTTTCTTTTAACTGTAGCTACCAGCTGGATATATCTGAAGACTCATCAGTAGATAGGAAAGAACAACGTTAAAGAAGTATCATATCTCCGAGAAAGGATAGAATTCAGACAAGAAGAATTACGCTTCCTAGACATGTGTCTGTACTGGCCTCCTCCTGTGCTGGGCAGGTGAGCAGCTGCTGAACTGCACCCCCAGTCGTCCTTTCTTCTCTGTGACAGGCTAGGAGCGCACGGTTTCTAGGAAGACAAGAGAAGGCGTCTCTGATGCTTTCTGGTGTCCCAGTGAAACCCAGTGTGATGTTATCAAGTGAGCATGGAGACACTGGAGAAAATAAATGAGCTCCAAAGAGAGACAGAGAGAGTCTGAAGTGGTTGTTGAAGCCGGTGGGATGATAAGCCTCGGAGAGTCACAGGCTGTTGAGTCTTGCACAGTGCCAAATTGTACCGTGGACTACCAGGACTAAACTGAACTCTCTACAGCAGAGAGACAAAGTGGGGCTGCAGAGTTGCGCATTCAAAGTATTTGTAATCTAGAGAATAAAATACACAATTAAGTATAATGCAATATGATAGTTGTGCTATACAAGGTAAATATGAGGTGTTGTGAGAGCACACACTCATCAGTCTTAGGAAGGGGCCAGCCTGTACAGGGCAATCTTTCTGGAGCCTTAACAGCTAGGCCAGTTCCTGATTGCTAGCATACCTGCATCAACACATCTTTATATAACAGCTTGTTTTCCCTCTGTATGCTATAAGAAATACCTGGTCTTGGGAAAGTGCTATTTCCTGTTTCTTTCTCCCTCATCTTTTTCATCTTCCCCAAGTTCCAGTTGTTAGTAATAGAAACTTCATAAGAACTTATAGAATAAATTATTACTTATAAATGATATTTTAAAATTTCATTTGATATGGCTAGTATCTTTTTTCAAAGTAAGTAGTAATTTAATTTTATGCTATTGTAATTAGGAATATTTGATTATTTGGTATCCATCTTTAATTTTTGTCCCATCAGTTTTGGTTCATTAACCTTTGTAGCATTCCAGGGAACTATACCACTTGGAAGATTCTAATTTTCTTTAAGAATAAAATCTGAACTGGGCGGTGGTGGCACATACATTTAATCCCAGCACTCAGGAGGCAGAGGCAGGCAGATGTCTGTGAGTTCGAGGCCAGCCTGGTTTACAAAGCTAGTTCCAGGATAACTAGGGCTGTTATACAGAGAAACCCTGTCTCCATCTCCTACCCCCATTCCCCAAAGAATAAAATTTGTGACTGGATTTAGTTATCTAAATAACTAAATATCTAAGCAAAGATCTATTTTTTAACATCATTTAAAATTAGAATTGATAGTAGATTTTTGTAACTATGCCATGTTGTGAATTTTATAGGGTGAACTTAGTTTTATATTTAAAAGCCTTTTAAAGATGTAGGTGATAAATGATAAACTAAATTTAATTGTATATTTTGTGCTTTCACCCACATATGCCACAATGCTTGAACACATTCATACACACACACACTTGCATGCACTCATGTTTATAATCTTTTCAATGTTTTTTAAGAGTAGAAAGTCCCAATTTTTATGAAATCCAGTTGTCTTTTTATTTTATGAGTTGTGCACTTGCTGCTTCGTGAAGTATTGTCAGCTTTAGCTCACAAAGATGGCATCATACAGCTCTTCTTCTCAACGCTTGTAGTTTCCTGTTTTACATTTTGGTCCATTTTGAGTCAATCTTTATTTTAAGTGTGTGTGTGTGTGTGTGTGTGTGTGTGTGTGTGTGTGTCTATGTTCGCATACCTGTGTCTGTGTGTGGACACTTGCATACTGTGGTGCATGTATGGAGATCAGGGACAACCTGCAGGAATTGGTTCTCTCTTTTCATCATTTGAGTCCTAGGGATCAAACTCAGATCATGTGTCTTGGCAGCAAATACTGTTTCTGCTCAGACATCTTGTTGGCCCCTGAGTTAATTTTTGCAAATATGCAACGTGTGGCTCAGAGTCTGCTTTTTGCTTGCATCAATCTAGTATTGTATGACATTCAGTGCTGTGTTTCATCCACTTTTTTTTTTAAAAGCAAGTTTAAAAGGTTATGCCAAGCTGCCAGTTGTCTTTGGCTTGGTAAGTTTGCACTGCTTCCTGGAGCTTCATAAAAGGATGCCTTGTGGTTGAACTCCCTCAACCTCAAATGTCCAACCTTCAGACTCCGCCAATAAAGTGTTATTTACATATTCTTTGGAAATATAGCATACACTATAGATAATTGCAGCATCTGTGTAGTGGGCAGAGAACACTGCCAAACCAAAATTCTAGAAACCAAGCTAGACAAATACACATGGGTTAAGAAGTGCTCCTAAAGTATGAGAAACTAAAAATAAGTTTCTTGTGGGAGCTGTCTACCACTCTCTGATCTATTAGGCTTTGTTTTCCTTTACTTAATTAAAAAAGAGCTTCACAATCAAACTTTAGAATGAGTATTTAAGAATATGTATTAATATATTTCTTCTGAACAGTGGCTTAAAGAATAGGAAAACAGCAGAGTATAGTTTAATGTATATAGCATTGTGCAGTCTAGTTGAGAAATAAGAAAGTTTTCCATTCAACTGTGAATTGCTACTTTTCAGTAGAAAAACATAATTCTTGGCAGGGGCTAATGCAGCAATTTTTGGTAGATAATCATGTAGCATAAAGTCAGAGAGATCTGGGTTTTTACCAACACTGTTGAGCTTACAAGCTGGAGAGCTCTGGGAAGATCCTGTCCAAAGTTCCAGTGTCCTTGCCACTAAAACAGTAATAATAATAGTTACCCCTTCTGGGTTGTTAAGAAATTTAAATAAAATGCTACATCCAGAACTGGCACTGTTCTGAACACAGTACGTTCAATACATGTTTGTTTCTCTGTTTTGAGGGGTGACCTTTGAATCAGGGATTCTGTACGAAGAACCTGTGTTTGTTCCTATTAGATTTGGCAAAAATTATATATGACCCCTTTCCTCTCACAAATCCCCAGAAAGATTCATTTTTATTATATTCTTTCCTTACCAACAGACTGAAAATTGGAATGGTATTAAAACTGCAGGGTATGTTACAGTAGTATGTTCAAGGTATACTCCATTGCATAACTGGATTTATAGATAATTGATTGAAATAATTCAGATCTACTCCTTTCCAGGATTCGAAGGATGGGATGCAGAACTTTATAGTCGACACCGCTTTCCCAGCAGCTTGTGGTACTTTTTTTACCCTGTGGGTCCTGGAGCTTGAACTCAGACTGTCAGGTTTTGTGGCGAGTATCCATGTCCATCTTTTGTACCAATTTTAGAATTATTTTAGATTTTTCTTATACTGATTTTAATTGAATGTCCATTTCACATGTGTTTAGAAGTTATAGAGCCAGATTACAGACAGCTGAGTGGCAGGGGACACATGTCATGTCTACAGAAGTTATAGAGCCAGATTACAGACAGCTGAGTGGCAGGGGACACATGTCATGTCTACAGAAGTTATAGAGCCAGATTACAGACAGCTGAGTGGCAGGGGACACATGTCATGTCTACAGAAGTTATAGAGCCAGATTACAGACAGCTGAGGGGGGGGACACATGTTCTAGCTGCTCCTAGGACTTTTCAGATTGACTGCATCACATCCCTTTGAACGCATTTAGTGACATCAGCTGATAATTAGAAACTGTGCAGTCTTTCATCTGATCTTTTTGTGCTGATATTAGATGGTAGTCATAAACTCACGAGCTCATCCACAAATAACACAAGTTATTAAAAAGATTAAAAAGATTAATGAGATAGCTTAATTCATATTATAAAGTAGTTCATCTTTTCTGAAGAAACAGACTTCACTTATACCCAAGGCTTTAGAGCATGCTTTTTAGTTATAAAGTTTATTTTTTAGCAAAGTATGATAGGGAGATAGTTCAGTTAGTAAAATACTTGCTGTTCAAGCATAAGTTCCTGTGTTTGACCTTTAGAGACAATGTAAAAATGCCGAGTGTGGTAGTCCCAGCACTGAGGAGGCAGAGGCAGGTTGGTCCAGAAGCTCACCAGCCAGTCAGACCAGTGAGAGATTGTCTTAACAAAGTGGACGGCACCTGAGATTTGCCACTTGAGAACTGACACCCAAGAGTGACCCTGGCCTTTACACACATACACACATGTATCCCTATACACATGAACATGCACACGTACACACAAGCACACAAAAATATGTGAGACTAAAAACTAAGCTTTTCATGGTCAGCCAAGTTCCTATGTATTTATGGTTCCTTGTCATATGAAAACCACTATTATTTTACTATTACTTTTACCAAGTTTGCATTCGAACTTAGACTAAGAGAATAGAATATGGTATCAACTGTTAATGTTTATTACAACCAAAGTAGTTCAAAATAACATTTAAAAATTACTTCCGTTTTATTATGTACTGTGTGCCTAGTTTTAACATGTAAACCAAGGAAAGTTTACTTTCCACCTACTACAGCATAAATATTAATTTTACTGTGAAACAAGCGTCTTTGAGGAGCTGAATATAATGGGAAATACCTCCACCCCATTTCTTTGACCAAATTATTGATCAAATTTTTTGTTCATTTTTTAAGAGAAAACAAAAATGTGAGAAATCCTCAGAGCATAACAGATATTTTATCCCTCAAAAGGTATATTTCCTTATATCTTCTGAAAAATTGGTCTTAATTTTCAAACACCTTTATCCTAGTCATAACTGTCTTTTTTGAGTAATCGCTACTTATGTATATATCTTTAGAAGCTTTTCTACCTGCTGCTGTCCTCAGAGCTGTTACCCAATGAACTGTAATCGGGTTTAATGTCATTCTTCCCATAAGGTATTTACTAAAGAATCATCATGTTCCTGGCTGTTCTTGTAACAAAATATACAGTGATGGGGGGGGATGAAAAGAACTTGCATTTTTAGAGTTTATGTTCTACAAACAGATACTAAGCAAGTATATACGTGAATGTGCAATAAAGTATTAGTTTGTGATAAGTGCTAAGAAGGAAATCAGTAAGACAGGAGTCATTCTAAGTGATCATTGAAAAATATTTCTTTTTCAGATCGCTGCACATAATTTTTTTGCTTGTCTTCTAAAATTGCTTTTGACTATCTTTGCTAGTGATGTTAAAAAAAGAAATTAAGAATTGTGTATACAGAGCAATCTGAAAATCTAACTCTAATTAGTGAATTTAGCATTTGCAAATGGAGGTGTCTGCAGAGAAGTCAATTCTTTGGCTGGTTTACTTGTAGTAGTGAAGTCTGCAGCTCAGGAAGTTGGCAGTTCTGCAGTGGCCTCACTGTGCAGCAGCCCCCGGGGACCTCAGAGAACCTGTTGTGCAGCACCAGGTTACAGGCTGTTATTCGGCTCTGGGGCTTAGCGCTTAGGTGTTCATTCTCTTACATCTTCTTCGCTTAGTCATTCAGAATCTTGTATTTTTGCCAAGTAAAACAAATCCCATACTAATAAGCTATAAATAAACAGTAGGAGCATGAGTCGGAGCCAGCGTCAACCCTCTTTCCCCTGTGTACCTCCCTGGTACTCCCCAGTATGTTCATTTTGCCCCAATGAGCAGTCCTGTGTAGCTCCTGTTCTATAGACCGACTCTAGTTACTTAGTTGTATTTCTTTAGAACTAAATAATAGTGTAATGCGTAGTACTCTGGCATGTTCCCAGAGAACCTCTGTGTGCTTTTAGTGGGGGAAAAAAATATATTCTCTCTTTTCCTATAGAAAACCTTAAAAGTTCGGTCTAGAAAACATCTGCCAGATTTCCAAAAGAACTACTATGTGGTATGGCATAGCTCAGCAGTTTTTCAGGGGAAAATGAAAAGTAACATAAATGGCTTAAAAGCCCTAACCTGTTAGTCAGGTTCTTCCTAATAAAATTTGATCCTATTTTGCTTCATTGTTTATTCATTCCATACATTTTCACACTTGCTGTTTCCGTGTGCTACTTATCATGTATAAAAACAAGGAAGTGGAGATCTTTGTTGTCCAGGGATTAGTAACAGTGAGGGGGAAAGTGACTTATCAGCAGGGTGACAGGAGCTCTAAGACAAAGATGTAACCCAGAATGCCCTGCGGTAACACATAAACTCAGTGTTTATGATGCATTCACTGACGTGACTGTGATGTGTAAGACAGCCCATCCTATCTCTGTATGTAAGACAGTCTCATGATGTAGTGCTCATAGGCTCTGGAGCTGCTCTGGGTGCACTAACTTCAAGGAGGGAGAAGGTATCAGGAAAGGTAGGAAGCGCTCCTCAGGTTGATTAGAGAAGGATGCAGAGCCTGAGAGGGAATGTGAGACAGTGTGGCCTTTCTCGTGATGTGAGAGACGCCTGTGTGCATGGGTAGGACTCTCGAGAGAAGAACGGTTGGAATGCAGAGTGGGTTCTGGGAAATAGAACATGGCAGAATCACAAAGGAACTTGTGGGCAACGCTTAAGGACTGATAAGAGATAGACAGAAGACAGATAAGAGCAGACTTGCATTTCATGAATAAACTGTGTAGTGTTTGCATAGGCATTTAGAAGGGAGTTTTTACTTCTAAGGGAAGGAATTTCTCCTCCAGCCTGACTTATATATATTAAATTCACATAGAAACATGAAATTGAAATCTGGAAGCTCCATATTTTAGTTTCGCAGCTCTAAGACTAAAATAGTTATGTAAGTTAAATGTAAGTAACATTGTAAAGATAGAAATCAAATCCACGTGAGTCTATGTAACAGTCCATGCTTTGGGGACATAGTCATACAAGTGAGGGGGGCACTGTCTTGCTGCTAGTATGTAAACATTCCCATACTATTGAGTGCTTAATGCTAACTTAACTAATTCTGCTTCTCCCCCCAACTATTTTTACCCTCCCCCTTAAAAAAAAGCAAAACAGAAAAAGGTTGTTCTGTCTGTTTGACAGTTGTTTAAAGGAAGTAGAAAAAGGATTATCATATCTAAAAACCATTTCTCTTTGACCCATCATTTTTCCTTAATGGGATTTTTCTTCAGGAGTTTCCTCAACTGTGTTTGCCAAGGATGAAACCAGCATACGGCGTGCTTGCCTATACACACTTGGCTCTAAAGTTGCTGAGAAAGTTACTTCCTAAGCAAGAATTATTTAAATGCAAAGCTGAGATTTTTAACTCTTTCTTTCTTTCTTTCTTTCTTTCTTTCTTTCTTTCTTTCTTTCTTTCTTTCTTTCTTTCTTTTTGTTTGTTTTTGTTTTCTTTGAGACAGGATTTTTCTGTGTAGCCCTGGCTGTCCTGGAACTCACAGAGATCCGCCTGCCTCTGCCTCCCAAGTGCTGGGATTAAAGGTATGCGTAACCACCACCCAGCTTAACATTTTCTTTTAAAAAATTTAAATTGCATTTTTATTTTTTATATTTTATTCTTGGGGTGGGGCACATGAGCTCTGGTGCATTGGGTGTCAGAGGACAGCCAGCACCGTGTGGGTCCAGGAAGTGGTACTCAGGTTGTCGGCTTGGCCCTCTACCTGCTGAGCCCCTCACTGACTCTCAACTAGCATTTTTTATTCAACAATCATCCAAAGTTTAAATGATCTGCTCTTGAACAGTATGGCTACCATTTCTACTTTTCCTTTTATTCTTAAATTGTTTAATATGCCTGTTAATGTAGGCGTTTCTGACTTTGAACTCAGTTTTTGTTTTTCTAAGATCATAGGGAGACTCATTACATTTTCCAAGGTCTATCAGTGCTTGTGGAGAAAGTGCCCAGCTTCTGTGTTTGCTTGCTTTTCTTTTACCTTGCGTGTTTCTCTTGAACAAGTGAAAAGGATGTATTTCTCCATGGATAAGGTCAAACAATTTGAGACATAAAGTTGTGTTTTAATCACTATTTGAATTTCTTCCCTGAACTTGTATTTGGAAAACTGTCCTTTAGAATTGAACCAATCCTTAAACTGGATATGACTACATGGCTCCTCTCACCCGTGTAGATTAGATTTATAAGCTGTTTTAGGGGAGACTTTATTTTCATAATAAAATCCTAAATTGTAGCAAGGTAAAACAAATTTATTCTTATATTCAGGCTCAAATGTGTTACGAAAAAGCAGCAGCAGAGGCGCTCATTGCCTAACAGGAAGTCACCTGCTCATTTCCCATCTCCGCTCTGCTCTCTTATTTCCTTGTAAGGTGTTTCTTCTGCTCCTGAAAAGCTCCCCCTGGATAAGCTCCCACTGCATGTCCTCCTAGTGTTTGACAGGCATCTAATTGTACACAGTGTGTGATGGACAGTGTAGGGAAGTCCAAATGCTGTTTAATTTTTTCAACCAGCACTAATACTCTAGGCTTTAAAATAGCTGTTCTATATAATACAGCCATCATCTTTCACTGTTCCTTTTACTCTTAAACTGTCAAACTGTGTGCCAGACTGAAATAAATTGTTCCTAATCCTAGGCATGCCTTTCACTAAGAAAATATGCAAGTCCTTTGTAGTTAAAGATTTCTGGTGTTCGCATTTCGCTCCCTGACCTAACACTATATCATACTGAATTGGTGGTGGAATGCTTTTATAAAGCCCTACTACAACAGTTAATCTCTATGATTTTTCCTTTCCTTGCAAGTGGTTGGAAAAGCTTTTATAATAATAAGCCTACTCCAGGAACTAGTATTAAAACGTGATACCCAAATATGAATCATTTGCCTATTATTAGTACTGAGTCATAAAGTCTTTCTTATTTTTTATTTTTTTATTTTTAGAGACAGGGTCTCACTGTGTAGCCTTGGTTGGCCTGGAACTTACTGTGTAGATAAGACTGGCCTCAAATTCAAACTCTTAGAGATCCATCTGCTTCCGGAGTGCTGGGACTAAAGGCTGCATCACCACACCCCAGCTTTTTTTATTTAAAAAAAAAAAAAAAACCCAACAACTTGGAGATGGGGATGCAGATTAACAAAGATCGCTCTGTTAAAAAGTGTGTGTGTGTGTGTGTGTGTGTGTGTGCGCGCGCGCGCGCGCGCGCGCACGCGCGTGTGCACAAGGCATATCACTGGCATTTTTGTAGAAATGCTTCTAAAATGTGATTGGAAACTCCAGTTGGAGCTGGTAGATCTGACTTTAGAATGCCATGAAATATCTTTCTGTGCTTGTTTTAGCCAGAAGACCAAGAAATGATGAAATAGATTTTCAAAACTATATAAGTAGGGTAGAAGAGCCATAATTTAGGGTTCTTAAGCTTTTGAGCATGGACTTATTAGGTTGCTTTGCTCAGTTGTCTATGAAGTTTTCTTTTGTCATCAGAGATGTTTTCTAGAAGCCTATGGGAGTTACGGATAGAATTCTTAGGTCTGGATCAACAGGTGACTATACAGTAAGTTTTGTGGAATTTGTTGTTTTGTTTTCAACTTTCAAAAGAACTCTCACTGTTCAGAAACAGTAAGTCAAAGCTCAATATTCTTAACAAAATTAATGAAGCATTTATTTTAGTCTTTTAGTTATTTTGAAGGGTACAGAATGCATACTTTGTTAGAGGATAAATATTATATTTGTACCTGTTTTCATACTGTAATTTCATTTGATTCCAGATTCACATATCACTAGTTAAGTCCCATTCACCCTGTTTTCCTAAGATCCTGAAGCTGTCTTCCTAGCTGTGAGGATTTCTGTCTGAGGAAAGGTTTTCTATTAGAAGAAAGTGGAGATCCGGTAGCCTAGAGGACGAATGCCTGGATGGCTGAGAATGTTGGGATGTCCACATTTGGGCTCTGGAACAGCTTTCCCATCTCTCTGCAGTCGGTCTGTTACGTAGTTTGTCTTCCTCTCCCCCCAAAGTCTTTGATTACGACTGTAAGATATGTACAAAAAGCAACCACATTGTCTTTTGCTGATAGATGAGCTGTGTCTGGTTGTGTGATTTGGTGTGAGGAAGAAACCCCACCCCTGTCAATGCATGAACATTTCCATAAGTGCTATTGTGCATTTACATGCAGGCTTCTTAAGAACTGTACTGATCTCTTTGAAAAATGACCTAGTCCAGATATAGGAATAGTCCAACCCTGTTCTCTGTATTAGAGAATGGTTCCTGTAACGTGTACAAATACCTACCTGTCTTGAACTGAAATTACTCATGGCAAGCAGAATAGAGATTTCATTATTTGTGTTTTAGTCCATATAAGGTATTCTATATTGAAGGATTAGCTATTTTTTCTTTCTTTCTCTTGATGAATCTTCAAGGCCAAAACTGAATTTTATCATTTCAACTTACCATGTTTCACTAGTAAGCTGATAGGGTGTCTTTTGTGTGCATAATGTCAAGGGTTATTCTTTCTTATTAATGAAACATTTGATGAAATAATGAGTAGAAAGCAAATCTATAATCAGGAGAATTAGGTTTCTTTCACAATTTGGCCATTCATATTAGCTTTATTAGTTAATCTCACTTTATAAAGTTTTACAACAATGACATGTTAAAAATAATAGTTGCCTCAAATGATTCTGATCGTAATGTGTATTTTGCAGTTTCATGATATATTTTCCATTTTAGATTTTTGAGACTTAGAAATGTATTTTTATCCTTATTTTACACATGAAGAAATGGAGTCCCTGAATGCTCTACAGCACTTGTTTGTCACAAAGCAAGGTCCAAAAATGAAATCTCTTCCATATCAGGTTGGTGTTCTTGCTGAATGCCTTAGTTAGGGTTTCTGCTGCTGAGAAGAGGCACCATGACCATGGCAACTCTTCTAGAGGAAAACTTTTAATTAAGGTAATGGCTTACAGTTCAGAGGTTCAGCCCATTGTCATCATAGTGGGGGGGGGGTCATGGCAGTGTGCAGACAGACATGGTGCTGGCTACTTCTTGATCAGAAGGCAACAGGAAGTGATCTGTGATACTGGGAGTTGCTTGAGCATTGGAGACCTCAAAGACCACCCCCACAGTGATACACTTCCTCCAACAAGGCCATACCTACTCCTACACCAGCAAAGCCACACCTTCTAATAGTGCCACTCCCTTTGGAAGCCATTTTCTTTCGAACCACCACACTGAACTTTACTACTTTCCTGCTATCTGCAGGATAAATAAAATTATATTGAAAGACTCCCAGAAATATGCAAGCAAGTAGAATTCAATAGCCTAATCTAACTTTTCCTCTAGTGGAAGAATTTTGTTCTGTGAAATTGAGAAAAGTTGATTTTTCTTTTTGTTTTTTAGAATATATTGTAATAGTTTTACCCAACTAAAGACTATATATGTAAAGTAACAACATGGCCTCTAAATTTATGTTTTAAGGTAACTTTATTTTATTCATAAAACAAAATTCTTTACTAGGGTTGGAGTGGTGGCTCAATGGTTAAGAGTAGTTAATACTCTTCCAGAGAATCACTTCGGTTCTCAGCACCCAGGGACAGCAGGTCACAACTGCCTGTAACTCCAGGGATCCAACATGTTCTCCTCTCCTCACACATTCTCTCTCTCTCTCTCTCTCTCTCTCACACACACACACACACACACACACACACACACACACATAACCTTTTTAAAATGTCCTTGCTAAACAAGCCTGGGAGCGCCAGTATACCACAGTCCAATCCGGGGAAGTTTTTCCATATCATCAGTGTTATTGTGTGGTAGGTAGTGCTGTTAGAGTGTTTGGAGATAGGCCAGGAGCTTTAGCAGCGTCTAGTCCAAGACCCTGCTAAATGGAGTTAGTTCATCATGGCATCCGCTCCCTCCAGAATACTGTAGAATGAAAAGGAAAGCAGAGGACTTGTAGAGCTTTTGTTAATATGGAAGCCTCAAAGGGCTTTTTTCCAATAGACCAATAGATGCTTGTCTTATAAAGATGCAGTATCTTAAATTTAACTAATCCTGAGATACTCTATAAATGGAAAATACTGATAGATTTTTAAAACATGATGAATAAAATATAAGATATTTCAATAATGTTTGTGTTGATTCCATGTTCAATGATAGTATTTTGGATATATTGAGTTAAAGTAAATAACTAAAATCAATCTTATCTGTTTATTCTGACCTTTTTATTGTGTCCTTTAAAATTAATTTAGAGATTTTAAGTACTATTTGGCTTGTGGTGTGGGAGAATTGTCTGTATTCTGTCAATCATATTTTAATAAAACGCTGATTGGCCAGGCAGGCAGTATAGGTGGGAAAGCCAGACAGGAAGTAGAGGTGATGCAATGAGGACAGGAGAATTCTGGGAAGCAGGAAGGTTCCTCGCCATTCCTGCACAGACCACTGAAGAGGCAACATGTAAGCTGACAGCTGAAAAAGGTACCAAGCCATATGGCTAACATAGATCAGAATAATGGGTTAAGTTAAGTCATAAGAACTAATAAGTAGCCTGACCTAATGGGCCAATCAGTTTTATAACTTATAGAGATCTCTGTGTGATTGATTTTCTCTGGGACTTGCCGGCTATGGGGTACTGGGCGGGACAGAAACCCCAACAAGCTGGCCCCTCATGTTACAGGCTTGCATGTATGGCCCTTATGTATTTGTAATTATTAGTGTATATTCATTGTCTATAGCTACAGGTTTCACAAAGACATTTTCTTCTGCCATGTGTTTTCACCTCTTCCATACTTTCCCCTCTCAACTCCCACTAACCCCCTTGCTTCCAGACAATCTTGCTTCTACCTTCATATATATAAACATATAAAGATATATATATATTTTATATTTAGATGTTATGTGTCTATATAAAACTTAGAATCCTAAATCTAGAGAAAATAGGTCTTTTGAGTTTGTTGTTTCACTCAATATGATGATTTCAAGTTGCATACATTTTCCTTTAATTACATAATTTCTTTTTTCTGTATACCTAAATAGAACACCATTGTGCATATATGCCACATTATCTTTTCAAAATTATTTTTATTGAGTTGTATATTTTTCTCTGCTCCCCTCTCCTTCTACCATCTCCCATGGTCACCATGCTCCCAATTTACTCAGAAGATCTTGTTTTTTTCCACTTCCCTCATAGATTACATTCATGTCTGTCCATCTTTGTTGTCTAGGTTCTCTGGGATTGTGAATTGTAGGCTGACTTTTCTTTGCTTTGTGTATAAAAGTCTCTTATGAGTGACTATATATGATATTTGTCTTTCTGGGTCTGGAGTACCTCATTCAATATGATGTTTTCTGGATCCATCCATTTGCCTGCAAATTTAGGATGTCATTATTTTTTTCTGCTGTGTAGTACTCCATTATGTAAATGTACCACACTTTCCTTATCCATTCTTTGGCTGAGGAGCATTTAGGTTGTTTCCAGGTTCTGGCTTTGGCAAATAATGCTGCTCTGAACATAGTTGAGCACATGTCCTTGTAGTACGATTGAGCATCCTTTGGATTTATATCCAATAGTGGTATTACTGGGTCTTGAGGAAGGCTGTTTCCTAATTTTCTGAGAAATCACCGCACTGATATCCAAAGGGGCTGTAACAGTGTGCACTCCCACCAGCAATGCAGGAGTGTTCCCTTACCCCACAACCTCTCCAGCATAAGTTGTCATCAGTGTTTTTGATCTTGGCCATTCTTACAGGTGTAAGATGGAATCTTAGAGTTGTTTTGATTTACATTTCTCTGATGACTAAGGATGTGGAGCATTTCCGTAAGTGTCTTTCAGCCATTTTAGATTCCTCTGTTGAGAGTTCTCTGTTTAGCTCTTTTGATAATCCATTTTTTATTGGATTATTTGTTCCTTTGATGACCAATTTCTTGAGTTCTTTGTATATTTTGGAGATCGGTCCTCTGTCCAATAAGGGGTTGGTGAAAATCTTTTTCCATTCTGTAGGCTACCGTTTTGTCTTGTTGACCATGTCCTTTACTTTACAGAAGCTTCTCAGTCTCAAGAGGTTCCATTTATTAATTGTTTCTCTCAGTGTCTGTGCTACTGGAGTTATATTTAGGAAGTGGTCTCCTGTGTCCATGCATTTAAATGTACTTCCCACTTTCTCTTCTATGAGGTTCAGTGTGCATATGTGCCACATTATCTTAACCTGTTCATCTGTTGATGGGCACCTCGGCCTATTCCATAACTACTGTCAGTAATTATGCACATGCAAATGTCTCTGTGGGATTGTGGAGTTCTCTGCTACATCCTCAGGTGTGCAGTACCTCAGTCATATTCCAGTTCTGCTTTTAGTTTTGAGGGCAACATACAAAACCACACCCTTACCTCCAAGAGGACAATTTATTCTGGAGATAGATATGAGAGACCATGGTCCAGGGGCAAGTTCGGGTTGCCCCAAATTCCATGTCTTAATGTGGTAATAGTTAAAAGAAATAGAACAAAGAAATTATAAACCAACACACTTTCACATGCATTGATGAGGAGCATCCACAAGTGTGGAAGCTCCGCTGTTGACCTTAGATGCTGTCTGTGAGCATTCTTGGTCTTATATTAGGCAGGATAATAGAGGAACAGAACTTAGAGGATGAATCACTCTGTATAAGGAAGAAGAGGATTTATTAGAATTACAGGCTGTGGTCCAGCTAATACAACAATGGCTGCCTACCAACTGAAGGTCTAAGAATCCTGTAGTTGTTCAGTGCACAAGACTGGATGTCTCAGTTGGTCTTCAGTATACACTGGAATCCTGAAAAAGTGTTCTCTAATACCAGTGAAGAACTGAACTTGCTAGTGAGGCAAGAATAAGCAGGCAAAGAATGAAAACTTCTTCTTCCGTGTTCTTATATAGACTTCCAGCATAAGGCATGCAATTAGATTAGATGGATCTTCCCATTTCAAAAGATCTGGATTAAAGCCATGTCTTCCTCCCTCAAAGATCCAGAGTAGAAGTTAAGTCTTCTCACTTCAAATTAAGCAAAAATCCTTCACAGGTGTGCCCCTCCATTCTGGGGATTTTAATTAGCTCCAGATGTAGTCAAGTTGACCACCAAAAATAGCCATCACAGGTCTGGTCATATGTTACAGAAGGATTTGCCAAGTAGTCACAGGATATGAGGTCACATACAGAGATGAGCAGTAAATAGCCATATAGGGTGCTGAGACAGCCCAGGATACTTGGCTGTGTGTCTGCAACATTTCAGCCTGTCTGCAGTTACCGTCAGCCCTTGTCTACTTTGCCCAGTGTTGGTGCAGCTTCTTTCCTGAAAGTCCAGGTCATGATGGTTTGGTAACTGTGGTTCTCCAGTGAAACTTGAATCAGGTATAGTGACACTTCCAGTGTTGTTCATTTTGTTCTGGATTGCTCTGGCTATCTGGGATCTTTTGTGCTTTCATATGAATTTTAGGATTTTTTTTTCTGTGAAGAATTGTCATTGGAATTTTGGTGGCGATCCATTGAGCTTATAGATCACACTTGCTATCATAATTTTTATTTTTTCCCTTTTATTAAATATAGATTTTCCTATAAAATATGACCTGCTTATAATTTCCCTTTCCTCTACTCTTCCCAATTCCTCCTCACCTTCCCTCCCCTCCAGATTCACTCCCTTTCTTTCTCTCATTAGAAAAGAACAGGATTCTAAGAAATAGCAACCTATCATGACAAAATATAATAAGATAAGCAAAAACCATTACACTGAGTCCGGACAAGGCAACCCAACAAAGGGAAAAGAGCCCCAAGAGCAGGCACAAGAATCAGAGACCTCCTACTCATACACTCAGGGTCCTATACAAATACTAAGCTGAAAGCTATAAAATATACACAAAGGACCTGGTGCAGACGTGCATAGACCCTGTGCTTACTGCTTCAGTCTCTGAGAGTTCATAGGAGCTTTGCTTGGTTGATTTAGAGGGCTTTACTCTCCTGGTGTCCTCCCCTACCTCCCCTGACTTTTACACTCTTTCCATCTCCTTGTCTGTGGGGTTTCCCTAACTCTGAGGGGAAGGATTTGATGAAGACATCCCATCTCTGTGTTCCAGAGATTTTTTTTCTCTGTGTAATGTCTGGCCATGGATCTGTTCCCATCTGCTGCAGGAGGAAGCCTCTCTGATGATAACTGGATACGGTACTGATTTATGAATATAGCAGAGTGTCATTAGGAGTCATTTTACTACCTTTTTTTTTTTTTAAAGACTACAGTGTTTTGCTTTATCCTGTCTCTAGGCTATCTAGTCTGTGGTTCTTAGTCACCCAAGCAGTATTGGGTATGGGTTCTGATTCATGGAGTGGACCTTAAGACAAATCAGACATTGGTTGGTTACTCTCCCACAATATGTTTTTAAACATCACAGCTCTAGAATGAAGACTTTTAAGATAACTGAGGTGATCCTTGGGGTTGAGTTCCTATAGTATGATATCTTGAGTATAAGGTATTCTGTTAAGTGTAAATTTTTATTTAGTAGATATTTTCATTGATTTATCATCTAGGTCATAATGTACAGTTCAATGAAAGCCACTCAGAGAGAAACTGAACTTTGGACCACACTTCCTCAAAGTCCAGCTTAGTTTTGGACTAAGAGTGCTTAAAGGAATGATGGCTAGAATGCCTCTAAAGCATGCCTGTTAAAGTCTGTCTCCTGGGCTTTGGGCAAGCATCTATAGTATTAGTATTCTATCCCATTAGTTTGGAATGTGCCACATACTTTAGAAATAAGATAGATGGTAGTTTGAGCTTCTTGTTATGAAAATTGAATTACTCTGTGCTTTTAGCTAGACAAAATATTATGCACCCCTGTTGCTAAGAGTGCTTGTGGGCAAGTCAGGCTCAACCCAAGGAACAGCATTTGAATACTCAGAGTCTTCCTTGTCATTCCTCAGTACTCTAATGTGGTTCTCACTGCTCTCTTTTCTGTATCACTTTTATATACTTTCATAGAAAAGTGAGAGTTTTTAATTTACCTTTTAATCCATTCTGGTGTTTTGCACATACTAAATGTGTAAAGTGTTCTGATACCACACTTGATGTTAGTCAGAAAGCTGAGAAGCACTGAAAGTGTTTTTAATTAAATTGAACTAAAGCAAAAATGATTCAACACCAAGACAGTTGTTTCTCTCATTTTCTGTAATATTTATGACAGCTGTTACAATTCAGCACATCCATATATGGAGGAGTGTGCTAAAGGAATATGCACCAATGCTGAGAGATTTGAAATTAAGTTTTACAGTGTTTTCTGTCTCCCAGCTGATCATTTCTCACATCACTGTACCGTAAATGCTTTCAAGTGCCCAGGCAGCTCTTCACTGTTGCCCTCATTTCAGTAAGTGGCTCACTTTGCGACAGCTGTAAGTTATTCCCAACATCTGCGGAGTGCTAATGTTCTCCAAGGCCATTGAAAACAATGCTCTCACCCCATTAACAGCCTCCACTGTTTTCCTAACAAGAGTTAGGAAAGAATGAGTGTAATTTATCTAAGGAAGGAGCCCTGGGGCTGCTTATCTATGATCATGTGCATAATGCTTTATTTGTCCCTCCTGTTTTCTGTATGTAAAAAGTTAAAAGAGGTTCTTCAATATGAAAAGGTAGTTCATTAAATATAAATAAAGGAATCTTAAAAATAAAGTAATTTTCTAGTAAAGCATTCTATTGAAAAATATTTCAAAAGTTTTAAACGGCTAAATAAAGTGACATGAACTTGACATCTACTGTCTTATTTCTCTGCTTGCATAGTGGGGAAATTTTCCTCTGCTGTTTCCCTACACTTTTGGGCAGTCACAGAGTACTGGTGTGTGTGCTCCACAGCTTCCTCCACTGCTTTTTTTAAGGCACCGATCTGGAACTGAAGAAACTCAACAGAATGTAAGATTGCTCTCGGTGAGCAGTATCAACTTTCTAACTAATAATTAACAGGTGATATAGAGAGAGACCTCTTAGTCAGTCTTGCCAACTTGTTGAACTGGCAGTTAATATTTTTAATAAGAACCAAATAAGTGAAACATAATTTTTACATTTAAATGTTCATCCGATTATATTACAATTTATGTATTAGGAAGAATGAAATGGTTACTTATGTAATTTCTGTTTATACTTTTAGAACTAAGATTAAGAATACTAGAGAGAAATAAAACCAGATATTTTGACTAATTCAACAAATTATTATAGCTTATTAAAAAATATCTCATTGGCTGGACATGGCCTGTACTCCCAGTACATAATCATACTGTAACTTCTATCATATCTGTTTGATTTTTAAAAATGTAATAGCACACTTTTAAGAAAACCCTTTACATGACTTTGAGATCTGAGATTTCGGGGTGGAGGGAGATTCTTGATGATTAGAGTGGCTTATAAAAAAAGGCTGTATTTACCCACTCGCTTTAAAAGATAGAAATAGATATCCAGCGGCTACACTCAGGAAATCATAGAAGCTTTAGGAGTTCTGTGCCATGGACTGTGTGTTCGCGCGCGCACATGTGCGCATAATGATTTGTAAATTCTGAGAAACTCAAATCATTTTCTTTCCCAAATGCCACATATTTTCATATTTATTTAACTTCACTATAAATTTCTTATGCCTGGAATGCTGGTTTGTTTTCCTAGTTTTCCCTGTGCTGTGAATTCCTTTTGACTTTCATATATATTCACATTTATTATTACACATGATCATCATCTCTCTGTATATATATGTATATATAATATGTATGTGTGTGTGTGTGTGTGTGTGTGTGTGTGTGTGTGTGTGTACACGTACATGTATTTAGTTCTCTGTTGGTGGGTAAAGTTTTTCAATGACTTCCATGAATGCCAGAGCTTACAAGTATTTGATGTCTAAAATGTGAACTAACAATCATATTCCTGCTAAAAGATTTAACTTAAAAGTGATCATCCAAAACTTGGAGCACAGTTTTCTTCCCCACCCCCCAAAAAAGCCCTCTAGAATAATACTGCCTTTGTGTAATACCTTTCAAGAGATTCCTATCTGTTTGGTTTTTGTTGGTGAGGGACATCGTGTGTGTCCTGGCACTCCATTTCTTCTATGCTTCAGCATATCAGTGGTTCACGGAAGCCCCGTGGAGTCCACAGGAGAGAGTGACTCCACCTTAGACCCTTCTCACACTGTGCATGGGCACTGTGTTAAGATACTGGTATCTCTTCTTTAGAGACAGCTGTCTCACAGCTGGGCTCTGACGAGGAAGGCAAATGGTTTCTAATTAGTCTGATTGTCACTGGTTTTCCTCTGCATGTTGCTGTTTCTGAAGAACATATTTCCTAAGTAGACACTCAGAACTTTCTCCTTTAGTCTATCTTATGTATATCTATTTTGGTTTTGCCATAATTTCACATAATTTTGATATAAATTTGCAATAATTTGAGAAAACTTTGAAAACTAAATTTGGCTAGATATAATAACTTAAGCCTCTTGAAATGTGTATACTTCATGTTCTCTTAAGACTTCCTTTAATAAGGAAAAAAGGTTCATTTGTTCATTTTAAAAAGTTGTGGCTGGTCAGTGGTGGTGCACATCTTTAATTCCAGTACTTGGCAGGCAGAGGTGGATGGATCTCTATGAGTTTGAGGACAGCGTGGTCTACATAGTGAGATTCAGATCAGCCAGGGCTACATAGTGAAACCTTGCCTCAAAACAAACAAACAAATACAATTGTACTGAGTCTTTTTTTATTTGTCTATAGTCCAGGGCTCTATATACAAAAACTTTAAACATCTTTTCATTTAGAAGTCATCCTTAAATGCAGATCAGCCTTAAATTCCTTTAATTCCTAGTGAATCACATGAGGCTGTAAATATTGATCAGCAATACTTGTTTTGGTGGAGTTGGGAACATGTTAGGAAATACACATTTAATTGTAATCAAGGCTGTGAAGGTTTGAAAAGCTTTTCTAAGGATGTGAATGAGTAATAACCGTGATGATTGGATAGCCACAAGTTGACCAGAGCAATTATTAGTCATTTTTATTAAATCATGTCTAGGATGTGAGAAAATAATATAAAATGAAATTGGGAGAGTCAGCTGTTACTTATACAGTGCTTTGCCAAAATATTCTTACTGTTAATAAAAAAATGACCACTCATATTATAACTGTAAGTGAATCTTTTTCTTAAAAGTAAATAAATGGAAATGGGCATATAAGCACAAAGTATAATATGTTAATTAATTCATCAGTGATAGGTATAAGGGATTGTGGGGACTTAAAAGCAGACCAGTTCATTTTACTTAGGCCTAGGTAGAGGAAGGCAAGAGAAGCAGATGGAAAATGGTCCTAGAAGTTTGAAAGTAGAGCTGACACTTTCAACATTATTTAAAAATTAAAATGAATGCCAAAACAAAATGTCAGGGATGCAGAGAAACTGCATCACTCCTGAGCTGCTGATGGGAATGTAGAAGATGAATTCAGTCTCAAAAGGCTATTGAAGCAATCACACCATAGAACACCAAAAACAAACACAAAAAAAAACAAAAAAACAAAACAAAAAATCCACAAACAAGAGGGTGAAAAACATGAATTGGAACTTCATCCGAAGTAAAACCTGTTGTGATGAAAAGGATGCCATTAAGAAAGATAGAAAGCAGCTTCCAGAATGTTAGAAACCTCTTGCACCCAGAGTGCCCAAAGAAATCTTGTAACTCAGTAATAAGAGGCAACCCAATTAAAAACTGGCAAGAAAATTACAAGACCAGCATTGGTGCCTGCCAATAGATGAATGGATGAAGAAAATCTGGTGTATATATACCTAATAGAATATCATTCTGCCAGAAAAATGGTTAGAGTATCCATAGTGTTAGAAACAAAGATCCTCCTGGTAAGAGCACTGTAGACTCAGTAGTAAAAAGGGGGCCTCTGATTTTGTGATTTTACAAAGTCAAGCATCAGCCCCAAATGGCAGATGAGCTGATGGGGGCAGAGAAGAGTTATAGTCCCAATGATCAGGAGGGTAAAGACTTCCGTGTCATCTGGGTCTCATCTCTCCCTATCCCCAGTGTTTATCTTTTTCTCAGCAAAAGCCACGTGGGTTCATCTCTGCACTCTACATCTTATGTATTTTAAACCTTATCAGGCTTGTGTCTTGCAACAAGCAAGCTTAGATGTTAGTAATTTTCCCTCTGAATTTTTAGTTTGGGTGGAGCAGCTTTCGCAGAGTTTGTGGTGGATGATAACTAGATCTCCAGCAGGGGTCAAGTGTTTTCTGTTCTTCTGTATTTGAACTCATGCTTCTGAAAATGAACCATCAGATTTGCTTACATAAAGAAACTTAAATTTATTTGTTTGTTTGTTTGTTTGTTTGTGTATGTAGGGTGTGTGTGTATGTATGCATATCTTTGCCGTGTGAACGTCAGAAGTTAACTTTTGGGAGTCAGTTCTTGCCTTCCACCTTATTGAGGCAGGGTTTCATTGTTTCTGCTGCCAGGCTAACTGACCCACCGGTGAGCTTCCAGGGACTTCCCATCTCACTACGGATGGATGCTACCTCATCACATTGAGGCCATTTTTAACTCTACTCTGAGATTGGAAGTCATTAGAGTATTTTGATTTATATTTTAATAGAATTGTTCTAGATGTAGAAAGGAAGATCAAACTCAGAAGAGCTTTAAGAGACTGTTTTGACTCGGTCTAGACTCACCCGAGAAATTAACGAAATTCTTTAGATTAAGTTGGCCTCTGTGCCAACTTCATCCATGAGCACTCCATCTACATCACCCGTGCTCTTTCTTCAACTCCTCCCTGCTCTCTCCACAGATATGTTCAGAGGCCCCGTTTCCTAGGTGATTTTAGTTCTTGTCAAGCTGACAATTAACATTAATCATCAGAGTGTCCCTTTTTCTCCCCTTCTAGAAGCTAGAATCGCATGAAAGAGTCAGCTAGAACTGGGGGTGTAGCACAGTGGTAGACCACCTGCTTAACATTCATAAAGCCTTGGGTTTGATTCCCAGACCCGACACAGATGAGACTGGGTTGGGGGGGACTAGCTCGTTAGACTGTCGTTTCCTTGTGCTCCACTCCCGTCCTGCCATGTTGCCTACACAGCCTCGTGGCATTTGGGAAGCTTCCTACAGAGTCTGATAAAGAACCATATCTCAAAGCAAACAAACTTGTTTGACCTTATGAGAATTTCAAGCTCATTTTTCCTGTTGACGTTGCCAGCATTATCAGGATTGCATTACATGTCAAATTTTTCCTCTTGTCAGAATAGAAATGTTGTCTCCTTCTTGCGCCATCTGTTTTACACTAATGGTTTTGATTAATTTTTCCTCTCCCTGGCACGTGTTAGTGGTGCAGATGCATGCTTTATATTTCCTTTTATTGGTCTGTAGTTTTATTGCATACATTAGTGGCACAAATAGCAGGTTCATTTTGGCTATTTCTACTAACTGTTTCTAGTTTGGGGATTAGTAATCTACTTTGCTTATGTTTTTAATGTGGTGAGAAGCTCTACATCATAGGCAGTTTAAATGATGACATTCCACTTAATTTTACTACCTCTAATTTTTTCTTGCAATTTTTGTTTTTATGGTATTTTACTATGTGTGTCTGTATGTTTTGATGATTTCAAGTTTCCTAATTGACATTTCTTTAGTGAGTTGGTTTCTAATCAACAGTTTCTGTAGCTACGGGAAAACAATATCAGTTCCAAATGTTGTGGATTTAAATAGTAGTAACCTTGACAGCCCACTTGTGATTGCTGCTCTAGCCTTTTTATTTTTGAGGTTTGGAAGCTTGAAAGATAGCTGGTGAGAGGGTGAGGTGCAGTGACGGGAGAAACTGAAGCTTCCTGAGGTGGGAAGGTAGAAAAAAACACAGAGCTGTTTTTTGAAATAAGGATGGGTATTATTTTATTTTTTTATCTGATTTTAGTGGTTGCTATATTTGAAAAACAAGCCCATTGCAGGAATCCAGTGAATATAAGCCAAACATTAAATGTTAGAGTCTGTTGTTGTTAGTGTTGGCCTGATACACCAAATTTTGACTCACAGTGGGACATCCAGATCCAGTGAGAGATGGATGTCAGTCAGACTTGCAGCTTTTGCAAACTGAGGATCCTTACTCTTAGAGAGCAGCAGGAGATATTCTAAGCATTCCTTCCTATCAAGTGGTAGAATTGAGAGGTTACTTGTTGATTAATGAAAGTTCCTAGTTTCTGCTGTTAGAACTAATAGGATTAACAATCTAAAATAGAGTAAGTTGAACACAGGAAAGTAATTTAATAATTGTTACTGGCTTCATTTTTTTAAGGAAGTAAAGGCACCTGTTTAACAAAGCAGTTCTACAATCCTAACTAATTATATATGTGTGTGTATGTATGTGTAATATATTTTTATATAAAATACTCTTAGAAACAGTAATATACTAGCTTTGGTTCTCTTCAGTTTTGATCAATAAAACAAGCCCTTTAAATTATAGACTGTATCATGTGTGGTGCCCTGGGTTCTATCCCTAGCACTGGGGACAAAAAAGCCCAGTTTCCCATCTATAATCCTAGCACTCAGGAGGCAGAGTCAGGAGCATTCAGAACCAGCTAAACTGTAGCAAGTTCTAGGCCAACTTTAACTACATAGTGAGACTCTCAAATACAGAATGGCTACCCCACTGTTTGCATATCTGTAATGATGAGAGACAAGACAGTTTAACTTTAATGATGTGTATAAATATGCTGTGTGGTTCTTCTTTTTCATAGACAATAGCATAATTTTTTACTTCCTGCTACAAAATGTAGGAGACACTGCATTTAAAAAAAAATCATGTTTAGAAACATCTAGATCTTTGCAAGAAACTCATAATTAAGTCTGAGCCTGACTTTCACCCTTCACCAATGCAATCTAAGTGTGTTTTTTCAGTAACCTTAATTTGGGCCTTGCAATTTGAGGGTTGCTTTCTTATTCAATTTAGACCATGAAACAATATTTTAATTATAGGAATTAAGCTATTTATAATTTTCACAACAGGAAGATGAGCAAATTGCGTTTCTTCTAGGTTATAATTTATTATCTTGCTCTCAGAAATGTGTGATCTTTGTGTCTAACAATGCACTTATTTATCGCCCATAGCCATATCAAATCTGGCATTTTGAGGCGTTCGTCCACAGAGCGAGTCTGTGAAGTGAATGATGGAACAGTGACTGAGAGCGATGCCAAGCAGGGTCAGCTTGGGTTCTGTCTTAGCTCCGTCTAGCATGCTCCCCTAAGTCGAAGTGCTCCCAGAGCTTTTACCCCTGTGGTAATTTCATGCTTTTGCTGGGAAAGAGTTGTTGATGATACTAGTTAATATCAAAGTCATAAGTCATTTATGAGCTGCTTTAGAACATCTACAGATGGAACTACGTTTTCCAAATACTGTACCACCCCACTGTTCTGCAGCCAGCCTTCCTTTGGCTTCTTCTTACTGTGAGTGATTGTGTGGCTGGAAGCCTGGCATCCCAGATGCTCTGAATCACTTTTGGGTCATCGAGCTTTGGCCATGTCAATTTTAGAACTGTGTAACTGTAGACAAGCTGAGTTCTTTCAACCTTCCATTTTAGCTATATGCTGATATGGGTGTGTGCATGTGTGCAAAGACCAGAGGCTGGTCTCAGGTATGGTTCCTTAGGACACGGTCTTTCGCTGTCTCGGAGCTCTTGGATTAGGCTAGGGTGGTGAGCTATTGAGTCTTGGTGCTGGGATTACCGCACATCCCCATACCTGGATTGTGTTTATGTGCTCAGGTGTTGAACTTGTACGGCAGCCTGAGCTGCTTCCCCAGCCCACACACGTTCTAGTGTGCTATTGTCACAGATAAATATCAGTCACTGTGGCCTGTGGCATATTACCTCAAAGGAAGACACAAAGCAGGCCTGGCCCTAGGCCCTAGACCCTAGACCTGCTTTAGCCTTTTACATATTGATAATTTAAGAGAATTTTGGAGAACAAAAGTTTCTCTCCTTTACAAATGGTTTGACAATGAAGAAGCCTTTGAAAAGAGCCCTTAAAATTGTAAGCCTGCTGAAGTGTAACTCTTCACAATTGATAGATTTTGGTGGGGGTGGGGGTCAGGGAGGACTCAGTTATCTTTAAGGGTATGCCCATGGAGGTTTGACCATGCTCTTTGGGAACATCTCCTCCTTCTCCCCCTCTTCCTCCTTCTGAGGTCATAAGGCTGGGGGTGGAACTTAGAAGAATGGGAGCAAGAATGATCAGGGTGTATTGTGTGAGATTCTCAAATAATCAATAAAAATATTGTGTTGGAGAGAGAGAGAGAGAGAGACAGAGAGACAGAGAGAGAGAGACTGACTCTGTTAGAACTTTTATCGTTGCCTTCTCCAGCCCCGGCATTCCATAGAACTCTACAAAGGATGCAGAGCACACAACTCTTTGGTGGTACAACCAGATTAAGACCTGTTGTATTTACAATTTGACTAATAGTCTTTATGGTATCCCAGTTATACATTGTTATCAGAATCTAAGCGTATTCAAAAACTGCCACAGTGTGTCTGGTAATGATAACACCTGCACCCAATGTGTTCTGCATTAAGATTATTTATAGTGTTTCTAAGCAAAGTTTTTTATAACAAAAACTTTTTTCATTACCCAAGCAAAATGTTGGCTTCTTAAAATTATAAATTTGGAATGTTCCTGGACTAAACCAGTTATGTATAAAAGGCTGTTCTTTTTTAATTTTAGGATCACCTGCTATTACCAGCTACCACCCATAACAAGACCACAAGACCAAAAATGTCAATTGTATTACCAGCAATAAACATAAATGGTAAGTTGAAATTTTGATTTGTCGACATGGGAGTCCTTTGCTTAACCAGTATTCTTTAGGTTAATGAGAGACATTTAAGATAGTCACTCAGACAAATTTATACATGTATTATTTTGGAAATAGTTTCCCACTTTTTTTTTTACAAAATATTAATTTTTATTTCATTATTCTTTTTTTTAAACTATAATATTTCTTAAGATTTATTTTCATTTTTTTTAAATTGTATGTATTACGGGAGGTTGCACAGGTGCCCACAAGGCCAGAAGCAGGGTGTTGGATCCCCTGGAGCTGGAGTTCTAAGACAGGGCACAGTGAAACCGGATCAACTGCTGCCTGCCTCTAGGAGGGCAGAGAACAGCAGGTGATGGGACAGGTTGCCATGGGAGGAGGGGTGCAGCCCAGAACAGCCTGGGATTTAGCATAGGGGCTTTGATCTGTAGCCTGCTCTTTGGCAACTAGATGCCCTTACCTGTGGTAGCTGACCCCTGGGGTTGACAAGGGAAGTAGTGACTTCCTGGTAAATGAAAATCTGCCTTAGGAGATTCCTAAAGAATGATGAGTGTAGGTTTCTGCTTACCCAGTAACAATCCTTCTGTTTCCTGGGTCAGAATCCTTCTGTTTAGAACATTGTCATCAGCACTGCCATTTTAGGGGCCCACCTTGGACCTAACAGTAGTGAGCTACCTGACATGGGAGCTAGGAACCAAACTCAGGTCCTCTACGAGAGTAGTACATGCTCTTAACTTCGGAGCCATCTCTCCCCCAATTACTATACTTTTGAAAATAAAGAGTAGTTTTCTTTTATTTACATTTACAAGATTGGAGGAGCTAGCTTACTACTCTATAGACTTGCTGTTAAGAGTCATGTATCCATTATCCAAAACCCTTGATACATGCTGATGGTGATGCTATCAGTTATAGCTTTGTAACTTAAAATCATTTCGTGTTTTAACTTACTTAATATTGGTAAGATTCTAGATAAGCCATAAACAAGCCTGTTTATGTCCAATCTGAACGAACTTGATATTAATAAGATCACTGTTGTACTTGTTCTACCTACTCGTACTGGATGTTAAACTGACTAAAAATAATACTGATAGCTATTCAGGGACTATTCAAAGATGAGGAGGCCCAGTGTTTCTGCTTATAGTCTAGAGCAGCTCTCATCCGCCTAGTGCTGCGACCCCTAAATACCATCCTCCTGTTGTGGTGACTCCCAGCCATAAGATTATTTTGTTGCTACTTCATAACTGTATTTTTGCTACAGTTATGAATCATAATGTAAATATTTGATATGCAGATGGTCTTAGGCAATCCTTGTGAAAGGGTCATTCAGCCCTCTAAAGGGTCATGATCCACAGGTTGAGAACCACTGGTCTAGAAGGAGAACTTGTAGTAAAAAGGCTAGCTTTACACCCGAAATAATTACACGAAAACTGTATTCTTTTAATCACTGCCTGGCCCATTACCTCCAGCCTCTTATTGGCTAACTCTCACATATTGATTCAACCCATTTCTAATAATCTGTATCTCACCATGAGGTCGTGGTTTAAAGGGAAAGATTCATGTCTGACCTGGCAGCTTCATGGCGGGCGGCTCTCTGCCTCTGCCTTCTTTCTCCCAGCATTCTGTTCTGTCTTCTTTGCCTTTCTAAGCTACTGTCCTATCAAAAGCCGAGGCAGTTTCTTTATTAACCAATGAAAGTACACATAGACAGATGACCCTCCTCCATCAAGAACTAAGACAGGCACAGAAATCACTACATGTCAGAGACATTCCCATAGGTAATATTTGAATATTCAGCTTGTTAAAATACAGTTTATCTAGCAAAACGGTGTAATAGAACTTCTGATAAATTTTCTGTTTAGTGACCAGAACCTCAGAGTATATGAGGAAGATGGAATTGAAAGCTGTTTGATCTAGTCTGCAAGTGAACCAGACTATATTCTGATATAATCAAACTATCCTATCAAATTATCAAATTACCATAATTAAATTATCAAATACCACTATGAAATAAAACACTGAGTTTAGGATTAAACCTCGTAAAATGCCAGTAAAAGTCAGACATTTTTATTACATATCTGATATCATAAGTAAGATCTCCTGAACTGCATATAGACAACTTGGTTGAAATGCTTAGAGACAGCCTCTGGGTATACAGTAGAAAAGATGTCCGTATTACAGCGCAAATGTTAGGATACATCATTAGTCTCACAAAGACATTCAGAACCTGGGCCAGCAAGATGGCTCACTGGGTAAAGGTGCTTGCTGCCAAACTTGGTAATTCAGGAGTAGTTTGCTCCCTGCTGCTCACATGGTGAGGGAGAGAGCCTGCTTATCCAGACTGTCTTCTTCCTCCACACGCACACCTCTAGCGATATTCATGAGATAATCACACTGCTACTCGATGAAGGATAGCTGATCCAAATGGATTATGTTATACTCCTAAGACTGTATTTGTGAAATCTCACTTGTCCTTATCCCATAGCTACTTGAATTTCTTTTGTTTGAACTCTATGACTTTGGTCAGTTCATTTTCAGAGAAGCTGTTTTCTAAACATCACCCAGGCAGAACTGACTTGATTTTGTTCTTCTGAGATTGGGCTCTTATGCAATACAGTGCCTGGTTTTGTTTTATAGCAGTGAGCTGTCCATTTATAGCAAGCCAGAAACAATAAGATGCTGTTTGACTGTGTTTATCTTGGCCAGGGATCTAATTTTTAAAGATAAATCTTCCCTGGATTTGGGAAATACAATTGTTAGAAGATCATTTCCTTTTTAATCTGTTCCAGATTTTTGCAAATAGGTTCTGAGTATTTTTCCTTTTAAGATATCGTAAACTTAGAACATTTTAGATTAAAACTCAAGAACTACTGACAGAACACACTGCATGTTAAGTTTGGTGCCACTCCGCAGCCTTTTCTCAGAACAATGCCTTCGCCCTTTTTCTGTGAGGCTATTTCTCAGGTTAGGGCTTGATTTTATTTTGCTGTTAATCATCCTGAGAGCCTGCAGGGAGGTGGGTGGGGTCCTTGTTTATCACTGCTACAATGTACGTCTCCTCTCCTCAGTAGTCGCCCCACATCTCTCATTTGATAGCAGACTTAACCCCTCTAGCTCGTCTTTGGTGCAGTCATCTGCCCATCTCCACCCGTGATGTGCAGCACCACCTCCCTCATCTCCGCATGGCAATGCAAAGCCAAGTTGTCCAGGGCTGTAGCCCTCTACATAACTAGTCAGATCTTATCACAGATAGCACTTTCCTTGAACTGCCTCCTCCAATCCCGGTCTTTGACCAGTATTTAGTTCCTTCCTTTAGTGTCTACACTCCAGCTGTTCTCCCTCACAGATCTCCAATCCTTTGACCCTGTCACCTTTCCTAAATCTATCTCGTCCTTTCTGGGCATACTGCTTCCTGATCTAGCCTAGATTCCATGGTTCCTTACTATCACAACTCTTGCAAATAACCCTGGATCCCTAGTCTCCTTTCTTTCTTCATAGCTCCTGCCTGCACAAAAAAATCCACCGTAGTTAAATCCAACTCCTCTTTTTATGCCTGCTATCAGGCATTTGAAAATAAGTAGAAAATACCATCCAATCAAGTCAAATTGACTGACTTCAAGTTTATGACCAATGATTTCAGTGGGACATTCATTGCTTCTGCAAGTCCTTGCTAATGGATTCACTTTATTCTCTCTGAAGCAGGAATTCTTATTTTTATTTCTCAAATCAATTCTCCATTATATCCATTTCCTAAACCCTCAGTTTATAAACTCACCAAGAGCTACACTGAAAAAAAAAATCGTACAAGTGCTGTGTCACATGTCCACTACCCCCAGCCCAGCTTCAGTTCCACCTACAACCTCTGCCCTTCCTCTTGATGCACTGAAAAAAAAGTCTCCTCCTTTGGGTTCCAGATATGCTGCTTTACTGCGTGCCAGATACGCATGGTGGGGAAGTAAGTGAACTTCTCTGCCCTTCGGCTTTCTCAGAATGTTTGACAAAATGTATGTCCTGTCATTTCTGCGTTTAGAAAGTCATGTGCACTAGAAATAAAAGTGAGCTGTGGTTGATCCCGCTCTGACTAAATGTGCCTACAGAGTTGTGAGAGGGTGGTAAAGGACAGAAAGTAGAGACCAAGTTTACCGAGTAACTGGTTTCTATAGTTCACTAGATGGTGATTTTGGGGGAAAGGAATTTGATTTTCCAGCTTGAACAAACAGGTCGGTGTTTGATCTTAAATTATTATGAATGATGATTATACTTTGTCAGCTTGAGCTATGGAAAGGAAAATCTAAGAAACAGAAAGTAGAGTAAGAACATAAAATTTATGTCATGAGAAATTGCTGGTCACAGGCCAGTAAGATGATTCAGTGGTTGAGGATACTCGCTGCCAACTCTGGCAAACCAAGTTTGATCCTCAGACCCCTCATAATGGAAGACAGCCCTGCAGGCTGTCCTCTGACTGCCACATGTGTGCCACGGAGTGCACTCGCGCGCGCGCACACACACACACACACACAGACGTGATTAAAAAGTTTAACAAAATCACCAGCAATATCATTTTTTTCTTCATTTTGTATTCTGTGTATTATTTAAATTTCCTTGTCTCTTACGAGAGTTGAAAATAGGTTAGTAAGCTGTAAGAAAGACTTTCTTAGCCTAAGGAGAACTTCTAGTGAAAACTAATTAAAATGAAGTAAGTGTTGCGTGTCTATTCCGATGGGCTTTAAGAACTGATTGCATAGTTGACAATGGATAGGAACTTAAAAGCTGTTGTTACTTTAAAGGAAAGTGATTGTAGACGTCCTTCTTTTAGAGCAGGTCCTGCTCTCAGATTATTTCCTGTATGTTATGGGAAAAGCGCAGGTTTCCTTCACGCTTGATAAATAATTCAACAAAGCAGAGTTGTGGAGGCAGTCTTTCGTGGGAGCTACTTTGTAAGTGTCTCTCCTGGAGGAATGCAGCTGATATCAGCAGAAGCATCCCGTCATTGGCCAGTGCTTCCACAGGCTTGTTCTCATTGTCTCCTTCCCATCCATGCCGTGGAACTTAGTGCACATACAGTAATGAAAACGAGTGACACTCTTGCCCTAGTTCTGCCAGAGCAGAGCAACAAATGACTACCAGGCTAAAGGGTAATTATATTTAGTCTCTGAGTGCTTTTCTGTAATGGAAATCTCGAGTTACCGGCAGTGGTGTGCAGATGCCAGTGCCAGCGAGCATAGCGGAAGGTTAGGGAGCAGCCTGGCACATGCATGTGTTGGTTTTAATAGCACGAGAGCATTGATGCTCTTGTGTGGAAGCAGCCCTCCCAAAGCAAATGATTTGCAACCTGTCTGTTGGTGCTGCTCAAGCAAACTGGCTGCCTAGTAGGCTGAGTTGAGTCGTTTATTCTTACCAATGTATTTGTCCTTAGAGGTGTGCAGGTTGCCTGCCTGCTAGTGTGTATGTGGTGGGAGGGGGGCTATTTGCAACCCTGCATTTCCACTGTAATTCATTCCATTTCATAATTGCATCCAGAAAGTTAAGTGATTGGAGCTGTTAAAACAGTGTATGAGCACAGTTCTTGACTTTCTGACGTCTGACTAGTACTGTTTGCACAGTGAGAATTTCTACTGAGAACAGAAGGAAAAAAATCACACTAGCCATCTGAAAAAAAATTGAGTTTTTCTCTCCAAGTGTAAGCATGGATCAGTAATTATGAATAGCTAGAAGGTAAGGTGTTAAATGACCGTATAGTCAGCAACATCTTTGTGAAGACCAAAGCTCGACTTCCAGCCTTGAACAGATACTGACTACTGTTTTGTACTGAGAAGGTTGTCACCTAAGGGAACTATAGTCAAATTCAAGACCTGAATACAATTCGACTTGGTTCATTGGATCTTTTTGTAGACCATCCCATTCCCAATGAAGCTAAGATACCTTCTGAGCTCAGGCTAGTAGTGACAACTGAGATGAGCGCCACATCAGAAACAGCATGAGAGTCACTGAAGAGGGAGCAGTCAAGTACTAGTCATGTACTCCATGTCTTTGGTACAGAATAAAAAGTTAAAGAATATTCTAAAAGTAGAATTTTGATGACCAACATCAGTTGGTACTTTGAGAAGTGAAACTTGAGCTGGACTATAAAAGATAAGGAGAATATGAGGAATATACTAATGTGGGGCTTACGTCCAGCTACAGGTGATAGAACCTGAGTAAGCATGAACTTAAGCCAGGTTTAGAAGTTTGTCAAGAGATCCACAAGGGCTGCAGTGAGCAGACCTGGTTGCTAATGTTGATTCAACAGCTTAAGGATTCCAAGACCACGAAGGCTGGATTCACTTGTCCCTTCGGATGATCAAGTCATCAGATCCATATTCCAGGCAAGAATAAGTGAGAACAGTCTCTCTGAAAATGAACATCTTCCAGTAACTTCTAGTAAATTCTTTGCCTGTGCCTCATTGTACATGAATTGTGACAAATACTTAGACTTAGCTTCATGTTAGGCTCTGACATATAATACTTTTGTGAGGTGCCCTGTCATCTGAATAAGGAAATGACCAGTTCTTTGTGGTTTTAGGGAATGGGGGTTGGGTTAAGTAGTCAAATGAGCAGCTGCTCCTTGCTGCAGTGCTCCGTCACATGCTGAATTGGATTGAACAGGTTGTCTGGGGGAAGACACAGTTTTAAAAGGGACGCAAATTGGCAAGAGGTACATCCAGATGACTTCGATCATTAATGAATGAAAGAAGCCACTTTAAGCTATAAACCATAACATGATGAAGACTGTCAAAGAGACTGTTGGGGTAAGGGTATGGATCAGTTAGAGAGTATGGGCCTTATTGAAGACGCTACTGAAATCCTACCACTGCTAAACAATTTTCCTCATCCCCATGAGCCAGCACAGTTGTCTAGGCCCGCTGTTACCTTTCCCTCACTACACACCACCACACCTCTCATTTCCAACATTATCCTACACTACTCAAAGGTGCTCGCCTGGAGCGTGCTGTGTTGTTCGTGTTGTTTGTCCCCTCCCCTTCCCTTCTCTGAAGAATACCACCTCACTTAATTTTCAAAAGTGCTTCTCTTCAAGTTGGGGATCTTCCCGTGTTGTGTTTATGTGAGGCAGCTCTCCCGTAGTCCTACCCTGTCGTTTCCTCTAGCTGCCCTTTTTCCCACTTGGCTCTTACATCATCGTATACCCACTTGAAATTCTCATACCATGACTTCCCCCAGTTAGCACGACCTTTCTGGAATCCTCTTCTACAAAGAAACTCTGAAAATAAATCCGTGTTTTTAAGTGGATGTAGCATCGTCGGTAACAGAGCTGCTTCTATGCCCTTGATATAATTTTCTTTGCCAAGAGTGACTGTGTCTTTGATGACATGTTGGCAGTTGCACAGGAAAAATGTCTTCTATGGATAGGTTGTCTTCTTTACTGATTATTTAACCTATAGGAGCCTCTGGTGTTTAGTTAGAGCAGCTTGCATGGGTCTTGTAGGGTTTTGACCCAAACTTCCTTGACACAGGGAGGTAGCTGCAGAGCCCATTGTACCCAATTGACCTCTAGAGACTCCTTCCCTTTCAGAAAGATCTTTTTACTCTTCTTGCCGTGTGGCAAAAATCTGTTTCTACTCAAGCAGATGGTTTAGCTTTCAGTAAATAAAAACTAGAGTTCAGCATCTACTTAAGCCAACTTTTTAATACTTCCTACTAGCTCTAAAATTATGAATTCCTCATTTTTACACATATCAGAGTGGACCTATCATACTGGAAAATTAAGACCCTTGCACTTTGTCAGAATATTGAACCATCTCACACAACCTCAGCTTCTGTTTCTCAGAGCTGTTCAGTAAGCACAGATTTAACCCCTCTGTAGACTCACTCTCTTTTGCAGCACCAGCTGGAAACACTAGGGATCAGAACTTTCTGGGTAACACTGCATAGTTCTGTTAGCACTTGCAGGCTAATTTCTTTGTATTTAAGACATCTAGAAGCTGAGGATGTGATCGGCCAGAATCATTTCACAGATGTACATGTCTAATACATTGTAATTTTTGTCCACATTAGAACACAGTTTTCCACTTGACCTTTTATAGTTAGGACCACAGAGTTTCCAAAGATCCTATTTTTAGAGTTTTTATATAAATCTTAACTGAACATATATCTGCAGATGAAGTAGATGTTCAAGTGTATGTGAACTTTGGAGAGGTGACTGATAGGGGAAGAGTTGCCTTTGGATTCCATCAAATACCCAAAAAGATATTGTTCTGTACAGTTATTATGATTTTATGAAAACAAACGCCATAAATACCAGATTTAGACTAAATAATGAGGCAAATGCAAATTGTAAAGTAGTTTGTTGCTGAGGAAGGAAGTGGTAGGAAGGCCATGGAAGCAATCCCCTTAAAGATACCTAAAACCCGTATCTTTGAGTGGAGTGTTCTTCCACTCTAGTTACTCTATAGGACAGAACTATGAGAAATCTGATCTACATGATATGAAGTGCATATTAGGGCAAGAAAGATTAATGTCCATGTATTCAAACCATAGAACAATAGGATTGACAAGGCCTTAGTGCAAAGTCATCCATGCTAATTCCCTGTCAGGGTTTGGATCCTCTCTGAAACATTTTGTTCAGTGGCCAACCAGTTGAAATATAATTACTTCCAGGGATAGTCTGTCTGCTTTAAATAGCTCTGGCAAGTGTAAATTGTTCCTTTTCTGTCTCTTGCTTAATCCACAGTGTTATAGATGAATGTAATCTTTCCTCTTCATGATAACGCTCGGCTGTTTGCACATTGCATACCCTTTAAATCTCTACATTCCAAGACCCAGCTTTTAGAGGTCTGTTCTTTCTTTCTGTCATGTCACCAGGCCTACCTCAAAAGTCATTTCCCTTCCTTCCACCCTTCCTTCCACCCTTCCTTCCTTCCTTTCTTTCTTCTGTCCGTCCTTCCTTCCTTTTATTTATTTTGAGACAGACTCTCTCTCTGTAACCCTGATCTTGGAATTTGACAAGAAAACCCAATCTGCTTGCATCTGCCTCCCTAGTGCTGGGATCATATCACATCTGGATAGAAATCACTTTGGACTTGTTTTCTTAGTATCCCAGTTTTGGTCATTCTCTTTAGAATGAATTCAGTCTTGTCATATCTCTTGGGAAAACTGATGATAGATGAGCATAGTGGAATATCTTCAGATTCTATGTGGTATATTTCTATTGGTGAAACCAATGTTATTTTTCCATTTACTTATGATTATGTCAAATATAATCTATTAAGTTCACGTGTGTCACTACTAACCCATCTCTATCCTCTCTTTCTCTTTATTGCTGCTTTTATTAATGATGATGATAATGATATTGATAATAACGACTATGGTGACTTGGAGCTGAAATTAAGACTAATTTTTTTAATTTGGACACTTTTTTTTCATTAAATCTCCTGCTTAACAACTACTCTTGAAAGACTGCAACATTGGGGTATCCATCTTCAACCTACAGGCCTAGAATGTCTGGCAGACATTTCTGTGAAGCAGGAATTTTAAAGGACTCTCTTACCTTGTCTTGGCAAAGTTTGGCAGTTGCCTTCTTTTGTGTCCTACTCCTCCAACTTGGGCAGCTTAATGTCAGCAGTTGAGGCAAGGGCTATTTCTTGTCCAAAATGGCTAGCTTTTCTACATAGAAAGCAAACTCCACGTGGAAGTTCTTTAATGCCCATCATCTTCTCCAAAGTAGATTGGTGCTAGCAGGAGTAGACATATCTGACTACCATGAAAAGCCTTATATTATTAAAATATCTTAACAGCCATATTCTGTAGGTCTCTGAAGTGTTTAAAGACTACCTGTCTATCTAAAACATATCTGATTGACTTCAGAAACAAATCTAACATGACTACAAGCTTGGTTGTTATAGATGACTAATTACTGCATTTCTTAATTATCCTGAATAGTCTGTAATAATAGTTTTCAAAGACCAGAATTTTACAATACATTTTAAATGATTTGCATAGGTACAGTACCTTAAACAAGAGTAGGAACATATATGCAGTATGTTAAAACAAAAATAATCTTAACTTTATATCAAAATTTATATACAAAAATCCTTAATAGTAGAAACATATGTATAGTATGTTCTTACAAACATAACCTTAAATTTGTAACAAGATACAAAAATCCATTCCATTGTAAAATATTTGAGAGTTATAGTTGTTTTTTAGTTTAGAAGTAGATTCAATAATCTACTCTTTTTTCCTTTCATTCCTATATCATTCCTTTTTTTGTTCTCAGAAAGAGGTCCCTGAATCTAACCTCCTTTGCTTAGTTTGTTTCCTGACCATGATCACTTGCAACCAACCCCCTAACTGATAACAAACATCCATTATCTGCCAAATAACCAAAAACTAGCCATCCTACCTCTTGAGAAAGTGGGATTCATGTTCTTAAAATTACTTTTTGCTAAATGGGGGCAACATCATCTTTAGGAAACCTAGGAGAAAGTCCTGGGTGGAGTAATCTATGAGGCTGGACCATCCTAGATACCCACTTTGAACTTGTCCTGGAAGCAGATTTTTGAGGAAACTGCAACAGAGGCATTTTGAGAGGCTGGGTCACTTGGCTACTTGTTTTCATTGGTGTCTGGTTCTTTTGTTCTGAAAACATAACAATTTTTTAAAAGATAACATCCATATCTGCTTTAACACAAATATGGAATGTATGATGTGCACAAATAAGCTAAGGATGATTCTCTGTTCTATGTTTGAGCAGACTTTATAAGTCCTTTTGGACTGCATAACCAAACTATAATATAAATCTCCATTTATGTCATATGAAAGAATGGCATGTAATAGTAAGTCATGAGAACTCTGTAGCTAACAAGATGTATCATATCTCATCCCTGTTCCCATGTTGAGGGGTCTGCATGCATGTCATCTGTTTTGTAGTTTTCCTTGGTTTCTTCCTTCATATCTGCTGCCAAGATTTTCAGGATGTCTTCCCCAATCAAATCTGGTTTTTATTAATTTTTAAGGAATCCATATCACTGCTTCCTATGGAAACAAAGGTATACCCTTTCCTCTGATACAGCATAACATATTTTCTGACTTCCATTCTGAAGTTAAGATATCCTTGACATATATAGGCTGACTTAATTCAGCAGTTTTCCTCATAATCCAGTATCTCAGTAGCTGTTGGTTTTTGCTCATTAGCATTTAAAAACTTTAAAACCTACAAAGCACCATGCAGGATCTAGATACCCTGTGTATTTCTTATCCTTACATGGCTTATTCTTTTTATATTACTTTACTCTTTCTTTAAAGACTTTATTATTTTTTAACTGTTTTTTTTGTATGACTGTCTATACTCATTTTATTTTCTTTCTTCAGCACCTAAGCACATTTCCAAGCATACTGTACCATGTTCAGAGATTTTCTTGGTCTTGAACTGTCTTCTTCTTCTTCTTCTTCTTCTTCTTCTTCTTCTTCTTCTTCTTCTTCTTCTTCTTCTTCTTCCTCTTCCTTTTCCTCCTCATCCTCCTCTTCCTCCTCTTCCTCTTTCCCTTCTTCCTCTTCTTCCTCTTCCTCTTCTTCCCCTTCTTCCTCCTCTTCTTTTTCTTCATCATCCTTCTCTTCCTCCTCCTCCTCTTTCTATTCTTATTCTTATTCTTTCTTCTTCGTCTGCATCATTTCTCTGACTGTGTGAACCTAACCTTAAACTGCTAGGCTACCCACCGTGTAGCTCCACATAACACATGGTACTGGTAGTTTCTAGCTCTGTTCACTTCAGGTCTTATGCCTGCAGGTGCAGCTGGGAGCTTTTACCCACCCCAGATCTGGGAAGCTATTGGACTTGCTCTGCCACAGATGTTTCTATCTAGTATCCTATCTATTTGTGTACCATTCAAGTGCTCAACTGCATAGCAGAGTCTCTTAAAAGGGCCATACCTCTGTACACTGCAAGCCGTGGGCTCTGTGTTCTTGCCCCACATTAGATGCCAAATGTAGTGAGTCTTTTTTTTTCTTTTTGTCAGATTGTCTTTGGACAACCATCCCCCTAATAATGACACAGAGGCTTGTTATTATGAAAGTTTTACCTTAGTTTAAGCTTGTCCCACTAGCTCTTATAACTTAAATTAACCCGTTTCTGTTAATTTACATTCTGCCATGTGACTCTTTACCCCTCTTCCATTCTGTATATCTGACTCCCTCCTTGTCTTGCTAGCTAATTCTGCCTCTCTTTTTCCAAGAGTCCCTCTCTTTCCAGAAATCCTGCCTATCCTCTCCTTCCCAGCTATTAGCCATTCAGCTCTTTATTAGATCAATCAGAAATGCGTTGGTAGGCAAGGTAGAACAGTGACACATTTTCACACAGTGTGATCAAATCTCCTGCAACAGAAAATGGTTTGAATACCTTACAATGCACAAATTTCACTTAGAAAGTTTTAATGTAACTTTCACACCCCCTCTCCCAGGCCCCCATGTGCCCTACCCCTATCACAGCTCTAGAGCTACCGTGACTCACTTTGATGTCCTTCCACCATCTCCTTCAGTTGCCTTCATTTTCATCTACCTGTACTTAATCAGCTATGAGAGGCTTTTCTCCATCATCTGCAAAATCCAGGGTCTTTATAGCTGGGCTGCACCTTGAGGTGGCAGGCAAAATAGGAAGACATAGGATATCATTGATAGCAATTCCTCTGCTGAAGATACTTGAATACATAAGCTACAGTAAGGACAAGTGTTGATGTTTCCATGAAGCTTCAGTAGTTTAGAATTTTAAGTTCAGGTTCAATTATCTCTTTTTGAGCACCCACTATGTGCATTATATGATTTTCTGTGTTCATTGGCATATAGTTTGTATTTGGCCCTCACAGAGACTATACAGAATAGGTATTAGTCATACTTAACTTTTAAGGTAACTGAGAGGGTTCAAATGATCATAACAGGACGTCATGGTCCATTGCAGCCAGTGTTCTATAGATCACTTGCTGTTAATATCTTTAGCCTTTCTCTTAAGCACAGCATGTGAGTGAATGAAGACAGTGAAACTAAATGCCAATTTGTTACTGTAATTGCAGAGTAGAAGGTACTGTGCTGATGAACTCATCCATGATGGGCAACAGAGAAGAAGCATTTCAGGTCACAGTACGACTTGCTCACAGACTAGTTTCTTGTGTCTTTGTGATAACCAGAAGAGCTGTTTCACCACTATGTTAAAGTATGAAGAAACATGAGGACTATAAAGTACAGCTTTTTTGAGATTTTAAGTTTATCTAATTAAATAAATTGTATAAATTTATTCCATCTGAATTTAGGACACTTCAATTTCAGAGTTTGCTTATTTTTCCTTGGCACTTAAACATATAAAACCTTCTTTTAGAAAACATTTTCCAAAAGTAACCATCAGTTACTTTCATAAACTAGCCGTCACAGACCAACAAACGAGTTCTGTATTCAAATATAACATGACAATTAGTAGTAGAGAGAAAGAGTCTCTCTCCTCGCATTTTTGTCTATATTTCTATGTGTGTGAACATTTATTTTTCCAGGAAAACTGCTCACACTAAGACTGTGATAACTAATGAGAACCATTAAAAGAATTGGGTCATGAACATGATAAATCTCTTGTCTACTCATTCCAAGGACTGTTAATTTTGCTTTTTTTTTTTAAACCTGCTGACAGTTGGGCTAGCTTGTCAGTGCCACTGTCTCCCTTTTATTCCAGGGAATCCCATCCTGAATACAGTTAATCAGTAAGTACCTTAGTAGACAGTCAATTCAAGTCACATTCCTGAGGTTCTCATCATTGTGCTAATATCTGAGAGATACCAGAATAAAAAAAAATGTACACACCTCAATATCTATATAAACTCATGTATAATATAGTAGAACATTCTTGCTATACTTGAGGATAAGGGGCTAATGTTCACATATCTAATTAATCTCATTTTAAAGGACCTGTTCAACTGTTTACATATTGTCTTATCCATTTTTATTGTCTCTTGGAGACTTATTTATGAGAAATGTTTCTATCATGAATACAACTCAACATTTTTCTGCTGATGAAGCGGAGTGATGTCTCCTTGGGATCCTTTCTGTTTATCAGAGGAGAGGTATCTCTCTAAGAGCTAAACTACAAAACACCTGTTATTAGTTTGTTTATCTAACTATTTGTATTTTCAGTGAGATTCGTACACCCCCTTTTTATTTCTGCTTCTACTTTTACATAGGGAAGTCTCATGGGTCTTTCAGAGTTCATGTCAGCACACACTGCTACTCTGATGTTGCCTTGCTCCCCTGCTTGTCTCTGTAGCATACTCCATGCCTAGACATTGGCACTGCATTCTGAGCTCATATTTTCTGAAATATATGTGAGATTTTCTTCACGCATATGTTGTAGTCTCATCTCTATGCTGAGAATGTCTCAGGGACCACATAGATGCTGTGGGGAAGTCAACCTGGAATGTAATCTTTCAGTCTACTAAACTAAGGAATTTGTTTCTCTTATGTTTAATTTAGTTGGTCCTACTTTGAAAATATATGCCAGAGAAAAAGAAAATTAGCTAATGTGATTTTTTAAAAAGGTACTTGATAAAAACTTTGATTTGAGCCAACTTTTATTCAGAGACATTCCTGACAGGTCCTCTGTGGTCTTTGTAAAATTCGTATAGTTATTATCCTGAAGGAGCAGTAGCTCACTTTGTTTAGGAGAAGCATGGTTCCTAATGTCCAGGTAAATGGTAACGAGCCACCTGAAAACAATGAAACCATGTACAAGGTGATAATTGGAAATTAAGTAGATAGTCTGGCAGGTAGCTGGTGGTGGCTATATGATTTCAGCTACTGTAAATATAACACTTTACTCTGTGAAAAAATGATTAATAATATTTGATCATTTTTAACATGTTTTTTCAATGTGAGCAAAGTTCATCCAAGCAAGTGCTTGTGTTTTGCATGAGGACTCCCTGGAAGCTGCATCAGCTCTGGTAGGCTACCTGGGCAGAGGACAGGTGTGGTGGTGTATGACTTTAATCCCAGCATGAGTACTGAGCAGAGGATACAACGTGATGCCCCTCACACAGCACCAGCCAGACCTTCTTTCATATTTGTAACTGCAGTACTTCACAGAACCTGATGAAAATTTTGATAGAAACAAGAGTGCTAGCTAGTATTTTATACCTGTATTTCAGCTATGTGGAAGGCTAAGACAGAAGGATTACAAATTCAAGGTCTAAGCAATTAAACAAGACCCTGTCTTAAAATTTAAAACAGGAACCTAGGAGGCTCAGTGGTTGTAGGAGGAAGGGCTGCTTGTTCTTTCTGGCCACCCGGCTAGCTTACACCCAAAATAATCATACAGAAACCATATTAATTAAATCACTGCTTGGCCCATTAGCTCTAGCTTTTTATTGACTAAGTCTTACATCTTAATTTAACCCATTTTTTACTAATCTGTGTATAGCCACCTGGCAGTGGCTTACCAACAAAGCACATCTATTTCCGGCAGCAGATCCATGGCGTCTCTTGACTCCGCCCTTCTTTCTCCCAAGATTTAGTCCACCTCCCCCACCCCCATCTACCTAAGTTCTGCCCTATCAACAGGCCAAGGCAGTTTCTTTATTCATTTATGAAAATCACAGCACACAGAGGGGACTACCACTATATTGCCTAGCATACACGAGTTCTGGAATCTGTCATCAGTGCTGGAGAGAGGAGTAGAGATGGAAGGTGGGTGGCAGTTGGTCAAGGAGGGAGCAGGAAATTCTTTACAATGAACAGAAGCCACTGATGTAGTAGGGACTTGAAAGTGACAGACCTATGTGCTATTATTTTTGAGTCCTCTGGTTCCTATGGTTCATAGACTTTTCCAGTGCTAGCAAAGCTTTGATTGACTGCACCTCATCTTCCCCAAAGTCCCTTTAAAGAAAGTACATAACTAAGAGCCACTATAAAGCCCTGTAATGCTTGGGAGCAGAGATTCAACTCTAAGTTTCCCCATAGTAAGAATTGGGGTGTCTGTTTCTTCACTGCTCTTCTCTTTGGTCTTAAGTTCAGCAACCTCCCCAACCCACCATGTGTTTTATAAGCGTGTGCAAAGAACAAATGTTTCATGCCAGTTAGCATGTTTTGTTGTGTTTTATTCTAAAGAGTGAGGTCATTCCACCACCAGGGACCCTAAACCTGGCTCCTGCAGTAACCCATGTTTTCCTAAGACAGAGTCATAACCAGCTCCACATACTCTGATTTTTTTTTTCTTGGAACAACATTCTTTGCACTAGGTACCTAGTAGAGTTCCCTTATTACTAAGTCACACATCTGATATTTTCCCATGACAGCAAGCTCTGACCTGAGTTCAAATTTGATTTTGCCACTTCACATCTGTGCATTTGGAGAAATTAGTATAAACATCTAAGACTCAGATTTGTGATGTAGTAATAAGGCGGCTCTGCCAGGTACCTCATAAGGTTTTGTTTTGGTCTGCTTGTTGTTGTTTTGATAATGTTCAACTTTGTTGTTGTTGTTGTTGAGACAGCATCTTGCTATGTAGCCCTGGCTGACCTGAACTCACTATGTAGGATAGCCTTGAACTCACAGAGATCTATGACCCTCAGCCTCCCAACTGCTGGGATTAAAACCGTGCACCACCACCATCTACAGTTATAAAGGCTGTTTTACAGATTAAATGAACAGTATGTGTTGGTCCCTTTCCTGGCTTTATACTTTCCACCCATCAACACTATAAACCATTATGCTTCTTTCTCATAAAGTATTTTATTGCTTTTATATGTTTAGTTGTGCTAATTTCTGAGTATACATAACTACAAAAGTATGTATGTCTGTTTTTCAGTAGTATAACCAAAGTTAGCCCCAATAAAAAGCAGCTTACAAATTGAAAGTAATGTAGGAAATGTAGCAAATTCTTCAGTAATCCCTTCCTAATCCTTTATTTCTCCAGAACCCCTCTGAACAGCCTGTTTCTGAAAATTCTGCAGTAGGCTGTATCGTTGTGTTGCCCAAAAAGTCACTGTTGGCCTCAGAGTCTGATTTGAATATTCTTCTTTTACATTAGATCTTTTTTCAGAGACAAACTGAAGCTATTAACAGAATGTGCCTCACACATCAAGTGGGGTGTACTTTATACCCTGGACTTCTGTGGAAAATATTCTCCTGTGTTTTTATCTTAACTGGTAGATACAGGTCAGTACAGCTCTTAGCTCCTGAGGAAACAGGACAGAACATGTAAAGCTAGGGCTGAGTTATCTATTCATTGTTGCTGCCATTCCCCACCATCTCTCTTTCCCACATTGTCTCCAGAACGTCCTGTTTAGTAAATTCCACTTCTGAATCTGTGTCTCACTTCTTTAGAGCCCTGCAGTGACTCCCCACTGCCACTGGGGTTCATCCTAAATTCTGTGGAGGCCTCTTCTCCCTTCCCTGCCTCATTGGCTCCTGTCTCACCTCACACTTTGTCCTTCCACAGCACCGTGCACAGTAGGCCACCCCAGACTCTTTGTATTTCCTTATGCTTACCCACTCTAGGATTTCCCTAGCTCAAAAGAATCCTTCAAAGTCTGGCGCAAGCGCATCTCCTTCGGGAAGCCTTTCTTGTCACCTTTCTACCACCCCACCCCGTCAGCGTAGGCACCGGCCTCCGTTCCACTGCACCATATACCTACCCATCACACAGTTGGGCCCTGTTATGTGTGTTTACATAGCTGCTTTTTTTACTAGATGTCAAATGCTTTGATTGGGGGCCAGGTCTTACTCATCTCTGTTTCTCCAACACCCAGCATACTGCCCAGCACATACAGCTGCTATATAAATATTTATGTAATTGAATCATATTGATCATAGAAACAAACTTTCATTGGAAGAACATACCTATTGCCTTAAAAATCTGGGGAAAAACTTATATTTATAAGACCCTATTAATTGACTATACTGAGTTATATTAAATTGGGAATTTCAGTCTCTGCTTTAAAAATAAAGGCTAAATTAAGCATATTTGTAGCCTTTTAAAGGTTGTGTAATATCTGTTGACTGTACTTTGTTTGTTTAGGGCTTGTGATGCCCTAAACTACTAAGGTAGCTTTGTGTGTTCGGAGGGATTTTGATGGCATGAGCTAATGGGATGAAAGTGAAAGTCACCGCTGGCCTGGGGAGGAGCTGGGTGTCCTTAGTTCTTCTCTGCTTTGAAGGTTTTGTTGTTCTACTTGCTTGTTTCACTCTCAGGAAAAGGAGGTCCTCTGAAGAAATTTATGGCCTACCCTTTCTAAGTCAAAAGCAACCCAGTTTCTAGGCTGCAGCTTGACTTCTATGAGCCTAGCCATGGCCCATATAAACTGTGCTGTGATCTAGTTGCTAACAGCAAGGGCCCCCGATGTTTTCATTGAAGCCTGGAAAACAATGTCAGGGATTCAGGTCAAAATAAAAGACCCAGTTATAAGAAGCTGATTGGGCAAATTTGCCTTAAAAATGAAGAGAGATAGGAAATTTGCCAATGTTTTTAGAGATTTTGTAAATCTTAATGAGGACTTAAGAATTTTAATGTTTGCCATTGTTTCTTGTTCGGAAAGGTTTCTACTGTGTGATAGAGATGCGCTGCTGCAAGTAGCTTCCTCCTCCCTCTTCCTCCCTCCTGTCTCTTCCTGGTTCCCTCCACTTCCTGCTCTTATCCTCCCTATGTGTGTTTGAACAAGGAGAAAACAGTGTTCTAGATACTGCTTTCAGGATAAACAGTTAAATCTTTTGGTTTCCAATGCAGCCACTCCCCTGGATTTTTTTTTTCATTGTCTTCATCAGTCTTGGTCACACTTGTAGGAACAGTAGGAACACCGCAGTCTTTCTTTTTGTACAGTGACATTGCAAGTATTTACTCCTCAGCCCTCACACTGCCCCCAGGAAAGCAGCAGCCATTGTAAACTGAATGAATCAACAGTGGACTTCCTCTCCCTAAGACCATGAAGTCAGTAGTGGGAGGGCAGGCTAGACCCCAGGAGTGCTGATGCTCTGAGATATTACCTGTGCTCTGGAATGCAGAGGCACCCTTCATCCCGTGCTATATTGGAAAGTGTATGTTGTTTGCTGTGATAGCTGCTTAGCATAATTATCTCTTGAAATATGGTTAGGTATTAGTTTCTCTGTTACAGACAAAATCATAAAAACTTGCTAGCTAGTAACTGGAAGAGCTAGCCTTTAGGTCCATAATTATAAAGCTGCCATTTCCTCTCTGCCACACCAACTCCACCATGGTAAGAGCACTCACATTTTGTATCTTTTAACGTTCTGAAAACCTTAGAACAATACCATCACAATTAGTCCTTAAGAACTGTGCAGATGTAACCTGCTCTCCTGTACCTTGAAATAAACAAGCTGGTAGTCAGAATAACCTCGTAGCTCCTGCTCAGACCTTCTCTTTGCATCTCATCTCATTTCATATGAGTAAAGGGCTCAATCTGGGTGACCAAGAAGGCCTTGTCTCCTTATGCCTTATCCTAGCTGTGCTGGCCTATTTACTGCTCATATCCCTGGGGTATGCTCCAGCCTCAGGACCTTTGTACTGGCTTTCTCACCTGTAATGCTCTTTACCAGATACTTACTTGGTTGCCTTTCTCAGTACTGTAGACCCTGAAATCAAAAGAATTCCTCTCAGTGGCGCACCCCAGGTGACTTTCTGTGCTTCCGGTGTAGCCTGTACCATTTCGTGCCTTCCTTTTACCCCGTCTGCCATCGTTTTCAAACACACTATTTACTTCTCTTATTTCCTGTCCACTCATGCCTCACCGTTAGAATGTAAAGCCTGTGAGAGGAAACTTTTGTGGGTTTTTCCCCTTTCAGTTCAAACACCTACACCAGGCTTGGCCCAGTAGTGATTCAGTAAATATTTAATGAGTAAAAATAGACTAGACCATGGAAGATCCAAGAGGCTTCTCCTTACAGTGGTGTGTTCGGAAAGTGTTCGAGCTCAGTAGCCCTGGTCCTCTGGTCCACGTCTCATGCTTCTTCAGTTTGGAGTCTTAGTAAGCTAAAATCCAGAAAAAATGTTCTAGTAAACCCCAGTTAATTGTGAATATTTTTAAAGTGATTTGCATCTTAAGTACTTGTTCCTCAGTTTTTATCCTATGGAGGATGTGGGCCAGCCCTCCTTTGGACTTTCTCCAAGAAGCAGTAATAATGAGAATAAATACAGAACTTAACCTAAGAATTTCTGGGCCTCAGATTCCTAAGGTCTGAAATGGGAGAATATGTCATTTCTAAGACCGGCCTAACTCTAGCTTGAATCATCACAAAACTACACGAAATAATCTATTTTCTTTATAAATTACTTAATTCTGTGCATATAGCTTTTCCTGGAGCTGGATGTGGATATTTCTGTAACTTTCCTTAATTGCCATGTGCTGATTCTTACCTTCCTTCCAATTGTACAAAATGTATGTTTTTTTTCACCCTGCTGTTTTATACTGAGGATGTCTGAGCTTCATACAACCAGCTCTGCCACGGGGAAACTCCAAATGCTGCTTCCTCTGGGTTACCCACAGGCCAGACAACCCAGAAAGCAAGCCAGGAATCTGGCTCAGGAGAGGAAGTATGTCTACAGCATGGCCCTGCACCCCTTGCCACTTTCAATTAAGAACGTACACCCATAAGCAAGGCTTTGACTGTCCAACTCTGTACAAATTTTGGCAAATAAGGTTAAATACAATGTTTGATGTTGTCTCAGCCTGGTTACTTTCTTTGTCAGAAATCTCTTTGAGAGAGATTAAAATGCAGTTGCAGATTTTATCCAAAAAGAGATTTTGTATCTTTATGAGAAAAGGCCACTTTTCAAGCTCGTTTCTGAATATGAGTTGCTATATCCACAGCTTGAAAAAAGACTATGGTTCTCATTCCTATTAGACGACTTCACAGTGACTGAAGACACAGTGAGCCTGCAGCTGAGGCCATGTAGAACAAGTCTGAGAAAGGAAGAACCCAAGTTATGTGCTGAAGTTGGGATTTGATCTCTAATTTATACTAAAACTTTTATTTGAAAATAAAATGCCAGCACCCTCGGTCACCCTTGTCTTACTCTATTTCCATTAGATCCGGAAGGAATTAGTCTTTTGAACACTTTTATATATGTGCACATGGATTTGAGGCAGCTCTGTGAATTTGTTTGGACAGAAATGTCTTTAATTTATTGGAACCATTACTCTTGTCACTGTACCAGAGAATGTGTTAGAATCCAGTAAGTTTTACTTTTCCCAAAATGTCACTCCTTTCTTTCTCTGCTTTTTCTAGAAAGACTTTTCATTATAAGATATATAATTATCCCATAAAACAGCAATAAGTAGAATCCTAAAAATGTTTAGTTATTTCTGTTAGCTGTCAACATGCTGTTATAGTCTGCAGTTTTTCATATTCCACCCAGTGAAATGTTATTAGTCCCTCCCACATATGTTTCCTAAGAACCTGATTATAAATTACCTGGTTATAGTAACTGTTATGTAAACATTAGACCAAACATGTTACATGCATGAGTGTGCATTGATAGTTGATACATTGACTAGGCATCTTAGCTGAAAACAGTTTATCCTGATTCTACCCTGATGTGCTGAGTCCTCAGTCATTTGCTTTTATGAGCATCTTACCTGTGTCTGCCACTTACATATTTTTTAAATTTTTATTTTTATTTCTTTTTGGTTTATTTGTAAAACATTTTGCTTGTGTGTATACATGTGTACCACATGTGTGCCTAGTACCCAAGGAAGTCAGAAGAGGGTTTTAGGTCTCCTGCAACCGGTGTTACTGACTGTTGTTAACTGCTCTATGGGTTCTGGGACTCAAACCCGGGTCCTCTGTAGAAGCAGGCCATCTGAATACGTTTATGTAAGGTGCCACAAGTTCCCTGATCTCACACCTGCAGCCACCAACAGATTAGAGTGAATGTTAGGAGGAGCATGGGGAGGACCCTCATTTATTTTAAACCTGGTGTTAACACCAGGGAGACAGCTGCCTGACTTCTAGAAAGGCAAGTTTTTGTTGAGTTAATGAGCCCTAGTAGGACATGTTCCACCAACAAGCACAAGGAAATTTATGGAGTCCAGAAATTCAAATGACATCCTTGACTTAAAAAAAAATCTTAATGGTGTGAGTCCCATGGTTACCACTAGGAATCTCTGGGAATTTAGCCTTGAAGCTCTTCTCAGGCTGTGTTTGGAATACATTCCATAAGGACCTAGGGGGATAGAGAAGACTGAGTTTTTTTGTGATATTTTCATTGTGTTCCGACAAATAACGCTTACTTGGAGTTAGAGGGTGGAGCCAGCTACTAGCTGACCATAGAGGTTTGGAGGACTGTAGAGAGAGGAACAGGAATGGTAAGGTGGGGCTGAGACAGGACAGCTACTAGCTGACCATAGAGGTTTGGAGGACTGTAGAGAGAGGAACAGGAATGGTAAGGTGGGGCTGAGGCAGGACAGCCTTTTTGGATGGAGGAACAGAAAAGGGAGGAGGGACTGTGGCTGCTCCTCTGCTTCTCTGATCTTTAAGGTTTTACCCCGATTTCTGTTTTTATTGATAAGATCAATAATTAGGTTTATGCTTCATCCAGTTTCTGTTTTTCAGCCATGTTTTTCATTTTCACAGCTGATAGAATACTACTGGAATGTTACATGTACCTAATTATGCTGTTTTTTTTATTTCATATATAACTTGCAATATGGCAGCTCTTATCCTCAAAGCCCGACAAACCAACAAAAAAGATCTTTGGTTTCTGTCAATGACATTTATAAAACAAAGAAAACAAGAGACTGGACTTTATCCCTGGGCATTCTGCACATTGGCATCTCCTCTGCTTTCTTACTTCTCCTCAGCAGACCAAGCATGACATCTACCCATCAGAGCATTTTATAACTTGCTTTTAATTTTCTAAAGTGCTGCTTGGAGTCTTGCCAACAGAGATATACACCAAGATTGAGTCTCCTGAGTGTTACTGTTTCCTTTTTCTGAAAGAAATAGAACAGACATCAACAGCTAACAATGTTAAAGAAATGTTATTCCTGGCACCTGTTGACCACAGTAAGGAAGACTTACTCACTGATGGCTGTGGCAGTAGGTCTAGAGACCTTCATAAAGATGTCTTGCAGTTGGGGGAAAGGGATTAGAAATTTACAGCCTACGGGAAGAGTGTTCAGGAGGTATCCATAACTGGAAAATTACCAAGAGGAAAGAAACATGAGCTAAGAGGGAGTCTTGCTAGAGGACTAAGAATTCTTACTGAAGTCCAGGCAGGGTTGGTTGGGGCTTGTGAATGATCAAGTACCACAGATTCTTGCTCAATTTGAATGGTACAAAAGCTGAGAAGGAGAGGCTCAAAGGTACCTGATTAACAGAAAGGAGCGAGGCTGCCCAACCTGCTGAGAAAAAGAATTCTTCAGAGCGCAAAGAATGAAACTACTTCCACATTGATAGAGACTATCTATATGTCACTTTATATAAACTCAAAAATGTATTCTCTTATGGAAGCAACATTATTATAAATCAAAAGTATGTATCAAAATTCATAGAAACAGGATAGTATTTTCTAATTTATTTTATTTTTATGGAGATCAAAAACATTCCATAATCCTAAATCACTTGTTTGAGAGAAGATTAGTAGCCAGGGTGCTCCTAATCTTTTGGTGTAGGGTATCAGAATATTGTCTGTAGTGACTTCCAGCTTCAGTCAGGGCCTCCAGGACTGCTTACCTGAGCACCACGGAAACAGCTTCCTTAGTGCTTTCTCAGGCTGTTTCCAGTAGTAGGAAAAGGGAAAATTCTTTCTCAGTATTTTCCAGATTGAGTGTCTCTGATTATTTCATCTGCAGGAATGAGTGTTGGAAATGCCAGAGTGGGTTCCAGCTATTGACCAGACTAGGACTTTCACCAGCTGTGTCTTTGGCAGAAAGTGGTATCTGCATTAGCTGGTGACTTTTAAGATTCAAAACAAAACAAAACAAAAAACCCGGCATGTTACACAGATAAATACAGTGGTTTTAAGATGTTAAAACTCTTAAGTGACTTAGTACGTAACTATATTTTACCTAAGAATGGGGTTGGGAAACTGGGTTATCCATTGCAGATCTTAGCATGTTATTTGGATTTACTGATTATTGTTGCTTTGTTTGTTTCTTTGTTTATTTTCTAAGACAAGGAATCAATATTAGATCCAGTCTGGCCTGGAACTCTTGATTCTCCTGTCTCAACCTCTGTGGTGCTAGATCACAGGCACATTTGCAACTTGCCTTGCCTTTTGTTGGTAAGACTTGCTTGCAGGACGGGAAATGTTGCAGAACAGTAAGGTTCTTACTTAGAACAAAGTGAAGTGTTTATCTCAATTGTTCTGTTGTCAATAAAGACACAGGAGTCAGAAGTTGGGGTAAAAACCTGATAGATCAAAGAAACTTCAGAGGACCTACCAGCTGTCTTTCTTTCCACACTTCCCAGATCGAAGAGACCACGAAAAATCCAAGTCCCTCCTTCCTCCTTCCTGTGTGTCTTCTCTACCCATACCACTGGCTTCTCTGTGACTAATTCTGATAGACTGGTCACCGGCTCCACCTCCTAACTCAAAGTTAACTTTATTAACACAGGCTTGGAGTGTTGCAGTGGCAACCAAATATCTCACAACAACTTAGAAACCCAGACATCTTTCTGAAGAGCCATTTGCTTGATTCTACTTATGCAAAGTTGTCTGTTTGTTGTAAGGAGCTGAGGGAATTAAACATATGTGGGTACTCAAAGGCCCTAGATTTTTTTTAAAATATTTATTTATTTATTTATTATGTATACAATATTCTGTCTGTGTGTATGTCTGCAGGCCTGAAGAGGGCACCAGACCTCATAACAGGTGGTTGTGAGCCACCATGTGGTTGCTGGGAATTGAACTCAGGACCTTTAGAAGAGCAGGCAATGCTCTTAACCACTGAGTCATCTCTCCAGCCCAAGGCCCTAGATTTTTAATGTGTGTTCAAATTTAATTTAGATTGGGGATTTCTGGCATGTCAATGGAAAAAAAGAGATTCAGAATAGCAAATAACGTTACAGACATTGACTTGTGAAACTGACCTCCAGCCTGTTCTTAACCATATTTCTGCTCCAAAGAGGAAGAAATTTTACAGTTAAAAACTGAATCTGGAGTTGGGAAATAGCTCACTCAGTAAAATGCTTGCCATTCAATATGAAGACCCAGGTCACATCCTCAGAACACACATTTTAGAAGTTGAGAATGATGGCACATCCACATTTGGGTAAGTGGATACAGGAAGGATGCCTGAGGCTTTCTGCACGGCTGCCTTGCCCACTTGGCAAGCTCAGCCAGTGAGAGAGCCTGTCTCAAAAATAAAGGTAGATGGTTCAGAGTTTTCATGAGCATATATACAAGTACATACACCTGCTCACACATATGTACATACATACACAGACATACATATGATATGCACATGTATACATATACAAAAACTTAATCTCTACGATATATACTTGAGGTGACTTTTATCTCTGCTTAGCACAGATTCTCTGAGTATTCATTTCAACCTGCACCCTCTTTAAGTCAGCCTCTTTTGGGGTTATTTCTACACATTGATCTATTCCAATAAATGCTGATAAGTGAATCTTTTGTGTACTGTAAGGGTTCCACAGTGACTAAAATGTCTGCCCCCAGGGAGCTGACTTAGTGTGGTTCCTCCTAGGAGCTTTTCTCTGTGAAATTAAGCCCACTGGGATGTTTCTGTGAAATCTCAGGAGATTGCTAACTTCCACCTCCCAAATTTGTCTGTGTTCCAAGATGCTGTATACCTAGCCAGGTGTGGAAGGGAGAGACACACCATTTTTCTTAGAAAACAAAGAAAAGCAAGAGGAACATAAAAGTGCTTTCTATATATTTCTGTTTATAAGAAAATGAAATTTATTAGATTATCTAAAATTATATCATCTCAGTTCTGATCATTTTAACCTTTTCACAGGTGTTTCTACTTTTGAATAAGTTTTTCTGAATCATATTGTATAAGCTCTATTAAATATATTTTATATATATAATTTTTACAGTTTCTTGGTCCTCTCAGAATTTTGCCCCTTCATGGCTGATCACTCATTATGCAATCCTTACCTCTACCATTCACTCAATCTCCAGAAACATTTTGTGGGGATAGTTTTGGCCTTTGCAGTCTCCTTGACTTTCCAAACCCTTCTGTTCTCAGAGTTCCTGTCATTGTGTTGTTTTCTTCTCATGAAGACCATGTCTTGTAGATCTGTTGGGTTCATTTCAATTCGTACAATCACAGCAAACTAACTGTCTTGCCACTGCTGAAATGGACTCTGTATCCAAATGTAAAGACAGCATCTGATGTGGTCTTGTCCTTTTTGGCAAGGTTTTTTTTTTAACTTCTGCCCCGAGACCTGCTGCCTTCCGTGGAGGAGCCCATCAGTCACAGCTGTCTCCTCTGGGGGGGGGGGGGGCTGCTCACAAACTTCCTAGTACAGATGTTCACTTGTCATTTCATGACTATGGCAGATCCTCAAGAACCAAGGAGCAAAGAGGCCCAAAACATGTTATGGTTCTACTCTACGATCAAAAAATATGCCAGGGGTTTTGATAAACTGAGAATAATTGGTTTTATGAGGCCTCTTTTTTTTTTTTGCTTTTGTTTTTTGTTTGTTTGTTTGTTTGCTTGCTTTTTTTTTTTTTAAAGATTCTCCCATGGTCTGGAATTCTTTGTCAGTGATCTTGTAACAGCTGAGCCTGGCCGACATCGTGAACAGGAGGGTTGCACAGTCCATTTTGACCTTCTGGAAAGAAGGTGGAATTCCCATTCATTGACCTTTTTTTTTTTTAATGCAAGTAAAGGAGGCTGGGTATGGTGAAGCATGCCTTTAATCCCAGCACTCAGGACGCCAAGGCAAACAGATCTGGATGAGTTCAAGGTTAGCCTCATCTACATAGTGAGTTCCAGGCTAGCTAAGGTTACATAGTAAGTCCCTGTATCAAAACTAGACAGACAGACAGATACAAACAAGAGAAGGGCTATAGTTCATTCTTGAACCATCATTATGATCACAGAGGTTTAACCTATAACCTGCCTTTGGTTAGTTAATCTGTGGGTCTGGATTTTACAGTAAAGGGCTTCTGAACATTAATCTAGCTGTTAAGATATGAGAAGGAAAGGAACTGGCACATTATTCACCCATTAGACTCAATTAAAAAAAAACAAAACAGTTTTTTAGGGGGGTGGGGGGTGTCATAATCAGAAGAACCAACTGAATGAGACATGTTGGAGCTGATCTCTTTTGGTTCTGGGTACCTACCATTTAATCAGGATATCCTCAGATAGTGATTCTAATACCGAAAATAGTCTGATTTTTTTTAATGATAAATACTTCTTGATTTTTATAATTTTAGGAAAAAAATATTCCTAACCTAATAAAATAGTTTTAAGGATGGCTTCTGTAGCCCCACTGCCTAAGTCAAGGTCCACTTTGTCATTTTCCAGGTGAGCAGTGAGGCCCTTGTGTCTGTGCTTTAGTTACTTTGTCTCAGAAATGGGAACAATAACAGCAATAATCTTAATTATATCTGATTCAAGACTTTGTTATGAGAATTAGATGATCAGGGTTTGTACAGAGATGTATTTATTGAGCAGATCATCAACAGTTATGTTCCTAGAAATTTAATATATATTAAGCCCATATGAAAATGCTAAATATTAAAATGTAGCAATGAAACTTAGACTAATATAGTAATAATCAGGGTTGGTTTGTTTGTTTGATTTGCTTGTTCCTAGTAATACCTTCAATTATCATGACTACTAAAGGTATCAAGGGTTCCTTGGATTTTATATAGTCACTATTTTAGTCCCGTATACACATTTTATGATGTCATTTCTAATCTAACAGGACAAAACTCTTTCCTATCCAAATCCCCATTTTTTAGTGTCTATAAAACCTAAACTATTTAACAAATTTAGTTTTGTTTTAATTGAATGTGTGATATCCCCCTCATCTTTTTCTCTGCCTCTGATCACTTTCAATCCTAAAATCTTCTCATCAGAGAAACTTTTTAATTTCTCCTCTCAAAGGGCATTTGTGACAATTGCTGGGAACTGTATGTCCCTACATGTGTTCTTCCATCTCCAGATACTTCATGTGTGTCACCATCTGCAGTGTGACAGTTACTCAGTCCGTGCTGTTACCAGGTGATGAGGGAGAGCATCCATCTCACTACCCTCAGCCCCTTTCATTTCACCCCACTCCCAGTTTGTGTCAGCCATTCCTTTTAAAGAAGCCTAATTTCCTTTTCTTTACTTACCATTGTTTAAGGAAATGGGCCATTTCCATATTACTTATAAGAGTAAATACCAGCATTGGAGTCCTCATGGATGGTTTCTTAAAAGTTAATACTTAAATTAGGACTTATTAAATTAGGGATTATTAGAGTTGAACTATGTAGAAGAATCTGAGTGGGTCGAAACAGCAGAAAAGGGTTTTCCCCAAGTAGAAATAAGAGTACTAGCAATGTGTGGTATGTTGAAGTGCCCAAAACCAGGATGTGTGTCACAACTAGAGTTATACTGGCTCAGTAGAATTACCTTATGGAAGTGAGAAGCCACCGCAGACAGATGATGGTATGGCATGTCGTTATTCTTTAGTCACTGTGCTTCTGGCTCTTGTGTTTTCCATTTCGTTTCCCTTGAAGTTGTCTGTTATGTCCCCAGATTCGGGTGCAGGTATCAGCAGCATACCCTGGCACCAGCCAGACCTGCACAGAGCAAACTTCTTCATTAGAATTGGTGTCTGATTCTAGATGAGAATCTGTCTCTGGTGATGGAGAGGTGGCTCAGTCCTGGCTGTCCTTTCATAGGTCATAGGTTCAGTTCTTAGCACCTACATTGGCAGCTGTAAACCATCTTTAACTGCAATCCCGAGGGATCAGACACTTCTTCCAGTCTCTGCAGTCACCAGCTACTGCCACACATGGTTCACAGACACACAGGTAAACATACACACAATAACAAGTAACTGAGTCTGTCTTACATGTACTTCTTTACATGGTGCACAGACACACAGGTAAACATACACACAATAACAAGTAACTAAGTCTGTCTTATATATACTTCTTTACAAAGCACGAGTCAAGTCCTGTCACTTTTAAAAGTTAGGCTTTATGTAAGTTTTTGGTTTAGTTCTGTTTACAGTCAGAGTTCTGGTTTTTGTGTTAGTCATCTCTTAACTAATAGCCCCTTGGCAGACTATGCTTAATTCAGTTATTGTGTGTTTACAAGCTGTTCAGAATTCCACATTGCCTGGAATGTTCAGACACCTTTCCTGGCTTCGCCGCCCCTGCCGAGCGTTCAGAAACACATTCCGGTGCGCGCGCGCTGCCTTTCGTCTCTTCTCCTTTTCATTTGCCTGATGGATTTTAAATGTAAAATGTTTGGTTTATTCATTTCACCAGGCTTGTATCGGAGTTCCGTCTAATTCTGTGTGCTTCAAAAGTCCCAGCACACAAGGTGGATGTTTTTGAGAATGTTGTGGTTTCCATGTATCTATTGGTAGAAGCGTCAACCCAGAGCCCCTTCACTGCACTGTGACTCCTCTGTGTTCTGTCTCCCAGGCAGGCATGACTTTCCCTCCCTCCTTCCCTCCCTTTCTCCTTCCCTTTTCCTTCCTTCCTTCCTTTTTAAATTAAGTATACATTTGGAGAGGGAGAAAGGTTTATGGGTCTTTTTTACATAACTTGGGTCTCAGCTCCTTAACCTAATGTTTACCATGTTCCTCTCATCGGAGACCCATGAATCCCTCTTAGCAGAGCCCTTCACATTAACATTGAAGACATCATCATTAAAATATGTGCTCTGTCCCAACCTCTCACATTCTGACCCTGTTCTTTCTCAGGGCCCTTCCTCCCCTGCTCTCCGAGGCTCACCCAAGTCTTCAGGCCCCCTCTCAGGACCTTCTTAGATCATTATTCACACTGAGTAGCGAATTGTTGGCATCAGTTGAAGGTGCTGTGCTCTCCAGAGGTGCTCACCTGGTAACCAAGGGCAGCATCTTAAAGGAGGAGCAGGAGCCTCATCTCTGCTGTTCCTGCAGTGAATGGTACAGCTCCTGCTCTTCTTCCCACTCACTGTGTAAACAGCCCACAGCCCAGCACCATAGGGACCAAGGCAAAAGCAGGTTACCCTGGGCCAGCCATGGTGACTCACACCTGTAATCTCAGCAATGGAAAGGGTGAAGCAGGAGAATTGCCTAAAGTTCAAAGCCAGCCTAGGCTGTGGGATGCCAATTTGTTTTACATAGACTAACCATGAGCTTCTTTCTCAATCTGCCCTCCTTTATTTGCAGTAATTCAAACATCAGTAGTGGTGACAATCTCATTTACTGTCTGCTTGGGTTATATGAAACCGAGAACTGTTTTATAAGATCTCCCAGAGCAGACCAGTGCTGCTGTAGTCTCCTGTCTTTAGAGACGTTGGAAACTTAGTGACGCCTAAGTTCATAAAAATATCCAGGCTGGCAGCATAGCTCAGTGGTAGAGACCCTGCATTCAGTCCCAGCGTCGCAGGAATGTGTCTAGCATGTCTTACAGAGGGTTTCCTCAATTCTTCTGCCTTCGTTTACTGTCTAGTTCTGGTATGGTCTTCTAGCATTTATCTTAGTCACCATGGCCTAGCTCACCGTCAGGAGAAGGGAGTGAAGAACAGAATTATTTTAAAGCTACCTAGACCAGCGTTACCCTGAGCCTCCTGGTTGGATTTAAGACAACAATGTCATTTTAGCCATAGCTAGGAGCTCCTAGGATTGCAATCCAAACTTTAGTTTTCCTTTAGAACTTATATTTTTAGGTCTTTCATCTCCTCTTGATAGTTAAGGCATTAAAGAACTCTAGTTATCAGTTTAGACTACAGCAGGTATGTGGATCTAATGTCTTCTACAGGTGGTTGAAACTACATTAGAGAGCCCAGTTCTGATCTTAAATTGTCATCTGGATTCTGAGTTAGTTGGAAAAAAAAAACAGTAAAAGTTAGTAATATGTATTTCATGTCTCTGACATGTGTTTTCCATTATTTGATCTTCTGTGGTGCAGTGCATGTGTGTGTGTGCATTCATACACAACACACACACACACACACACCCCACAGTGACTGACTGTGCTTCCAAAAGGAAATGGCTGGTGTGGCGCCTTGAAATCTGAACTTGGTCACATGTGCTAAATGAAATGATTCCAAATACATTAACAGAATGTCTTTCTTCCATCTTCTACTTTCTGGAAAATAATTCAGTGTGAAACACTAGCTAACTTCTAGACATTCAAATTTAGTTGTATGAAGATAAATAATTTGAAAGCCATTGCATGGAGTCACAACTTGGAAAATTAATGTTAAGTTGCTATAGCAGCAGCCTTAAAGAAGAGGTTAGCTGGTACACAGCAGCAGCCAGCTGTTCTGCATCTCTGGTAAGGCCGAAAAGAAGGAAATTAGCTTCAGTTGTAATCAAAGAGACTTACAAGGGTTGTAAGGGGAAACATATCACCAATGAGAATGTTTTAGGCAGTGACTAACCTATTAAGGGACAGGGATATTTCCCCTCGGATTTACGATAGAAGAAATATATTATACAGTATAAAATGAATAGGTTATTAGATTTATCTAGTGGTTTCTTATTAAATAATTTCTATTTTTAATTTTTAAGAATCTAATAGGCTCTGTTTTCCAAAACTTTTTTTTTTTACAGTTCAGAGACTGTATAAAGTCTCTGAAGTGTGTGTATTAGATTCCAGTGAATACACCCCAGACTAGATGTCTCGAGCTGTCCCTCCTTTCTCTGTGACAAACCTTATGGCTCATTTTCCCCAAACACAACAGTGGAGTCTGAAGACCAAATGTCAAACTTTGGGTTTTCTTCCAAAATGCTTGCCATATCTAGTGTAGAAGTTCAAAGATAGGATAATGGGACAGGAAGAATTTTACTTTTAATCTGAGCTCTTTGTCACTAAAAAGTATTCAAATTTAAAGGTTACTATTTGGCTTTGTATGGTGATAATGGAAAGGTAGTATATGAGTAGGCTATCCTGGAAACACAGCTCCAGATGCACAGATGAAAATGCAAAATCAGACGCCACGTTGACTACTCAGCAGTCTTCCAAGTTCTCCGAGCTTCTGCTGTAGTGTCGTGGGTATTCAGCTGAGATTGAGAAATATTATCTGTTTATAATTCTCTCATCATTTCATTTACTACAACTTGGAAAATGACCACCCAGGAATACAAATGAGTAATTTGGTCCTGTCCCTGAAGTAAAAGGCTTTCATCCTCTTAGGAAGCAAGCGGGGAGTACAGTATGTATCTGAGTATTTCAAATTCATGCCAGTGGAGGCTACAGAGATGATTCGGGGCTAAGAGCACATGCTCCTTTTCCAGAGGACTGGAATTTGCTTTCCAGCACCCACATCAGGTGAAGCATTTATCTAATTATTCCTTATCAATAAAAACTCGGTAGTCAGATATCGGGGTAAGAACCTGAATGATCAGAGAAGCGGTGGAGAAGCAACCAGTGACCTCCTCACTCTTACCTTCCTCAATCAAAAAGAGAGTCTTTCTAAGTCCCTCCCTACTACTTCCCGTGTCTCTCTAAATGGTCTAGGTCCTCCAAAACCTCTATGACTAATTTTGGTCCTGCTAGTATCCCTCTGATTTAAAGTAAACTTTATTGACAGTCTAGAGTGTCAGAGTACGATCAAAATATTCCACAGCAGCCAGGTGGCTCACTATCACCAGAACTCCAACTCCAGGGGATCTAACCTTCATCTGGCGTGTGTGTGTGTGCGTGTGTGTGTGTGTGTGTGTGTGTGTGTGTGTGTGTGTGTGTGTTAGAAGCTGTACTGGTGGGGCTGGAGAAATAGCTCAGTGATTAAGAGCACAGGCTGCTCTTCCAGAGGTCCTGAGTTCAATTTCCAGCACCCACATGGCAGCTTATAACCATCTATAACCGTAATCCCTGATGACTTCTTCTGGTGTGCAGATGTATGTACAGGCAAAACACCCATATGCATGAATAAACAAATTTTTAGGAACTGTATGGGTAAAGGGACTAATCTCCCCCATGAAGGTCTCTTTACCATCCATATGGTTTGTTCCTTTGACAGTTCCCTCCATCGTTGAAGGTCAAAGTACGGGCTTAAATATTCTCCCCTGTGCTCTGCCCTACTCTAAACCCTCTGATCCAGTTGCTCTAAAATGTAATTCACTATGTGGAAAGCATACAAGACACAGTGTCTGCACACTGATGCCATGTGATGTTAGCTCTCAGTGATTCCAGCCCTTGTGTTTAAAACCATAAATAGCACTTTCAGTATTTTAGAAAAGAGTGTTGCAGTATTGGGTTTATTATGGCATTGCAAACATTCTTTGTTTTTGTTGTTCCTGTTCCCCCACCCCAACTCTCAAGTCACATGTATCTGTTACTCTTCGTCTCGTCTCTTCGCCCTAAGACCTTTTCCCACTTCCATGGTTCCCCTTCTAGTTTCATGACATGTACCCATTCCCCCCATACACACACACACACACACACACACACACACACACACACACACACACACATACACACACGTAATTAAATTCTAAGATTCATATACAAAAGAAAACATGCAATAATTTTTTGTGAATCTGACTTGTTTTACTTCACATAACAATTTGTAGTCTCATCCATTTTCCTGAACGTGTCATGATGTCACTTTTCTTCCTGACCAAGTAAGATTCCATTGTATATATGTACCATGTTTTTTTATCCATGTATCTACTGATGGGCGTCTTAGTTATTGTGAATACTTCAGCAGTAAGCTGTGGTAGGACCCAGAAACCTTTCTGAGGCATACCCAGGAGTGATATAGCTGGGTCCTATGATTCTGCCTTTGTGACAAGCCTCTGTATTGATTCCTATAGTGGATGTGCAGCCTATACTCCCCAGTCAGGAAAAGGGTTCTTCCTTCCTCCATCCTCACTAGCGTTTGTGTTGCTTTGTTGATCTTAGCCATTCTGACTGGAGTGAGATGGAATCCTTAAGTAGCTTTAATTTGCATTTTATTGGTGACTAGGGATGTTGAATACTTCTACAAATTCTTGTGGGGTCATTTGTGTCTCTTTTGAGAAGTTCTGTTCATTAGAGTGTTTGTTGACTGATTGGAATTTGGAGTGTTTAATTTTTACAGTTATTTTTATATGTTCTAGATACTAACCCTGTCTCAACTAAAGCTGGCAGAGTTGTTTTTTTTGGGGGGGGGGGTAATATGGGTGTTTTAACTTTTACAGTTTTTTTTATATATTCTAAATACTAACCCTGTCTGCAGTATAGCTGGCAATTTTTTTTAGGGGGAGGGTTAATGTGCTGATAGTTTTCTTTGCTGTGTAGAAACTTTTTATTTTTGCTTTGATTTAATAAAGTTTTCTTTTTTGAAATGTACAACCCTTCAGGAGCTACTTAGTAAAGGACTTATGAAGCTGGTTTCAAGGCTGAGCCCAAGTGGTTTACACCAGAAACACAAAGGGTGGAGATGCATAAAAACAGGTTCAATCAGTTATATACTTGCAAAAATAAAATTTTATAGATACACTATGTGTATGGTCTATATAGATACACATAGTATATCTTAGACTATATTTGGTAATATAGCCATTTTCATAATATTCTGCTAATCTATGAACATGGACAGTCTTTCTGTTGTCTAGTATATTTAGCTTCTTTCTTTGGTGCCTTAGAATTTTGATTGTAGAGTCCTTTTACCTTCTTGGTTAGACATAATTCTAGGAATTTTCTTACTGTTGGAATTGAGGCTATTTTGAATGGAATAATTGTTCTTAGTTTCTTGGTAAATTCGTTGATGTTGGTATATAAGGAAACTACTGATTTTAGCAGGTTGATTTTTGCATCCTGCTGCATTGCTGAAAACACAGATCTAAGGGTCTTGTTGGTCTTCGCTGTAGATTTTTTTATGTAGAGAATGGTGTCGCCTGAAGTAGGGTCAGTTGAGTCACTTTGCTGTTTATATCGTTTTTATTTCTTTCCTTATTACTCTAGCTAAGACTAAGCATTCTATTGAATGAGAGAAGAAAGAAAGCACCTGTATATCTTTCCAGATTTCAGAAAAAAAAAATGCTTTTTCTCTGTTTAACATAACATTGACCAAACGTTTGTATGGAATGTTCCTTCTGCTCCTACTTTCTTCAAGATTTTTTCGTGAAGGCACTAGAACTTTTGTCAGGTGCCTTTTCTGTATGTATTGAGATGTTTAATTCATTTCTGTCTTTTAAGTCTATTTGCATGTTGTGTTAAATGTATTGAGTTGCATATGTTGATCCAACTTTGCATCCCTGAAATGAGGTCATCTCTGTCCAGATGTATGATCTTCAGTGTGTTCCCTTTGCTCATTTGTCCTGGCTTATTCTTCTGGTTAGGTTTTGTTTGGAGTCTGCTTTACCAGCTCTACCAGCTGTTGGTATTTGCTGGGAAGGTTGATTTCATCCTTTGACTTTTAGTTTGTAGATAATTTGGCCAGTGAGTTGTGTTTCTCTTTCTCCATCTCTTTTAATAACATAATTTTTCACTGATTCTTTGTGAATTTCACATCATACACCCTGATCCTATTCATTTCCCAGTTCTTCCGTATCCACCTCCACCCTTGTAACCTCCCTGCCAAAACAAAATAAAAAAGTTAACATTAAAAAAACAACACAACAACAGAAACATCTTGCCAACCCCTCTGGGCGACGACCTGCTCCCCTGTCAGCCACAGCCTTCTCTCGCACCCATCACAGCTGTTGCTTCTCCATTTCTGCTGGGCATGTGCCTCTCTGCTCCTCCACCCTTTCTGTCCCGTTATCACATACTTCTCTCTCATAGCACCATTGGGAGCTGTCACGCAGTAGATCCTTTTGCCCAGACAGCTTTACTTGAAGATGTTCATTGCAATGAGTTATTGGTCTGGTTCAAGGCCTCAGGTTTCTGCTACACCATCAATACCCAACCCTCACTGAGACTTCTCTCAGATATCTAGCTATTGTCCTGAGCCGTGGAGATCTTGCAGCTATGGTTCCACTGGACCAATGGGGTAGATGTTGGGGTAAGTCAACTTGAAGCCCTGGATATAGGCCTGGGTGGTAGCTGAGTTGATCATCCCATCAGCTCTCCTGCGCCCATGCCACCGCTGGCGCGTCTCACTTCAGGCCATTCCTCACCACCGTCACATCTCCAGTTTCACATTTCTTCACAGCACACAAACACTCAACTTCTCTTTCTCTCCCATCTCTCCAGCACATACTTGCTCGTCATTGTGGTAGGACCCCAAATTATGTTTCTTGGAGAGAAGTAATAATGAAGTTTATATTTAATCCAATTGATCTGTATTATTTCAATGGTTAGTTGAGGTCATTGCTTTTAAGGTTATTAAAGAGAGGGGTTTGCTATTTTGGTTGTTCTGGTTGGTTGAGTTATTGGTAGTTATTTTCTTCCTCCCATTAGTATTAGAGATTTCCTGTGTTGGGCATCGTGAACTTCTTCTCGGCTCTCCTTTGTCTCATGGATAAGACTCTTTCTTCTTTCTTAGTGCACAGTATTCCTTTAAGTGTTTCTGCAATGCTGGCTTGGTTGTCGTTGATTGCCTTAGTATGTGGTTATCTGGAAATGTCAAAAAATAACTTGTTGGGTATCGTGTTCTTGCCTGGCTGTTCTTTATGATTAGGGCTTGAAGAACATCATTCCATGCTTTCTTGACTTTTAGGGTTGCCAACATGAAATCTGATGTTATTCTGATATGTCTCATTTGTGTGTGAATCAGCATTTTCCCTTGCAACTTTTTAATATTGTTTCTTAGCTTTGCACTTTTGACATCTGTAACAGTTAGTGTTGTCGATTGACAGAATCTAGAATAACCTGAGAGATGGGCCTTTGGCCGTGGCTATGGGAAGTTTCTTGATTGCTTTATTAGAGGTGTGATGACATACTCCCTCTGTTGGGTGGGGCTGTTCCCTGGATGGGATCCTGGACTGTGAAAATGGAGGGCAGGAGCTGCGCAGCGGTGTGCAGCGTGCGGTGTGCAGCGTGCGGTGTGCAGCGTGCATTCATCTCTGTCTGATGCTTGCCTGTGGATGCAATGTCACCAGCTGCCTCAGGCTTCTGCCATCCTGGCTTCCTCTCCATGGTGGATGTACCTTGAACTGCGAGGCAGAATAACTCTTTCTTTTTTAAGTTTCCCATGTCAGGGTATTTTATCACAACAACAGAAACACTAAGACATCTTAACTGCGATTGTATGTATCATGGAAAGATTGTCTGGTCATAGCTCTTTGGGGCTCAAAATGCTCGTGTATTTGGATGTCCATTTCCTTCTCTGGGCTTGGATTATTTTCTGCTGTGATTGTATTGAGTAAATAGCCTCCACTCTTAGGCTTTAATTACCTCCATCTGAAGCCATCCCAGTGTTCTTGGGAGTTTGGGTCATGCTCACTGTCTTCATCACTTGTGTCCCAGTAAGGTTTAGCAGCAGTAGTACTAGGGTACCTGTTGGGGAGCATGTAGTTTCTAGTGCTTTGGATTTGAAGGTATGAGAATGTAAGTAGTGACGTGGGGAGGAGGAGGCAGTACAGTAAGAATGAGAAACACAATGGGTGTCGAGGGCTGAGACGTAGTAGAGAAAACCCCATGGAGTGAGGAGTCCAGAAGCCTTTCCAGGGGAGGTGCAGGTCAACCACAGGTGAACAACTAAAGCACAGAATGTAAGTGATTCTTAAAATAAGGACTCCAGTGAAAAGGAAGGAAAGAGGGCTTTACCATGTCTTCCTTGTTGGGATGATGTAGTTTCTCCCTTCTCTTCAGCTGTCTGGTGTCTCAGTCTCCACAGGTGGAGGTAAGGGCACAGCTCTTACTGAACCACTGAAGACCCTTGGGGAACTAGACCTGAGGCAAGAACTAATAAACTCCCGTCCATGCTTGAAAGTGTAGGGATGGCTCCCACACTGTTGACTAACCCTTTGTCTGCTCTCCAGATAACGTGATCAATGGGCAGGACTATGAAGTGATGATGCAGATTGACTGCCAGGTGATGGACACCAGGATCCTCCACATCAAAAGCTCCTCCGTTCCTCCTTACCTCCGAGATCATCAGAGGAACCAAACCAACACCTTCTTTGGTCCCCCTCCCACAGCCACAGAGACGACCCACGTGGTCAGCACCATTCCTGAGTCGTTACAGTAGTTCCCCGAGCTGCACTGGAAAGAAAGCAGTGGAGTGAAGAGCCGGTGAGGAGTGCTGCTCTCTGCCCCATGGCAAGTGGAGAACTGCCCCATGCCGTGACTCAGGGAAAGAGACAAAGAACAAGAAGCTGCTCTGCTTTTCACCGTCTGCCCACTGTGTGGACCGTGCTAGCGAGAGAGAGCAGTCCTCTCGGCGGGGCAGCCCTGTCGCAGAGTCGCTGGTGTCGGTTATTCTCCTCTGTTTTTCCGCACTGCTTTTCCTGCTGGATGTGTTTGTTCTTAGTCATCTTCCTTCAGGTGCGACCCACCTCCTCTATTGTCCACTGCACTTCCTTGCACAGTAAAGCAATTTTTGCTTTAGAACACATGCTCATGTGGTTTCCACCAATTGGCTTTCTCTCTCCTTCAATTCAAATTCATTCTGAATATTACACTTGAGAACACACATTTCAAAAAGCTAAACAGCCAAAAACATCCCACAAAGAGTCAAAACAGTTTGGAATTTGGGGTAAAAGGATTGTCCCCGGTTGGTAAAGTTTATTTTTACTTGTGATTTGTGGTTCAGCCATGAACAGATAACTGTTATGGGGTCAGAGAGTGAGCCACACGCTGGAAGAAGGCAAGGGAAGGCCAGTTGTGGAGCACAGGAAGAGGCAGTGAGTCCGTGTACACTTGTGTCTGAGCACTGGGAGCTGAGATGGGCAGTGTAGGTTTGGAGCCACAGCTCCCTTTCTCTCCTGGGGTGCTGCGGATCCTGAGGACCTCAGGGCAAGTGCTTCCTTTCATTGTGAATCCTCAGCCTAGGACACACTCCTGTGAAACCAGACTCTTGGAGGTGACTTCAGATTTAAGCTAGACTAGAGAGTTTTCCCCTAAGCATTGACTATGCACACAGCTAGCATGGATTCCCACTGAGAGGCTGTGCCATAGTGTGGCAAAAATTTGCAAAGAAGGAAGGAAGGAAAGAAGGAAAAAATCTGTTCCTGGGCATATGCCTTTAATGTTAGCACTGGCCTGGTCTACATATTGAGTTCCAGGACAGCCAAAGCTATATAGAGAGACCATCTCAAAACAATAAAATAAAATGAAAATCAAAAGTTATGTTCACATACATTTTATTGTATTTTGCCTACTTCCCTTACCATAGCAAGCAGCTAAATTCATATTGTGCTGTACATTGTACACTGGTAAATTCTCAGAAATGGGTGCCGGGACTTCATTCTTCCTTGTGTGCTGCCGTCCTTCTGAAGAGAGAACTCCTTCAGAGCTTTGGATAGAATTTTCTCAGTTGGCTTGCAAGCCTTTGTCAGGTGTTTCCTTTCCAGTCTACACAACCCTCAAGGGTTGTATGCAATCTGCTTGTTTTCTGCCTGTGACCCCATGATGCCTGGTCCCTCACCAACAGCCATTTTCTGGACATTATTGCTGTCCCCCAAGCTACTGAGATGATCTTGAGGCAGGGCCACTCTGCTGTTTTCCCTGGGAATCTGGGGTGTCAGTCGTGCAGCTGCCTCCTTTTGCTACAGTGCAGACTGTTGGGATTCAGTGCCACCGTTCATCGTCACGGGCTCTTGGGTGAATTTCAGCCGCACATGTTTTCCCTGGGAACTGGTCTTCTAATGGGTACCAAGGAATAGATAGCAAACACATGGAATACTTTTAGGGGTAGCCATTTGTGAGGGAGGTGGGATACCCTGTGACCCTGTTCTTTCCTGCATATGAAGTAGCCCAAAGAGAGGCTGTGGCTGTAGGCAGCGGCAGCATCGTCATTCCCCCTGCTGACCTGCTGGAAGTCACCAATAATGTCTAAAGTGATTCCAGTGGTACCTCTCCCTCCCGCTGGAGCACACAAGAAGAAGCCATCTGGGGGCCTCTTCCCTTTTGCATCTTTGCTCTGTTGTGTTCATTCTACCAGTTCCTCAGACCAAAGGCTCAGTAGTGTCACATTTGCTAAAGCTGATGCCTCTCCGACAAGTGACATTGGGGATGCTGGTTGGGAGGAAGGCACAGCCAAAGAGCAGGCAGACATACAGCACAGGCCAAGGAGCCAAGGAGCTGGGAAGGGCTGTCCAAAAGTACTCTGGAGCCTTGGAGCCTTGCCCTCTCTGCCCTCACTAGCCCTCCAGGTCTTGTCCTTCCCACCCCTAAGTCCATCCTGAGGGATGAGAAATGTGGTCCTCCTCAGGGTAGTTTCAGGAAACAAGGGAAAGGCACTTGGCAGATACGCAGACATAGCCTGCTGTTTAAATTGCTGAAAGAGCTATCATCTGTGAATGTAGTAGTTTTTATCTTAACGTTTGTGTGCTAGCTCGGGGCCATTGGAAGGGGAAGCTGCTGTACTGGGATCAGTTGAGCAGACATTCAGGTTTTATCTTTTATTTTGATGAGATTGCCTTTTGGGGTTTATAGTCTGGAAATATAGGGGCTATATGTGTACATAATATATATATTTTTTTAACTTATTAAGTTTTGAAATGTGATTTTGCAAGATTATGAAAAATTAAGTAAATTTGAGCTAGAGAACTGGCTCAGTGGTTAACAGCACTTACTGTTCTTCCAGAAGACCCTGGTTCAGTTGACAGGTCACAGCCATCTGTAACTCAGTTCCAGGGGGATCGTATACCTTTCCCTAACTTCTGTAGGCACCAGTCACACACATGGTGCACACATACATGTGCAGGCAAAACACTGATACACATAAAAAATAAAAATAAATCTGCTTTTTAAATTAGTTCCATTCCCAGAGGAAGTCATCCACCTGTTACTAGATGATTCCTTGCCCTGGACCGTTGGCACTGAGATGCTGGGAAGTGATGACGGGAACTGACAGGGTCCTTCATGTGTTTGCAAGTCCCCGGTTCTGAAATTCAGCAGCAGTAAGTGGATGTGTCCTGTTAACTGCTGGGTCAGAACTGCTTCTCTCTGGGGTTAGCTAGAGAACAGCTCCCTTAGAGTGGAACGTAAGCCTGCTTTCAGTTAGGAGACAATGAGAAAGGTGCTTGGGGACAGATGTCATTCTTGTCACGCATGGAGTACAGCAGCTTCACCTTAGACCACTGGCTAGAGTTTGCGTTTTTTAAAATCCGGAGTCCCATGGTTATAAGTTCATAGCAACCTTCTAATTTCTTCCTTATGAAGTTGCAGCACAAAGTTGGACCCTTTTTGCCTTTCCTATTAGCAAGAAGTAGACACTGGACTGGCAAGATGGCTGAGTTGTGGAGAGTCCTTGCTGCTTTTCCAGAGTACCCAAGTTCCATTCCCAACACCCACAGCACAGCTCCTGCGGACAGCTGCCTGTAATTCCAGCTCCAGAGGATCCAGTGCCCTCTTCTGGCCTCCATAGGCATCTGCACATACGTGGTACTCACACACACACACACAGACACATAAATAAAAGCAGTAATAATAAAGAAGCAGACAAGGATGTACTTGAAAGTGATAACATCATGCGATTCTTTCCTAAAATTTCCCAAAAAGCTGTTACTTAAAAACAGAGAAGGAACTGGTATTCAAACTGACTTTTCTCTGATCTTTAGAGAGACACTGTCCTGTCAGTCTTGCTGGCCCAAATCTCTGTCCTGGACAAATATTCCCCAGTAGTCACCTTAGCGGGACGCTCTTGGACATGGCTGCCACGACTAGAGCATTTGACAAGGGAGAACTCCCGCAGTTTCACAAATGTAAGACTATTTCGGTCTTGTCATTTTACTCTGAAATCTGACAGAAATGTACTACAGGGACGAACCCGGGGACTGTGTTTGACCTCCTCCCCTGCTGAAAGCTTCCAGTCCAGCTTCTGCTTCAGTGGCCTATGAGAAGCAGTCACTTGAACTCCTTTGACCTAGAGAGCCAGGGTCTGATCCCATGCCCTCCCCTTTCGTCTGAACTCATGGAGGTGCCCACCTGTGAAGGCATTCTTCCCACCTCGGCCCGAGGGGCTGACTGCTTCCTTCAGCAGGTGCATAGATAGACCTGAATGTCCAAGTGAGACACTCATACGGCAGCTCTGTCAGAGGGACCCACCCCCACGCACGCTGCATCTCTCCACGATTGATAGACACTTCCTGCCACCTACAGACCCCATCTTCTGACCCACATGTTCTTTTCATCAGTTTAACTTATGTAAGTAATGATTTTTTTCCTGCTAATATGAATATACTGTGTCATAATTTTAACAGAAAAAAAAACGTAGAGCACAGAAGAAACATAATGGAATGAAGACATTGTAATTTCCACCCTAATAGCACTTGGAGGAGGCATTCCTCCCCAGCCCCCACTACGGGAATCACGGGTGATTTTTTAAATAACTTCTGGACTACCTATGTGATATCACCAGAGTCCAAAGGAACTATGCACATAGAAGAAATACAGTTTTCTCCTGCCTAAGAAAATTCTATTAGTATTCTATTAGCTTATATTTTTAATAACTAAGCTTAAAACATAGTTTATTTTGGATATTACTAGAACCTTCAGCAATATCTGTCAGGTACACATCTAATCTATGAAAAAAGGAATGATAAACCTGTGCGATTAGGAAACTTTTATGTCATAGCTAGCCAGTGTCACAGAATGACCCTGTGTTCCACTGACTTTAAGCATTGCAGACTTAGTGCATGAAAAGACTTAACTTATATTGGGTTTAAGAATAAATAAGTCACTTGTCAAGATCAGCAAATACCACACTGGTGTGGTTTTTGTCCTCAGTTAACTGATTATAGTTAAGTAAACCAGGAAATGTGGCGTATTGCCCAGTATGCTAATCCCAGACTGAACTAGTAGATTGACTTCATGGCAAGTGTGTATCGATTGAACTATCTTAATTATCCACTCTGGTTTCTGAGTAGTTGCCAGGATTCAGGAGATGTTGAAAGCTATGAAACACTATTGGTCTTTGAGATTCTAGATTTTCCCCCTCCTCATGGTAATAAGGCTCAGCTAAAGCCAGTAGAACAATATCCATGATCATTTAAAGATGTTGGAAGATGGGTATGTAGCTCAGATGAAAGAGTGCTTTCCTAGAATGCCTGAAGCCATGAGTTCCTTCACCAGTACCAGGCATGGTGGAGTATGCTTAGAGTCCTAGCCCTTGGGAGGTGGAGGTGGGAAGATCAGGAGTTTAGGGTCAGCCTGGGCTACGTGAGAACCTGTCTCATCATGTGTTTAAGAAATGTGGGAAAGATATATTGTTCTCTCCTTTAATAATTATGTCCGTTTACAATAAATAATGGCAACAGACTATTTCAGACTCTCAAATAAGTCTTTATAATGCAATACCTGTTCTTTCTCTAAGATCCAAATAAAGAGTTTTAAAACTTGGTTTGTCTGTCTGTAGAAAGACAAAACAAATGAATTTCAATATTAGGGGTTAGTAATGGGAAGGGAAGCCTAAAGAGGTTTTGTGGTTTGTGTGTGTTGAAATGAAACACCAAACTCCTTTCTACTGTTTTCCCAGGATGGGCCAAGTAAAATTTTCCTTCATTGTGTCCAGACATTTAACTACAATCACATCTAGGAGTAGAATCATCTAAAGTCTGTACCTTAACATCCGCATCATCAGGATTACCTAATTACAGATCCGGTCTCTACCAAAAGCCCTTCCCCAGTTTGGGATGTCAGTGCCACCGTGAATGAAGCTAGTCTCTGTGGACTGACAGCAGTTTAGCGCAAGCATTGACTTCAGACTCTTCATTGAAAACAGACTCAGCCAGCTTTAGAATCTTGAAAGACAGTTGCAAATGTCACTTGGTTGCATAGTACATGGTATCTTGAATAGAGGACTCTTCTGTTGTGACGCTGCAATTTCTCTGATTATTCCTCTTCAGATAGAGACTCAGATCCAGTGTTTTGCTTACCACAAAATCTACCGCATGTTTCATTGCATCACGTTCATGTGATATGATCAGTACAAACACTAGAAGAGAATCCTTCCTTAGTTCAGTTAATGGTAATAGCTGTTGCTTATTGAAGGTGTGAGACTTTCTGCCAGACATTGTGATAGGCATTATAGTTAAGCTTTAAAACGGTCAGTCGTCTGGAGAGATGGCTCAGTGGTTAAGAGCACTCTCTCTTCTTCCAGAAGGCTGGGGTTCTTTTCCCAGCATCGACATGGCAAATCACAAGTGTTTCCAATTTCAGTTCCAGGGAATCCAAGGCACATATATACACATACATGCAGGGAAAATATATATACTTAAATAAAAATAAATGCCAAAGAATTTTTAAAAGGTATCAGCTTATATAGACATCACTATTCACACACATCACAGATGAAGGAACAGAAGGGGTTAACGGGCTCAGGATCTCACGACTAGTACATTTCGTGAAGCTGCACGTTTGACATTAAGCCTGGTGATTATAAAGTCGCAGCCTTCTACATTGCCAGTCCCCCTTAGAGGCCATAAAGGATGACAACAGTGACAAAGCTGAGAGAAGCCAAGCGATACATGTGCAGACAGGGTGCTGAGGCTTATTCAGGAAAGGGGAACATCAACTCAAAGGCAAGGGTCCAGTGGTGCTGAGGAGATTGCCATGAGTGACTCCCTTAGAAGACACATACTCAGTGCTGACTGCGTGAAGGGCAGCTGCTGCTCTGCCTTCCCTGGACGTTGGCCTTTGTGGTCTCCATCTGTATGAGTTACATAGTGGGACACGACGTGCGACCCTATTCCCAGGGTGCATCCACTGCCTGCTCTTCTGATCACATTTCCCTGCTTGAAGAGTTCACCTTGCAGAATTATCTCCTGGTGAGGGTGTTGGACCATGAGATAGTGAGAGATTACCAATCAAGCAATACATTGGTTCAGCACCGAAGGATCTGTCTTACTGTAAGTACAACATAGTGTAGTAATAAATGGGCCATTTTATAACATTGACTGCTTGTAAGACTCCTGAAACCTGTACTCTCTTAAAGGAAGAACCTTGTAAGACCAATTTTAAAAAGTGTGTCTCCAGTTGTTTACAGAAATAACCCATGATTCTATAAACAGTGAACTAGGTATTCAGGAAGGACTCCGAGCCTTGGACTCCATCTCCGACTTCCATTTCCAGGTGCCCAGCCTGGCTTCTCAAGTCTCTGTGGCCATCTCCACTGTCTGAGCACCAGGAGAGCTGGTGGGGATGCTTGGACTGCTTCCTCACAGACAGCAGACAGTGGGGTAGAAGACATGGTCCTGGAATGTGAACCTTTAACCACAGACTCTAAGGGCTGCACCAGGCTCGAGCATCTTGCACTGGGCTGTGGGAAACTGCAGAGAGACTAGACAATACTCTTTAAACATTGTCTCTTCCCTGGTTCCATGTGGTCACCCTCCGTTCCCACAGAAGAAAAAACAACTTCCAAGAGTTGCTGGTCAGCCTAAAAGAATAAAGTTAGAGAACAAGTTGATCCCAGGAGAGATCTGGGAGTGGGAGGCTCACTGACCAGGGTCTTACCATAGCCACAGAGTTCACTCCTTCATTTGACTACTGATCCCAGGATATAAATGGTGTGTTTACCACATTTCCTCTGCTTTCAAGTTGCTGGAATTCCCCTCCGCTAAGCAACATTTTTCTCATCAGATCAGCACATTGCCCTGATGAGTCTGGCAGTCTCTTAGAAGACAAAATCCACCAGCCCCCGTACCACCAGCTAGGCCCTTCCCATCAAGCCATTAGCGGGAAGGAACTGGAAATTCATCTTCAACAGCTTAGGCAGGGAGGAGGCTGAAGCATTGAGACTTTTGTTGTAAATGACTCTGTGGGGCACCATGCCTGTGAGCTCCTCTAGAGGCACATTGCAGCTGGCAGCACACGGGGACTAATTTCTGTCCCCAGGAGTTATAATCTGGTTCAGGCCAGGAGAACAGAAGCAACCCAGAAGGAGAATTGAACTCACAGAAATTAGAGGTTTTTTCCTTCCCAACACCTCTGAAGTAGGTGTTTGTTAGATACCCATAATTCCTGTAAGACAGTGATGTTCAGATAGGCAGGAACCCTGTCACGATCTCAGCCATTGTATTAGGTCCAGGACTGCTGTGTGGGCAGCGTGCTCTGAACAAAGGATTTGGGGCATGCTAAGCTAGTATTTTGAATTGTGTTGTTGTGTCTTTACAGAGCCAAAACATACATTGTCTTTCCAGAAGAATATGCCATCAACTGGCATTTGCCACATGTGTCTACATATCACCACATGTGTCTACATACCACCACATGTGTCTGCATGCCACCACATGTGTCTACATGCCACCACATGCTAATAGTCACAGAGCACTAACAGTGAGTGCGGAGTGCATGGGGTTCAGCAGGGACTTGGGGCTGGCAGAGGAAGGGCCCAGCCTTCCCTCAACAGATGGGCCGTTCTTCGCTTTCCCTTCTGCTTCTCATTTTCTCCTCCTGCCTTTTCCCTCTGCCTTCTGTCTGGCAGGTTAGAAGTTGCTCTGCAGTTACAGCTCCTGAGAACTTTCTAGAAAGGCAACTCCTAGGATCCCAAGCCAAACCTACTCAGTCAGACCGTTGGTGGTTTGAATGAAAATAGCCCCCCCCCACACTCATATGTTTGAATACTTGGTCCCCAGATGGTGAAACTTTGGGGGAAGGATTAGGAGGTGTGGCATTGTTTGAGGAAGTGTGTCACTGGAAGAGGCTTTGTTGGAGGAAGTATGTCACTGTGGTTGGGCTTTGAGGCTACAAAAGCCCATGATGCCATTCCCAGGTAGTTCTCTCTACCTCATGGTTGTGTCTCAACTGCTCCGGTGCTGGGTCTGCCTGCCTGCTGTAACACGCCCCTCCATGAGGGTCATGGACTCTAAACCCTCTGAAGCCATAAACCCCAAATTAAACACTGCCTTATCACAGCAATAGAAAAGTAACCAAGACAGAGCCTGAGGCTGGCTAGGCCCAGTAATCTGTTTAAGCAGGCCCCTAGAAGGATCCACATAGGTGTCTGAGAGCTCTCTATGAAGATGCCTGTCCAAGCATCTGAAGCTAAGGACATCCAGGCTCTGCCACTGGTACCCCAACTGTAGCACCCATCTCTTCTTGTGACTGCCACTTTGAAAGTGGACAGTGATCATTGTGAACATTCGGTTTCCCATTCTTTGTTGGATTACATGTCTCCTCTCCTGCTGCCCCAGGTGGCTGCATTCCCCTCTGAAATGACTGACAGGCGCCAGGACCAGGTCCTTCACCAGGTGCACAGGCTCAGCCAAGTCAGCACGCATCCAGGGCTCAGGGGCTGCATCCCGAAAGGGGACACCCTGTCTCCTGGCTCTCCTCTGGAGCCATGACTCCCAGACATAGGCCTTTTGAGGCACCTTGCTCAAAATCACACCCTCTGCTGAGGAAGAAGGATGCCTTTCGGACTGGTGATCGGCCCTCCCTAGACACAGGCTGGGAGAGCTCAGGTGTACCTGGAAGGGGTCCTGTGCCCTCCTCTCTCCAACTCTGTAGAGTCTGTCCAGTCGGCTGCAGGCTCTACTTCCTTCAGCACAGATCTCCACATGTTGGCAGTTCCCCCAATCTTTGCTGTTGGTTGGAATCACGGAGAGTCTGCTGGAGGCTGGCTCCCACACCCAGACATTCTGACTTCATTGTCGTGAGGTGTGAGTACAGGAATGTTACATTTCCCTAGGTGATTCTAATATAGATGTAGAAGAGGCTGGGAAGCAATGAGATGTCTTTTGAGGCCTACATCCGTTGTTTCTGAAGCAACACATTGCAAGACACTGAGGGGAGAGCAGGGTTCCAGGGACCCACAGAGAAGCTGTGTTTAAACAATCAGAGTCAAGACTGAGCAAACACTCGTAAAGAACGGAGAGAGTAAGTAGGGCGGCTGGCTATTGGATTCTCTTGTGGAGATGACGTCAGACATTCCTCGGTGATGTTAGAATGGGAAACATGAAAATAACCATGGCTGCAAATGGAACTTTCGGTGAAATGGCATGTTCTTGGAAGGAGAGGAAACAGGACCAGGAGAAGGAGAAAAGAAAGAGGGCAGAGTGGGGGCAGGGAGTCTCAGGAGAGAGAGAGAGAGAGAGAGAGAGGGAGAGAGAGAGACAGAGACAGAGACAGAGAGAGAGAGAGACAGAGAGAGAGAGAGAGAGAGAGAGAGAGAGAGAGAGAGAGAGAGAGGAGAAGGAAAGTGAGATTCTGCTCCCAGGTCCACACAGGCGGGAAGAGAGCTTGGGTTGGTATGAGGGACAGGTGAAAGAGGACAGCCGCTCACCCAGGAGGAGCCTGAAGCAACACAAGGACAGATAAACTAAGAGAAAGTAGAGCAATCCACTTCTTTTGTTGGGTCACATGGCCTCCTGCTGTCCCAGGTGGCTGCCTTCCCAACCGAAGTGACAGGAGTCAGGACTAGGTCCTTCACCAGGTGCAAGGCTCAGCCAAGTCAGCAAGCATCCAGGGCTTGGGGTCTGAATCCAGGAAGGAGACACCCTGACGACATGCTCTCCTCCAGATGTGGCTCCTGAGACGTTCTGCTTGAAATCGCACTCAGAGAGAAACATCAAGCATGGTAGGTGACCAAACCCTCCAAGCCTTGGACTCCAGGGAGTTGGAAGGCTTCCTGGGAGTTGGAAGGCTTTCTGGGGGGTTGGAGGCTTAGGCTTCTGGTCAGATTGGTTCTCCAGAGAAAAAGAGCCAGCAATGCCTTCATTCCCTTCCCTCCTCCTCCTGCCCCTGGGAGAGGACTCCATGTCTTGAGTCGGGAGGCCAAACCCTCCCTCTTGGAACTCTCTTGGGGAGAGAGTAGCCTAGGAATGGCGCCTAAGGATCAGACAGGTCAGCTTCAACCTCGGCTCCCATGTATGTTTATTGGGGTGCAGAAAGTCAGCTCAAACTCAACCTTGGCACCTGTCTGCTTCTTATATCACACCCTAGTGACTTCTCTTGGGAGACCCATCCAAAAATTGAGTCAGAGGGGAAAAAAAAAGAAAAGCAAAATCTTAAAACCAAAAAAAGTTATGTGAACTCTTAAATTCTTGGAGCAAAGATTTTACAATGACTGTGTGCAGCATCAAGAGACTTTCTCATCATGGGATGTGCGTATAACCCACCATCTGTGACAAGCCCCTGCAAAATAGAAAGGCCAACTGTGTCACATAGGGGTTGGAAGAAGGCTCTGACTTCCAGTGTGCCTCGGCACAGGCAGGGAGGTCCCACCTTCACCAGTGAGACTAGCTGGCGCGAGGCAAGATACAGGCATGACACAAACACCCCACCCAGTTCTGCCCCCACCGTTTGAAGTTGTTTCCCTGGCAGGCTCAGGAGAGACACTCAGGGAAGCCCAGCATCAAATGTCTCAAGTATCTGCCAGCCAGTGTTAATCCTCTTGGGTATGGTAGTCCCTCAGCGCTATTGCTCAGGCCGCACCCAGCTGCTGGCCTGGCTTGGGAGCTACTTTGGGATGCTCTTGAGATTCACATTACAAGTCTTTGAGGCTTGTCGCCAGGAGCTGCCTTGGGGGCCGCTGTATTCCAGTCAGCAGTTTTCTATGGGAGAGAGGTTCAGCTCTCCAGCTTTCTCTGCAGCCTCCTATCCATCTTGACCACTGGCTCGGGTGTCACAGACACAAAGGTCGACTGCCTTCCTCAGAGGTCAAAAGGCAGCAAGGCCCGGGAGCCATAAGCAGTCACTTGCTCTAAGATTTTAAGAGAGAAGACAGGAATAGGGGCCATGGCCCCTCCGAGTCAAGACTGTGTCTCCCGCAGAGCCACGGAGGGTGGGATGGTCTGTCCTGCAGGAATGCTGTGACCGAAAGGCCATCCCTGTGAAGGCCCTTTCTGTTCTGAAAGTGCATCATGGAAGAAAGCAGCCCCTCCACAACAGAAGCGGCCATTGTGAGGTGGAGGGGTCAGCATGGCGCTAGGGTGTGTGGAGGCAGACAGGAATTCCTCAGTCAGTAATGAGGGCTAGAAGGGTGGAATAAGCCCGGTGGGTATCAGTGGCTTCTGAGAGGGTGGAGCTACTCAAAGGGTAATGGTGTGGTCATCAGCCCCAGGGTCTGAATCAGTGGATTCAGTCCCTGGGATCCTTATAGGGAAGGAGAGAAGTGACACCCACAAGTTGTCCTCTGACCTCCACATGTGTGTATTATAGCACACACATAGTATAGTGCGTGTGTCCACAAATAAATGAATAAGTTTTTTTTTTTTAAATGTAAAGGTCCTATTGTCTGACCAGAATCAGAACTTTCTGGTGGCCACCAGCACAGTCCTTGCTGAGCTCTGACAAGAAATGTTTTCCAGAAACAACCAGGCTAAGGAGTAAATGGAATGAGAGGCCTTGAAGTGTCCTGATACAGTGTATGTTAAGACAGGTGAACAGGTTTGGGGGCAGGGACGGTCACAAGGAAGACAGGGGTCTTCCTGTGGGAGGGTGGTTTGGATGTGACCTCAAGGAAATGGGAAAATTCAGTCCGTGTCGACTGGGAAAGACGGCTGAGCAAGCTTTCTCAGGAACCAGGGGAGCCTCAATGGCAAAGGCCCGTAGTGCCCAGGGAAGAGTCAAACGGCTAATAGATATGGCCTTACATCCAGTCTGTCGTCTCAGTGCGAAAACTGGTCTTGAACAATCTTAAAGGGTTCCGGTGACTCCTTGAACCTAGATCTGTTTCCAGAGTTATGCGCAAGGGTCCTAGAGGGTGCTGCCTAGGCATCTGCTTGGAAAAGACCTTTCAAAGACACAGAACACTGCTATGGTAGCTATTCTTGGTCATCAACTTGACTGCATCTGAAATTAACTAAACACCAAATCGCTGGGCACACATGTGAGGGATTTTTTTTATTATTAATTAAATCATTTGAAGAGGAGAGACCCATTTCTAATCCAGATCTTTGGAGGTGGGAAGATTCACTTTTAATCTGGGCTATACCTTTTGAGGGCAGCCTATATGAGGACATGGAAGAAAAAAGCGCTCTCTCTCTCTCTCTCTCTCTCTCTCTCTCTCTCTCTCTCTCTCTCTCTCTCTCTCCAGCTTGCTCGTCTTCTCTCATTCTTAACAATAGGAGTGCATTACTTCTCTGGCATTAGAGCCTACTTCTTCGGGATTTCAGTGTATACTGGAGACTAGCTGAGACACCGAGCCTCGTGAACTGAACAACTATTGGATTCTGGGCCCTTTCATTGGGAAACAGCCATTGTGGATTAGCTGAACCACAGCCACCGAACAAATCCCCCATTCCATAAGTTATGTACCTCTAGGGAACCCCACCCCAGACAACTGCTTTTCACCAGTGGTCCACACACGCCTCAGGTTATTGAGCTCCATGGCCCTGGGGGGCAGGAATCCTTATCCATCTGGGCCCAAGAAGGCTTTGAGGGTGCTTTCCGCGACTTTTAAACTGAAGGAAAAGGCCAGAACTAACAAGTCAATAGAGTTCATATTTACTGAGCTCTTCGGTGATCCCAAAGGATTTCTCCTAGCCATGGCTAACTAGACAAGGGGTGGACATGGTCAGTCCATGGGCTGCGCATGAACACAGGTGCTGGACCAATCAGGGGGTTTGAGCTAGACCAGGAGCACAGCTGTGGGCACTCGCGCCGAGAGAACCGGAAGAGACTCCTTCTTCTGCCGTGTGGAACCACGTGCAACAGCTGCGGGCAGGAACGCCAGTGAGAGCCCTCAGGGCTGCCTGCTGTAGCCTTCTGACTGCTGCCTTCGGTTTGCGTGGGGCAGAGTGGGTGGGGAGCTGCCCTCTGCAACCAGGATCCATGTGATGTGCACCCCGCCCCCAGGTCTCTCCAGGCTCCCAGGCAGAATGCCAACTCATCAGAGGTCAGAGGGTGGAGCTGAGGTTCTCCGGAGGGCAGCAGGCAGATCTAGTGTCTTTCTCTACAACCTCAGCCTTGCTTCAGTCAAGAGCTGGTTGCCACGGGACTCTGGGAAGTTCACCAGAGTTCTCCAGGGCAGCAGGCAGATCTAGTGTTTTCTCTACAACCTCAGCCTTGCTTCAATCAAGAGCTGGTTGCCACGGGACTCTGGGAAGTTCACCAGAGTTCTCCAGCCCATTCTTGGCTCCCGTGGCTGTTGGCCACTCTCTAACTCCCCTAGGCACTGCCAGATTTTCCTTGGTGCTCCCAGGCCAGACCATCTCCTCCAGAGAGAGAGCTCAGCTGAGGTCACTTGGAAAGTAACCCCGGAGTGGAGCCCTGCCCCACATTGCCTTAGCCAACCAGCCTTTGTTCTTGAGTTCTTTCCCGCTCACTCTCATTGTCTTGGCTGTGTCACAGTCGGTCACACTGTGGTCCCCACACAGGAGTACTATGCAGCAGAGTTTGATATAGCTTGTTTACATTCAGTGACTCTGGGAAATCACCACACATTGAGCACCGTGTGGACACCGTGCCACGACATCTTTGTAACCACTGGTTTCCAGACTTCCAATGGGAAACCCTCAGCAGAGACAAGCTTCATCCTACAGCCTCATACATTCCTGAAGAGCCATGGATAATCTGCTCAGTTATGTTCTGACTTACTCCAGAAACAGATGCACATGTATGCATATGCAAATGTACACGCGCACACACATCCTCCAACACGGCAACCTAGAAAGAAAAGTAACATTGAAAACATATAATAGACCTGGTAGAGAGGCAAGGTCGGTGTGGATAAAAAATCCCACAGTTTCCAATGGGGCTTCAGTTTTCCAGAAGCTAATATGGAAAGAGAACTCGGTATGACATGAACTTTGGAAAATTGAGGCGGACTTTGAATGTATTAGTGGAGGCTGCTATTAAATACAATGTTTATAGTGGACATCTGGTTTTGTTTTGTTTGTTTTGTTTTTTTCTGCTCAGCAGCCCTTCCTAGAGAAGCTGCTCCTTCCTAACTTGCACGATGAAGGTGGGGCTGTCAGTCAGAACCCACCCTTAGTGTGAGGCAGGGCAGGCATTCAAACCTATAATCAGACACTCTCGTGGAAATCTGATTTTTTGATAGTCCTGGGGAGCTGTAGGTGTCTGAATCAGAGTCTGCTGTGAAGGCACCATCTTCAGGAGACAAGTCACAGAGTTCTGCTGTCCAGAGTTGCCCCATCTGTCTTTCCCATGATCTGATTTTCCACATTTGCCTCCGAGACTATGAACTTCTCAGGATTTTTCCAATACATTCCTTTTGGCTTAAGACAGCAAGAAACTATTTTTGTGGCTTGTAACCAAGGACTTCTAAAGATACGAGGCTAATAAAAGTCTGTGTAGAATATGAGAATGCCCTCAAAAAGCAAATGATTGGTTCTGTGCTGGCTTCTTAGAAAGTCACAGCCCCAGACCTTTATGGGTTCCCATTTGCGATTTCACAAGAGTTTTGGGGGAGCTGTTAATGAAGTATATAGGGAGGAGGATCCAGTGTTGGAGTACTTATGAGAAGCCGGAGAAAACTGTGGTCAGGAGAACTAAGTTCATCTCCAAATTACCCAGGAAACAGTCTTCAGAAAATAAAACTAATACTAATACTGGTATATAGTATTATATATATACCAGTATATATTATACCATTATATATATACACAGTATATAGTATACTGTGAAACCCCACGTGGCCTCATTTCCTGCGTGTCTCTTTACTAGCTGGACTACAGGATATGGTACTATTTCTCTGGACTTCCTGAAGAAGCAGCTGATCACCCTCAGGCCTTGACAGTGAGGGGTGAATGCTGTAGTTTCTGGAGTAGAGACTGTGGCCTCCTATAGGGATCCCCCTCTCTGTGTATCCAGAGTCTGCCCTCCTTGAACCTCAGTTTTCCTAATTCTCAACATGGCCACACTATCGTCTGCCTGACCCGTGGAGCATTGATGAAAAGCCTGAACTCTTGCTGCAGGAAGCCCCGTGTCTTCAGTCAGGGTCCACTTAGTGGCATCTCGAATTTGACTTTGCGTATTGCGTGGTCTAAATCAGCTCCTCATTTGGGCAACAGATCTCTCATGTACAGGCGTTATAAGTTAGACCCGGTGCTGAGAAGAGCCACTTCTCAGTCTGAATGAGAGAATCACCCTTGCAGGGACTACCTGTTGCTAAATGTGATGGAAGAAGGCAAGCACAGTCATTGCTGGGCTCATACTTAGGACGATCTTTTCTGTGCCTGGGGGAGTGGACATGACTTCACTTGGATAAGACGTTACAGACAGCCCGAGCGTCAAGGAAGACAAGGCCGCAGGGGCTGCGAAAGTGTCCTGACTACAGGGAACTGGGCAAGTATCCTAGGATACGAAGATGAGTTTCAACCAGGCCTGCCTCACATTCCAGAGGATAGATCCCCAAGCTTGAGCCAATCCACGGCCAGGACTCAGCAGGGAGTGGTCCAGAAACTTTTGAACTCTTGACTGACTTTAAGATCATAATAGCATTCAGCGTTGAAGGGAGGTTTTAAGAGAATGTTTGAAGGATTCCTTTGGAAATAGCTTTGCTGGGTCCTGCTGTCTTTCTGGGTTGGGTATGCCTCCTCTTTATGCAAGGCTGTGGGAGGGTGACTTTAAACACACATCTGGGGACACTTATTCCATGCTCTTGTAGCTTGGGGAGGAACACAGTGGACCAGCAGCCAACACCCATTTGGGTAACCTAAGATGGGAAGACGGACCAACGGGCTACTTCTCAGCAGTAATTCCTTAGCCGGGATGAGCCTGCACTCCCAGACTTTGTCAGGATAAATCATGTGTGAGAATTTTCTGTGGGCCGGATGTGGTCACGGATGAGGTCATCCTAGGTCCTGTCCAAGTGGACCATTCGGAGGGGCAGAGGAGACAGCCTGAAATTTCTCCGCCTTCAGGAAAGGAGAATGGCCAGCTGTAATAGAGGCTAGTCACATGAAGAGAAAATGGCAGAACATCTGACTAAATTGTAGGGAACTCTTCTGAGCACCACAGAAACATTCAGGAGATCTTCGCAACATCTCAGAGACCCAGACCTCAGGAGCCCGACAGGCAGGCAATGCTCTCCCACCCTTTCACTTGGCCTCCTCCTTCTGTCCCCCTCTTCCTCATTCTGTCTCCCCTACCTCCACACCCCCTTCTCTCGTGTGACAATGACCTCCTCACCAATTCCAGTATTCCTACCCACAGCAGCCCGAGTGGAGTAGTGGTTGGGGCGGCAAACTAAAATCAAGTTCAGTGTTTGGTTTTGCAACTTTTTCTTTTTAAACTTATTTAAAATTTTATTTTTTATTTTATGGATCTGGGTGTTTTGCCTATGCGTAGCTCTGTGTATCACATGCATGCCTGTTGCTTTCAGTACGGAAAGGGACATCAAATCCCCTGGAACTGAAATTGCAAATGGTTGGAAACCGCCATGGGGTGGGGGGGGTAAGAATTGAACCTGGGTCGTTGGGAGAGCAGCCAGTGCTTTTAACGGTCCAACCATCTCTCCAGACATTTGATGTTTTGATTATAAAAAACTGGTTTTCCAGTGAGGTACGGTGGTGTATAGTGAGAAATCTCAGCACTTGGGAGGCTGAGAGAGGAAGATCACAAGTTCTAGGCTAGCCTGGAGTTCATAGTGAGACCCCTCCATACACACACACACACACACACACACGTATACACACACGCACACACGCACACGCACATGTGCACATGCACACACACACGTATACACACACACGCACACACACACACACACACGCACACACACACACACACACACACCATATGTTACTCACATGAATCTGTATGTTGCTGTTGTCGTTTGTGTGACCTGAGAGTTTTCTTTTTTCTTCCTTTTTTCCTTCCTTTCTTTCTTTTTTTCCCCCCGAGACAGGGTTTCTCTGTAGCTTTGGAGCCTATCTTGGAACTAGTTCTTGTAGACCAGGTTGGCCTTGAACTCACAGAGATTTGTCTGCCTCTGCCTCCCAAGTGCTGGGATTAAAGGCCTGCGCCACCACCACCTGGCTGACCTGAGAGTTTTCAAAGACTCAGTGAATTTATCGAAACTCTCTTACAGGAGCAATAAATAAATAAATGTCACCAAATAAATTGTGGGATACCGATCAAAATAAATAGTGGCCTAGTGGTCATCCACACAATCAAAGCCAGGTCTATCTGTCAGCAGCAAATCTGGGAGAACCCACAAGAGATAGGTGGACCTCAGAGGGTGTGTCTACAGATAGCATCCCAGCGTGGCGGGTGAGCAAGGGGAGTATGAAAATTAACTAACTGATTTTTTTTCTTTATTTTTCGAGACAGTGTTTCTCTGTGGTTTTGGAACCTGTCCTGAAACTAGCTCTTGTAGACCAGGCTGGCCTCGAACTCATAGAGATCCACCTGCCTCTTCCTCCCGAGTGCTGGGATTAAAGGCATGTGCCACCACTGCCTGGTGCTAACTGAATCTTTAGACTTAACTTCATCTTTATTTTTTCTAAGTATTTAGATTTATTTGTCTTTTACGTATATGAGTATTTTGCCCCTATGTATGTCTATGGACCACAATGTCATGGTTGATTGTGAGCCACCGTGTGGATGCTGAGAAATGAACGAGGGTCCGCTGCTCTTAAAGGCTGAACCATCTCTGCAGCCCAACCTCACCTTTAAAGGAAAGTAGAGGCGAGACAACTAAGTTGAGTGGTGGGAGAGAGTGAGAGAGTGAGTGAGAGAAAACAACAGTCTCTTCAGCCAGGCCATGGCGTGACGGAAGGCAGGGAGGGAGTCATCTACTTAAAAGACTTGACCATGCTGATCACGAGGAGCTTGCAGCCACTCTTAGTTTGGTCAGAGACCACGATTGAACAAAGTGTTAACGTTGAGGGAAATTGGGTAAATGGTATGCAGGAAATCTCTACTGATTTTGTAACTTTTCTGGCAGTCTAAAATTAGCCCCAAATAAAGAATTAGTAAGAGAAGAAAGATTTAAGCTACGAGCTCTAAGTTCAATGTGTGGGCCAAATTGTCCAAACCTCCCAATAGTACAAGATGTCTCAGACGGCTGGGAAATTAAATGTGGGCCTGTGGTAATGGTCTCAAAGAACCGCCTTAAACTTGCTAAGTGGAAGTCAGTGTAGAAAAGTATCTCTTCTTGTCAGAGATGTGTAGAGAATGCTGGTGTAAAATGGTGTGCTGACTTCAGTTTAGAGTGTATGCTCAGAAAGGGAAATCAAGGCGAATATAACAAAACACTGATGATTATGACGACGCGGACATACAAATATGGGGACTTCTTATACTTTCTATTTTGTGGTGGCTGGTGTTGGTATCTTTCTGTGTGTGTCTGTGTGCGTCTGTATGCCTCTGTGCATCTGTGTGTGTATGTCTGTGACTGTGTGTGTGTCTGTGTCTGTGGGTGTGTGTCTGTCTGTGTATGTATGTCTATGTGTCTGTGTGTGCATTTATGTGTATGTCTGTGTGTGTAGATCTGTATGTATGTCTGTGTCTGTGTGTGAGTTTATGTGTATGTCTGTGTGTGCGTTTAGGAGAATGTCTGTGTGTATGTCTGTGTCTGTGTGTGTAGATCTTTGTGTATGTCTGTGTCTGTGTGTGCGTTTATGTGTATGTCTGTGTGTATGTCTGTGTGTGTCTGTCTGTGTGTGTAGATCTTTGTGTATGTCTGTGTCTGTGTGTGCGTTTATGTGTATGTCTGTGTGTGTCTGTCTGTGTGTATAGATCTGTGTGTATGTCTGTGTCTCTGTGTGCGTTTATGTGTATCTCTCTTTCTTTGTGGGAGGTAGAGATTAATGTCAGGTGTCCTCATTACTCACTCTCCATTTTGCTTTCTAAGACAAGGTCTCTCACTGAACCCAGAGCCAGCCAGTTCAGCTAGATTGCCTGGCCATCGGGCCCCTGGGATGCTTGTCTCCACTCCCCAGCAGTAGGATTACAAGCATGCACCACCATGTTCCATGTTTTATGGATGTAGGGAACACAAATTCCGGTCCTCCTGCTGTACAGGTACTTTACCCACTGAGCCATCTCCTCAGCACCCTGGTTTCTACTTTTTGGAATTATTTTCATAATAAAAGCTAAAACTAAGTGCTTATTTATTTATTTATTTATTTATTTATTTATTTATTTATTTATTTCTGCTTTAGCTGTTTTGTTATGTCTCCAAACAGTCCTCTAAGACATCCATTACTGACATTTTTAAGAGGAGAAAAATGGGGCTCAGAGATTGTCAGTGTCTTGTTTCAGATCATAAGATCACACAGCCAACACACACCAGAGTTAGGATTTGTCTGACAGAGCTACTGTACTCCTGAGTGCTACTGTGGAGACTTGAGGAGATAGGAGAATAAAGAGGGCCTTTTGCTTGTATCCCCAGGGACCAGGAGAACATCAAGGAAATTCAAAGGAGGGGCTGGCTTGGGAAGTTAAGATAAGGAATTTATCTTTAGTTGCCAATACTGGCCAGTGTTTGTTGCTGCTGTTTTTGAGGCAAGGTCTCATCTATCCCTATCTGGTTTTGAACTAGTTCTGGAGTTGAGGATGACCTTGAATTCTTGACCCTTCTGCCTGCCCTTCCGTAGATTACAAGTGTGCACTGCCATATGCAACTCTTGTTTATGTTGTATTGGGGATGGAACCCAGGACTTCCTGTGTTCTAGGCGAGCATGCCTCCCCCTGAGCCCCATTCCCAGCCTGATGGCTAATGTTTTTCACACCTGTACTTTATCCTCCTTACACATTTCACAATCTACCTCCCTTGCAGACAAAGTCAGGCCCGTGTTTTAGAGACAATTAGACTCAGAGTGGTTAAGGGGCTTATGCGAGCTGACAGAAGGGCCAAGCACGGTGCCAGGTCTCAGACACAGGTGCCCAACATCCCTCCTGACAAGTTGGGAGCAGATAGGAAGGAGGCATATACAGCCACCCATGCTGTTCCCATGCATTGACCAAGCAGTAGAAGGAGGATGCCATCAACCTCACCAAGTGACCTCAGAATCTCTGGAACGGTCCAGACCACCGGTAGTCTAGGCTTAAAGTGAGGAAGCTCCTCCTTCCCTCTTCCTCTGTCTCTTTTCTGCCTTATTCTTCCGCACCCATCAGGATAGGGTTTCTCACACTTACTCCATTTGAAACCCCTCTCCATCTGAGAAACTTGTGCAGATCCCTGGGTCCAAGGCCTACAAAAGAACACTACAAATAAAAAATATGGACACTAACTCACAAATTTGTCTTAAAACAACTTTTGGTGTACTTACTTATAATTTGCCATTTAAAATGGTGAGTATTAATGGCCCACTTGATAAAATCTAGAATCATCTGAGAAATCAGACTTGGAGCCCGAAAGGGATAACGCTAAAGGATGGTAAAACCCGTTTGTTGTGGGAGGTGCCAGGATGCCAGTGGGTCAAGAGGATGGGCAGACTGGGAAGCCACACAGGAAGACTAGAGCAACAATGAGGGGTGGCTGTGGCTAGGAGGCTGAGGCCCACAAGGACATATGAGCAGCCGTGGTTCTCCAGAGAGAGTGGGAGGGACAGTGGGCCCTGTGTGGCGACATGAGGCCATTCTCTCCCTGCCTTATCTCCTCTGCTTCCTCCCACACCATTCCCCACGTTTCTCTGGGTTCCTGTGCCTTGGGAGAAATACACTGTGGGCTTCAGGTCCCACGTGGAGCTGTTTGAACTAGGGGGCTCTGCAGTTCTCCTTGCCCCTGAGGAACCTTGTTTCTGTAAGAAAAGGCCTATCTGGGGGCACACTTGGGATGATACAATGGACAAAACTGGGGGGAGAGGAGGAGACAGCTGTCTGGTGGATTGGCTGACAGACTGGGGGAGACTTCTTAAGGAAGGCTGCAGACAGTCGCACTCAGCTTTGTATTTTCAACAGTAACTAACTGCGGGCCAGAGACTGGGTTGACGGCGATGTGTGTGTGGGCTCATGCTTGTGATCAGAGTGATTGGGAGGGTGAGGCAGGAGGATTGTGAGTATGAGGCTATTAGATGGTAGAAAGGGGGCAACAGGGAGGGAAAAGAAGAGGGTGGGGAGACAAGAAAAGAAGAGAAGAAAGAGCTCACACCACCACTACACCAAGGACGAGAGAGGGAGTATCTTGCACCTCAACTTGAATTTAGGCCAGTTTGGCAACAGAATACTCTTTCTTTTTCTTCTTCCCTTTTTTTCCAGACAGAAGCTTGGTAAATTGCCTAAGCCGGTCTGCAATTTACTCTGTCGTAGCCCACTTGCGGCCTTTCTGGGATTTCAGGTGTGTGTCACCAGACTGAAAGAACACTTCCGCTTCTGTGGAACAGCAGACCCCGTCTCCTGCAGGAGTGAGAGGCTGACACCTACTGAAATACATCTCTGTTAGACAAAAATGACCTGGGAAAGGATTTTAAAACTTCTTCTTTATTAAAAAAGAAAAGACATTTTTTTTCTCGAGTTTTAAGAACTTCTCTAATGCATTAAAAAATTTCCCGCCACTTAGCACTTCTTTCTTGAGCCCTTCACCCCTGCTCCTGTACAGTCTGGCTCCAAGACCCAGAGAAAGAACCCCTTCACCTTGCGCTCAGGAGTTAGAGGTTCGAGCACGAAGGAAGGTAGGTTACTGGTCAAAAGGAGAAGTTCATTTGCACAAAAAATATAAATTGTAGAGGATGAGACCAGCACATACACGTATGGATTGATCTACAATCCATATAAAAAAAAATAAGACCCAAACTGTCATTTTTACATTTGTAATATTATACAAAATAATATATATTTTAAAACAACACACACCCACCTGCACACTCGCACACACAGACATGCACACAGACACACACAAGGTGCTAGTGGCCCCTCTGCGCTTCTCTTTGTGGGGTCAGGCGTGTCAGTAGGCGAAAATGACGTGGTAGGTGACCTGGTGGCCATTGTCCCAGGCATAGAGGAGGCGGTCCTTCGGGTTGTAGTCTATCTGGGTGGTGTAGGAATACTCGTTCTCAAACAGCAGCCTGGGAACAATCTGCGTGTTGGTGTGGGTGTCAAAAGCATAGGAGATGTTGGCGTTCCGCTGGTTATAGCTGTCCACGGCATACAGCACCCCACAGATGACGAAGCAGTTGCCATAGAAATTCCTCCTGAGCCCGGTGCGCCAGGTGGTCTCCTTCTGTGTGCTCAGGTCCACGGCATTGAGCTTGCTCAGGACAATGACCTCCTGGCTGAAGCCTTCGTCATCCAGAGCGGGATAAATGAGCCACAGGCCATTCTCATCCACAGCAAAGTCCACGTCCGAGTGGCCCTGCCACCGCCAGGGTGTGGTCTCCTCATAGGCCACGTCGTGGAGCATGGCCCAGGCAGCTACGTAGCGCTGCTTCAGGTCATACTTGATGATGTTTCGAGTGAAGGCCCGGTTGTAGTAGAAGGCACCGTTGTACACCACGTGACCCGTGCCAATCCAGCTGTACGGAAGCTTGTAGGAATTGCTCCAGCGACCTGTGGTGGCAAGATGGTGGGAAGCTTTAGGGAAGCGCGGCCTGGGATGGACCAGCTATGGACTGGGGTCTGTACTAGGGTTTGTGTCTTGGCGCTACCGCTCTCCAGTGCCGAATGGCGTATTGCTGACCGTTCTCACCCAGCCTCCTCAGCTGTCACACAGCAACAGCAATCCCAAGGGTCCCATGCTCATCTCTCTGACTGAGATTTGTAAACTGTTGAGGGCCAAGGGGAAGAGAGGGTGTTTTCTATCCTAGCTCAAGGTCTTCCATATCCCAGGAGCTGGGAAGGTGAGGGGCAAAGCCAAGAGGGCAGAGAGAGGGAGAGAGAGAGTCAAAGAGACAACCACCCTGCCAGGAAATGCCCTTTTCCGGTCTATAGAGGATGCCCTGCTTCTTGCATACCCTCTCTATGCCATAATGAGAAGAGGGGAAATGTGGCTGGGAGGCACTACCACATCAGAGCTGAGCCACAAACCTTGTTTGAAGTTCTCCAGATTTCGGAACTCCACCAGTGTGTTGCCATAGTAATAGTTGGTTACATAAATCCTGTCATCCTTGGTTAGGGGGTCCTTCATCCAGGCCCCTTCATTCCGTCCATAGGTGTTCTGGGTGGTGGGCCCCGTGATTGTGGAGAGGGTGTCCTTGCACCTTCCTAATGGAGGAGAGATGGCGGAAGGGTTAAAGTGATCTAAAGATGGCCTCCCTGCTCCTTCAGGTCTGCTGCTCCCTCCAGCTGTCCTCTTGGCAGCCTCTGTGTTCCCGAGGAACCAGGCATCTCAGCATCATCTGATGGTCCT